>NW_025999418.1:0-565639 GCF_019419815.1 Pyrus x bretschneideri | reverse complement strand
GGCTGTATTTATAGGCTAATTTTGCACAATTTCTGAAGGAAAAGGATTGCACAATCCCGTGGGAAAAGGGTTAAGTCTTGGCAAAAACCAAAGGGGAATGGGAGAAGGAGTACATGGCTAGGTTTTAGGGCCTTCTAGAAGGATAGGGGCGGGATACTTGTAGGGGGAAGATAAGGTGTTCTAGAAAGAGTGTTTAGGGCATATTCCTAAACCTAAAGGGACAAGAACACACAACATAGGTATAGAGGAAGGATTACAACTCCTAAACCTACAAGGAATGGCCTACATGCGGCATACAAAGGGTTTATGCTTCTAGAATCTGAATTAGGTGTTTAAATGTATAACTAATCCCTTCTAATTAGCTAGATTTAAGTCCAAACCTGATTTGGATAGGATAAGATAGGATAATGTTAGAGTTAGGAAAGGATAAGGTTGGTTAGGATAGGATAAGATAAGGTTGGATAAGGTTCCTTATTTCTTGCTATTTCCTTATCTTCTTTGCATTGGAACTTCTTTCTCCAGATTTGTAGCCTTTCCTAGCCCTTCTTGACTTCAATTTCGTCCATCCTCATTACTCCATAGTTAAGCTATCCAATCCATGCCCAAAACTGCTCTATTTAGCTTCAAAATGCCCTTTCTTGCTTCTTTTGCCATTAGGATCTAAAAACATATGAAAATAGCTTAAAAGACTAAAATAAATAGTAATTAACTCACTAAATGCAAGGAACAACATAACTAAGTAGCATAAATATGCTCCTATCATATAAGGTCTCTTAAATGGTAACATAGTACCACTCACACAATGATGCGTGTGCCTATTCCCTTAATCAAGTTGGATAAACCTAAAGTCGTTGCTAGAGATGTGATTTAGGTATAAAGTTAGTGTGCATAGTATCGCATTCATCCAGACAACTAACTTTTCCACATTCATACCTAATCATGTGTTTAATTGAATTCAGTCACATGTATACAAGAAACATGATTCAAGTAACTCATATTCAAGGGCAATATTGATAAGATTATCCATAACTAAAACAAACACCAAACTTGAATCCAAGAACATAGAAAAATGTTCACAAAGTAAATGGTTATACTAAAAGGCTTTGGCTAATAGGGTCGTCTGTGTCAAAATTTTGCTCTTCCAATGGTGTTTGATGGAGCAAAAATTAGTCCCACATATTGACTACGAGAATGGTACTCTTCAACCACATTAGTAAGGGGCAAGAATAGGTGTATAACCAATGATCTCTTCCATCAAGATGGAAGTAGCTTCTACAGGGTTGAGGTTTGGGGATATTATCCCTTATTCTTGAAGTTTTAAGTCTTAGGAGTCAAGGATCACGTTTTAGGCATAATGCCCAGCCCTTGGTAGGCCTTGATCTACCATATGTTGCGAAAACAAACCTTAAAGTGGGTGAGAGATAGATGTGTTCGAAAGGTTTCGGCGCGAATCTTGGGGAGGTTTGTTTGGTACGCCTCTATTGAAGCAGAGTATACATTTCGGTGGGCCCCAGCTGAAACTGGTAGCACTAGTCGGTAGACTCCAGCGGAAGCTAAGTCTATATTGTTATCTCACATTTGTGGTAGTAATCAAATCCAAGAATTTGATAAACTTTTGTTCTCTACATTGCTGCTTCAAGAGCGAGTTAGAAAAATGAAGGACGAGAAAAGTATTTTTTAAGTCAAAATTCAATCGGATTTATAAACTTCAGAATTGTACTCATTCATAGACGTAATCATGGTGTGCTTCAGGGAATGTATTTTATAATTAAATGGTTTGTAGGAGTGAGCTAAAAGAGCGATGGAATCCTCGTTCAGGAGGTATTCCATTTGTAATGCTTCTGGCATAAGTCTTCGCATGAAGATCATGGTGAAGGCTTATTCAACTCTTCCATGCTATTGTTGGCTTCAATAGTTTCTCAACTTCTTATAGTCGAGTGGGGGCGTCACGTCTTGTATCCACATAAAGTGATTTCAATTTGAAACTTCCAAAACAGTGAAATCGAACTTGTTACGGTGATTGTGGTTTAGGAAATAAAATTTCCATATGCATCAAAGTTAGAACAGACGGGTTCTAAGACATGGTTTATATGAAAAACGTCAGGTTTTCTTGAGTGTATTGTTTTATGAAAACTTCGGGTTTTGATAGGAGCATATTATGCACCTTAGTTTAGCTTGTTCTTGTGCATTTATAGTGTTTTTCCGTAGTAAAGTAGTCTTTTAAGCTAGTTCTATGTGTTTTTAGGTTTTAAGGGCAAAGTATGCAAAAGGATGCATTTTGGAGCCTTTTGGAGCAAATTAGAGCTTGGAATGTGACATCATATGCTTGGAGCCAAGAGGATGGACGAAATTGAAGATTTGAAGATGATGTTTCCTACTTGAACAAGGTTTCCTAGTCGAAGTAGGAAAGCGCCTAATTAAAAGATGAAATCCTAGTCAACAAAGGATTCTTAATTGAAGAAGGATTCCTAATCAACGAGGGATTCCTAGTTGAAGATGGATTCCTAGAAGAATGAAGATTCCTACTCAAATAAGGTTTCCTACTTGATGAAGGAAAGTCAAAATCCAAATAGTCTCAAGTGAAGCAACAAAGAAGTTTTCCAAGTCCAAGAAGGAAAAGGAGTCCAAGATGAAGAAGGAATGACGAAGACAAGGTTTCCTAATCCTAATAGGCAAAGTTTCCAAGTGCAATGAGGAGTCCTTATCCATTTAGGGCACTTTATCCATTTAGGATACCTTATCCTTGTTCTAGAAACCTTATCCATCCTTGCCGTGAGTTTTCCTTGCATTAGAGGGTTTCTAGAAGTCCTAATCTGCCCTATCCTTTAGTGCCGCACCTATCCCTTCTAGAAAGCTGATTTCCCTTGCCTTGCAAGGCATTCTAGAAGCCTTATCACCTCATCTCCTTACCTGCCGCACCTAGGAAGCATTATCCCTTTTTATTTCTGATTTCTAAGCCTATTTCCTGGTGGATTTGTGGGTTATTCAAGTCCATATCTGATTACCCTATGGTTTTAAGTGCCTATATATACTCATATTAACCCCTAGATCAGGGGGACCACCTCTCATACACATTCATTCATTCCAGAAATTCGTCCAACCCTCTCACACACCTTGCCGCAGCCACCAAACACCTTTCTCCTTAGTTTTAAGCTTGCCGCACCATCCCCTTCCCCTAAACACTACTACATCCCTCCATAACCATGCATCCAAACACCTAAGGCCCTAAACCTGTCCCTAGACCTTTGCCGCACCAAGGAGGAGGAGAAGGAAGCTCGGAAGTTCATGCAATTCGAGTTCGCGTCGCTGGAATTTCTAGGTGTTTCTTTTCCTTTGATTTCAATGTTTAATTTCAATTCTCTTTGTTTTGTGCGTATGAGGAACTAAACCCCCCTTGCTAGGGGGATTCGAAATACATTGTTATGCTTGCAATATGATGTGATTACTTCCAATTGCGTTTCATAAGTTGTGAATTCAATTTACTTATCTATGTGAATTACATTGATTTGTGTGTGTTGGTTGAGAGTGCACGCTTAATTATCATGCATAAATGGATGCTAGGATATAAGGAAATTTCACCTAATCGTTATGGAATTATATTCACAAGTAGTAAAGGTTGATGATCTCAATCGCGTTAAGTAAATTCTTGGCATAAGTTTCATGCAATCATAGTAACAAGTGCTTCGTCAACGCTTATGGTTTTCATAGAACTTAATGATTCTTGCTTGTATCTCTATTATGCAATCATGTAGGGGACTTGTGGGGAATGTTTTGGGTTGTCGTATGCAATCATCCAATTCAATAACGTTAGGAAAATCTGAGGGTTAATTAGTGCAATTCACGGTTAATCTGGGGCGTTGAGAATTCATGGTTTATTGAAAAGCAATTAGAAATTGTTTTGTGTGCAAGTATAACATGTGTGGAGATGAACCCCTTAGCTAGCTTCCCATCCATTCAATTCCATCAAATTCGTTTTTACAATCTGTTATAATTCAAAAAGTTTGTTTTGTTTTTAAATTCGTCCAAAACCATCCCCCTTTACTTTGTTGAGTCATAGTAGTTAGAAATCACTTTAGTTTGTGTTTTTAAGTGTCTTAGGTCAAGTTAAAACCAATTTTCGTCCAAAGTTGTGTCTAGTGTTCAAAACTGCCCAGATTGTGTTTTTAAGGCAGTTTTGAGTGTTTTGGTGCTGTTTTGAGTCTTTGGTTTGTTTGGTTGTTTTTAAGTTTAGTTTTGCATTCTTTGAGTCTAGTATAGTGTTTTAAACTTATTTTTATGTATTTGAGTCAGTTTTCAAGTGATTTTGCAATCCCTCCTAATCCCTGGCCTAGAACGATCCCTACTTACATACTTACTACAATTGACAAAAAGAGGGTTAATTTGTGTGCTTATAATTCTCACATCAGGTTTCAAAGGTACTACATTCAAAACTACAGTTTTGAGTTTAGTTATGAACTTTGGGTTCATAAAAGAAGGTACTTGTAAGAACACAAAATATAACATACAACTAAGTGTAGTGGATTTAGGTTGTTCCAGGAACTCAAGTGTGAGGGTTTTGGGACTAAGAAGGGAGTCAACAGTTCAAAGAAAAGAAATAAAATATTGAATCATTAATGTACAAAAGTGGGCTTCAGGCATATAATTTTGGATGTCATGTCAGATTAATGGACAACTGGTCACTTTTAATTAATTCAATAGATAGGACCATATGGGGTCAATTGTAGAATGAAAAATAATATTTGTCTATGCCATTTATTATTTAATGTTGGTTGCAGGCCACACAAGAAAAATAAGGCCCAAATTGGGCTTGGGTTAAATGAATAACAAACCCATATAAATCTGGGTTGCAGGCTCAAGCAAAGAAATAACCCAATAATAATTTTTGGATGTGAGGGACAGCAGCCCAGCATCAGGCTGGCTACGGGCTGAAACAAAAGATAAATTTAGGTGGTTCATGCATCATGAGGAATGTTTTCATGCTTCATAGTCATTTCAAATATCTTATTTTATTTGGAAAGAACCTGATTGGTAGAAAAAAATTGAGCCTTTGAATTTGTAGAAGATCCTTCATGGTCATTTCATATATCTCCAATGTGTTGTATCACATCCAACAAAGAAAAATTAAATTGAATCAATAGCATGTAGATCAATTCAATAAAATAATAAACTAATCATATAAAGAATGATTAAAACGTAATTACTCTCCTGATTGAAGGTCAAACTCTTTGTCGCACAATGTCAAGAACGTGCTGATACCGTTTTGGAGGCCTAATTTACTAAACCATATAACGGATTGAGAGAGAGGAGTGTGGAGAAAACAGATGTGTAATTGTGAGGTGTGTGTTATCTCACCCCATTGTGCCTTTATTTATAGTAGTATGGAAGGTAAATTCCCTACTCTAATAGAATTACAACTCTATAGGATAATATCTAGTCTAAGAGATATCCCAGATATAATAGGTAAATATTAGCCAAATCATTCAAAGAAATTAATGAATACTTTGTTATATAAGAAACAATGAATTTTGACCTTGATAATTAAATAGGCAAATGGTTTCGTATTGATTGAATTTTTGTAAGGATGATCTATGAATCGAGACTTACAAAATAGACGGTTCGGATCGTTAAAGTTCAATGTGGAGTGGGTTCCATTGGTATAAGAGCCAAGTGAGTGTTAATTGAGTTATCATCTTTATAACCACTACATTTGTTCTTCCTTCAGTTTTCATTTACAGTTTATCTTCTTTGTTAGCCTTCTAAGTAGGATTGTTTACTCTCAACCTAAACAGTAAGGCGTGTTCCATACAATAAGTCTATAGGATGGCATGAGCGGAGAGGGAATTTAGCAAATATGCGAGGAAGGTAAAAGCCAGTAAGATTTTTGTTGAAACCTTGCATTTTGAACCCTATGAGTAGATTATTTAGATCTAATTCAACTACCAGCACGAGCTCCACATCTAGTTTATGAAGAATTCCAGACATAGTAAATGAAGAACAAAAGTTAGAATTTCAAACAGATGACAGTGTTGATTTTGGAGATTGGAATATCTCCAAGGTTTCTAGTAAAAACATTTACAAAAGGAAATGGTCACCATGTCAAAACAATTGAAAAAGATTATACTCTTAGTAAAGAACATGAAACTTGTCAGTTATTCACACTAAAACAAATTAAAACTCATAGGAAAGATGGTTACAATTACATTCACATAGGTCTAGTCCAAATAATAGTCAAGCCCTTAACAAGAAAAGGCCTCAATACCACTATTTTGTTATGTCTTCGAGATGCAAGATTCACTGACTATAGTGATAGCATTCTTGAAATGATTGAGTCAAGTCTTTACAATGAACCAATTCATTTTGATTGTTTCCCAGGTCTCATGATAAGTCTTTCAGATCCCCACATGTTGAAAGCACTCACATTAAACATCAAAACTTAAGGGTACCAAGTTCTCGGAGGAGTTCAACCATTAGCTATAATTTTCAGAGTCTACTATAAAGTCACAGGAACAAACATGAATTTCCAAGCCTTAGTTAAAAGTCCTAGAGACCATGCACTCCTAATCCAAACTAATCAAGAAAACGCCAACATCAAAATACCCATAACCATTAGGTGGTCAAATATCAATTTGCCTTTAGATTGGTGTTTGATTAATGAAAGTTAGCCAGTTAGTATCCATAATAGTTTAGTCAACCTAGACAACATAGAAAAATATTTTGACAGAACAGTTAAAATCAATTTTGACTGTCCAACTAGAAAATCTAGTGTCCACTTAGATGAATTAGCCCAGTCACACAAATCTTTAGAACCAAGTAGGAATTCTTTTCTGGATCCACATTAGCCAATATGGTGGGTCGAGATCAAGATTTAATCAATTACTTAGTCAAAAGAAAATTAAAGGCAGTAGAAACTAGCTCAGCAGTCACCCAACAAGACTTAATCAATGGCCTGATTAACATAAAACTAAAGTCAATAGAAATAGCCTCTTGGGTTACTCACCCAAGATATCAGCCCAATACTCAGAACCAAGGATAACAAACCTCTCCAACAGAATCTGATTTTGAAGCAAGTCATTCAAACCATTCAAAGTTCAATGGAAGAAACTCAATGCTGACATCAAAGCCAGAGAATCCTTAACAGTCAACTCATCAGATCGTTTGGAAAGTAGTCTATTGTCTTTGGGAATGAGAAGATTCTTGGCCACCACCGCAACGGTCATATCATTCTTCATCACAGAGTCCCCAATAATAAGGGGACCAATAGGAGATAAAAGGATAGGCGCCATATGTTATCCTGAGGAGACATGCCTACCTCTCCTACAGCATTCAAGTCTAAATGACGGTTGGACGTGCTAAACATTATCAGAAAAGATGAAGAAAAAAACGAAGTACAGTAAGTCTCAGAAGTACGAAGATAAGGGAAAAATTCCTACAAGCAATAACTTTCAGAATGGACTCCTTGAACTTAATTGGTGCTCCTATAAAAGAAAGAGCCAGATCTTCAATAGGGCTGCTTGTTCAAAAATTGAAGAGGCACCACTCTCCAAATTTCGAGAAGCGGATTTCCTGAGTTAAAATTTATTAGCAATCTCCACACGCGACATCAGTTCCTCAGATACCAAGGACAACTTTGCCAAAGAACTCTGACAAAGTTAACACAGGTAAATGTTGAAGGCCCAGTTACCCTACTATTACCCACAAGGATAAAGGAATAGCACCACTGCTTGATTATTGGAAAATCATTATATGTGCCAACCTCTGTGCTCCGTGGCAAAACAGACTTGCAAAAATGCCCAACCTTTCTTCACATCTAAGAAAACAATCCCAACAAGAGTGCTTGCCCAGAAATCGAAGAGGCATCGCTCTCCGAATCTCGAGAACCATATCCCCAACAAGATTGCTTGCTCAGAAATCGAAGAGGCACCGCTCCCCGAACTTCGAGAAGTCGGATTTCATTGAATAAAATTTGTCCACTGTCACATCCCGGCCCGAGAGGGGACCACTTCCCTGGCCCGACACCACCGTAGCACGATCTTGTCCGTTTTGGGCTTACCATTCCCTCACGGTTTTATTTTTGGGAACTCACGAGCAACTTCCCAGTGGGTTACCCATCATGGGATTGCTCTAGCCCCCTTCTCACTTAACTTCAGAGTTCCTACGGAACCCGAAGCCAGTGAGCTCCCAAAAGGCCTCGTGCTAGGTAGGGATGGCAATATACATATAAGGATCACTCCCCTGGGCGATGTGGGATGTCACATCCATAATCCTCACACGCAACATCAGCTTTCTGGATACCACAGACCACTTTTTCAAAGTGCTCTGACAAAGTTAAAACACGTGAACCTTGCAGCGACCACTACATTGCTTTGACTGAGAAGGGTAAACAAACAGCATTACCACTCGCTATTGGGACAATTCCTATATATGTCAACCTCCATCCTCCGCAGCCAGGCAGACCTGCCAAATAAATAAAAAAATGCTCAACCCTTCCTCACATCCAAAATGGCACTCCCAATCTAGCCTCTCGAAATACTCTGTTTTCTTCTCCTTCAATAATACCCATGCCAACCAGCCACATCAGAGCAAGAATATCTCATATCATCAGGGTTGAAAGCAAAAGTATCCCATATCATGCTTTTTCCCTATCTTTTCCTTTACCCTTGCTCTTACCTGCAGGACAAGGAGAAAGAATGCAATCAGTCGGAACCTGAAATCAAACTTTCGATCTATAACTAATTGCCTGGAACCTTTGCCTAGTTGCTTGCCCAGCATTACTGTTTTTCAACAGGCTTACCTAGTTTCATGTGGACCAGTTGCCTTCTAGGCCATTTTCGAGCTAGCTCTGGCCATGTTTTGAACTCCAAAAAGGTAAAATCTTGTTTAACACTTTCCTAGCTTCGTTTTGATATGTTATGGGTTGAATTTGGTTGCGAAACGAGTGAGCTATCGCTGTTTAAAATTTACCTTGAAAATCTGGCCATTTTCTGCAGTTTCCAACAACCAGCGACCAAAAAAAAAAAAACCCGGATCCAAACCCATACACACTAGTCGACCTGTTGACATGGATCCGACCATCCATTTCAAAATTTGGAGGGAATATTCTGTTAACTTTAACAGAATATTTCATCTGAGGATGGAATATTCCATTAAAGTTAACTGTTGATCATTAGTTGACTTTTTCAAAAATTTCTTGGAAACCCTCCTAGGCTAATTTCGACACCCCGAGTTTATTTTTGGCATCTATTTAGTGAAATTCTAAAGTTTTAACGTAGTTAACCACCTTAGGGCTTGGTTGACTTTTTAGTTGACCATTGACTTTTTACAAAAATTACCCAAGACCCTTCTAAGCGTATTTTGACACCCTGATTCCAAATCCACACTCTTTTTTTCCCAAATTAAGTCATTTTAGTTGAGTTTTACTAATGGGTCCCAATATTATGCTTAGGTGCGATTACTATTAGAGACTCTAGCTTTCCTAGTTTGAACGGCTGCGACTTTGGAAGTATCTGTGAGTGGGTTTTTTCTTTTATATAGTATATATATTTGTTTAGTTTTCACATATATATTTAATGATGAATTTTCTACGTGATTGCCATAATTATATTAACGTTTATACGAAAGGTCGTATTGTTGAGAATTATGAAATTATTCTGAATTCTGGGAGATGCATATGTATGCATACTATTATGGGATGCCTTAATTATATTTGCGGCCATGAATAGTGTTATGTTGATTAAAATTATCAATTTACTGTTGCATGAACATATTTACGTTATCTTCTCCTTATGTGATGCATTGATGTTAGTACTCACCTGGGCCAGGGCCAGTCTTTCACATGTATGTTCACATCACACCGCATGCTCACTTTGGATCCATTATAGGTGCCAGTCCTATCCTAGATTGCTATAGGCAATTAGGATTCGTATGTGATGCGGATAGCGCCAGTCTTCACATGCTTGTAGTACACGATCGTAAATCATTATTACACCTAGTCATGTTTGGCACACCCCGACCATAGTCGAGGCATGCTGGCCGACACTTCAAGGTGACGTAATCAAAAAGGATAGTGATACATAAAATACAGAAAAAATTTAAACGAAAGCTAACATTTATTTAATCTAAAGTAGAGAGTGCGCAGTAGTGGGAAGAACGCATAAAACACAAGTGTTCTGAGCATAGATGACAGTATGACATAAGTAGAGAAGTAGAAACTAGTTAAGGTACTTATTACACAACCAGACATAAGCTCCTACATTTATTTGTGGAAATGTCAAAACTGCCAGAGATCCTTCTTACGCCATAGAGAATTCAACTAAGTCCTGGAGGGGCGAAAAATAGAAGGGTGAGTGGGAAAAAATAAAGGGCTTTTGCCGTAAAACACGTATAGCTTCTAGAAAATCATACTACGTATAAGTATGAAATCAAATGTAAATCAATAATAAATCTAGAAATACGCCAATCATAATATCTCAATCGTATCATAAGTAAAATCAAGTGCTCATCAATCTATGCTAATACACGAGTTTATGCAAAGGGAATCAGACATGAACACGAGTTCATGCGAGTACTACATCGGTGTAAGCATTCATGATGAGCAAGTATAATGTATATGAACATGCCATGACAATATATAAATCCTAACAATATAATGGCATTTTTAAAATTAAATAAAACATGGCATGATAGGCGTAAAATTAATCAAAACACTTGTGAAAACTATAAAACTTTATATATATATATATATATATTATATACAAAAACAAATGCCAACTCACTGATTTGTGGTCGGATCATAGCCTCCTAGCCTTGCTTGTCCTCATTCCTCCTCGGGGTAATTCTCACCTATAGGTGAAACAACTATACTAATTAATTAATTAGGACATACATTAAAAGGTTAGGAAAATCCCCCATAGTTTGCTCAAATGGAAGGTTTAAATGTACAAAAACATTCTACTCAACGTCACGAACCTATACGCGTCAACACACGTCGTATTGCATTGTAATCCCAAACTGAATAGGTTTTCCAACCTCTTCTGATTAGCTTAGGTATCCATGACAAATTGCTAGGTGTCACTCATGGTTTGTGGAAGCCCTAAAGGTGTATAATCGCTAAATGAAGAATTGAAAGTAAGTTTCAACTCACAATTGATTTGAAGAGTTTTAATCGCCCACTGCCTTGCTAAAAGGAACCTAATGGATCGTACACTGTGTAAGGTGATGATTGAAGGATATAACAAAGATGAGTAAAGACAATTAAATAATTTAATTGTATATGGCAAGGAATAATTAAAAGCTAATTAATCTAGAACGAAAGGTTCCTTTTAGGCCTTAAGTTAGTTTTGGGTTTCGGGACACAAAAGGGTTTTGGTCCACAAGGCACATAAGGTTTAAGTTGTGTGACAACTAAAAGAGAATGGGCAATTAACCCACTAACAATAGGGAGGCCGGCCATGCTTAGAGAGTGAGTGGGTTTTGGACTTATTACAAGTTTGCCACACCAATGAAGGTAGGTATAAATGTGACTTTATAGCCTTTTCTTCATTAGGGTTTTCTAGGATGAAAAGTGAGAACAACTTTCTCTCTTTTCTCTCTACAACAGTCGGCCACCATGGGAAAATTTACTAGCATCGAATTATTCCATGGTCACTCATCTTCTTCCTCAACCATGCTTGGTGTCGAAACTTAGAGGTCTCCGACTGTGGTGATTTTTGGAGAACCCAATTCTTCCTTCCATATCCAAGAAGACATGGAGCCAAGAAGCAAAGTTCCTGCATCTAAATCCATGGAGTCAAGGAGCAAGGAGACTAAGGAAAGAAGGCCCTCACATGAGTGAATATCCTTTGCTAAGCAAAGAGGTGCTTCAAAGGTATAAAGTTTCTCAACTTACTTTGTTTTGAGTTGAGTCTTGGTTCACCACAACTACTAGGTTTTGAATTTTATGGTTAAAGTTTTCTTTTTGAGTGCATACAAGCATGATTCCACCTTTTAATTGTTAATTGCATGCCTAGATGTTGCTCAAATGAACTAGTTTTCACAAATATTTCCTTTAAGTGGTATCAGAGCCTAGGTCTAGTAGTTGATGAATTGTTTTGGGTTTTGTAGTTCATAGTCTTTGATTTGAATGTTGTAATTGTTACAAGCTTTATTCTTGCTTCTTTGAATGTAAAGTTTGCTTGAAAATTTGCCATCTCAAATGTTGTAGATGTAGTTCATATGAGCATGAATTTTGGAGCTAAAATTTGGTGCCATGTTTATGGGGAAATTCGGCCATATCCAAAGGGTGGATTTTTTGGTTCATGTTTGTCTTGTTAAAAGTGTTTTAAAGTGACTTTTGAAACCCCTAAGTACCCTAGGATATTAACCCTCTTTTGAGTAGTGAAAATTTGAGTTTTATTGAGTGAAAACATTCATGGAGCTCTTATGGGTTTTCATGGATGTTCTTCAATCTTCTTGCTTTGTTCTTGTTGTTCATACCAAGAACAAAAAGTTTGATGTTTTGATTCAAAGTTGTTAGTTGTTTACATAAAGTTTTTGTTAGTGATGGATGGTATGGTTTTTTCAATCAATACCCATACTTATTTTATTATTCACACCATGCCATTCACTTACAACTTTCAATCACCTTTCAAACACACAAATCAACTAACACACACCATCACTACATAGCATGGCCGGCCACCCCTATAATGGGGGTACTTTTGGGGCTTTTATGCAATTATATAAAGTTTTGATACTTTTGTGTTTTTGTACTTTGACCCGAAAGTTTAGATTTTTACATAAAGGCCCAAAATCACTAAAGGACAAATTGTTTTGCTCCTTTAATGAAGTTTTTGCATCTGTTAAAATTTTTGGGTTCTAGTTGTAATTACATGAAGTAGTGGACTTTTGTGGTGTTACAAAGTGACCTCAATAGTTTGTGTTTTGCAATATAGCCCAAAAGGTTGAGGTTGTTGCATTTTTGGCCTAAATTAGTTAAGAACAAAATAGTTTTGTATCTTTAAATGAGAATTGGATTTTCATTTCATTTAGCTCCATCTAAATCAATTCTATGGATATAAAAACCAAATGACAATGTTGCATTCAAGTTTAATTAGTTAAAGCATTAATTAATTATAGAAAGGGTGATTGTGAACCTAAGCCTACAATAATTGAGCTATGTGAAAGGCCATCTCTCAAATTTGTTTGAACCATGGGAATTTGTAGATTAGATTTTGGTTGTAATTTGATATGATCAAATGTTGTAAAAGAGCATAAGCTCTTCTTTACTTTAAAGTAATTTGTTTTGATCAAATATTGTAAAAGAACATAAGCTCTTCTTGACATTGAAGTACTCCTTTCTTGTTTTATTTGATATGCATGAAATTGGAGTAGTAGGGTCCAACGCCCAATAAGAAAACACGCCTTAATGTGAATAAACGCGTAACTAAAATCAATCACCATCCCTAGACCGAGATCCAACACTAGGCTCGTGTTGGATCAAATCAAAGGTTCATAGTCATCCTAAGGCCCTAAGGCAACTATATAGTCCATCAATGAATGCAAAGCTTATGTTAATAGTACCATATACTCATGCCTTAAAAACCATTTTACAAGCATAGTGGGAGTATCATATACTTCTAAATCATTCACATGGACCAATAGTTGTAATAGGACCAAATTGTTTTAATAATATTAAAATGCATGATTATAAGTGATGAGACCTAAAACCCTTAACCAAACTGCTATTAAGTTGACAAGTGTTAGAGTGCTTTGAACACTCTTTCGTGGCCTTTCACCGTGGTAGGCTCCAATCATTTGTGACTCGTACACCGACTTCACCCTATCATGGGGGAGTACAAAGTGCGTGCTTACACTCAGGAGGAGTCCTATATGCATACATTTGTGAAGGTAGGCAACAAGAATGATCAACATCACATCATTATGAGGTTGTTCTTGAACCTCTACCCGAACTTGCATGGTGGGAATGACTTAACTAAGTGCAATGAAGCCAACATCATATCATTGTGAGGCTTCATTCTGTAGAGGCCAAATAAGAAGGGTACTTACATGAGATGTAAATGAGTAAGTGTACTCTCTCATTATTATTGATGCTAGCCAACATCATATCATTGTAAGGTGGGTGTGTTAATAGTGAGCCTCCCATACCCAACTAAGAGTTTCCTCCAAAACTCTCGAATTCTAATAAGGGATATGGAATTTGTCAAAAATAGTCGGTGGTGCTATTTGATTAAAGACCCAGATCAAATAGCTCAAAAATCAATCAATTTATATTTGTTATGTATTTATTTACTGATATATTTGCAAACTCTATCCAAAACTTGACAAAGAAAAGCTAAAGGCTTTAGTTTCCGGACTTGGTACCACAATCCCATAGATTGTCTTGAATGGATTGTATATGTACCTAAGTAGTCTCATCCTCACAATCATCCTATTGATAATGTATCATCGGAAGAACATGTTAGATAAGTCTATCATAAAGAGGACAACAGTTTTAGTGTCATAATTCTTCCATTACAAATCGTTGTATGAAGAAATAAGAGTTGCTTTGAATAACCCTTAGTTAACATAAACACTAGTGCTTGTTTCTTTGTTAAATGAACAAGGAACTTGAGAAGTAAGCACAAGGGCATGGACACTCTATGTGCCATGATTCTTCACTTACAAATTGTTGTATGAAGAAATGAGAGTTGCCTTGAACAACTCTTAAAAGTTTGTAAGCATGTTTAGAACATAATGGTTGACTGACAAAAATAGTCCGTCAACATAGACTTATGATGATTTTGAATCTTTGCGCGTTGAAGTGTTAAACCACTTCAAGAGACGGAAACTGGGCAAGGACTTCACCTTTGTGTCCTTATCCAAATGGTTCACTAAGTTTATTGTAAACTACGTGTCCAAATCGTTTGATGTGTATAACACAATTGAAATAAGTTTCAAGAGAGATAGTGGGAGTTTAGGGACCATGACTATTGTAGTTAATGCAGAAGTCAAATGAAGAAGACGAAATAACTCCAAGGGAACAAAACTTTCTTAATGAAAGGATGGACATTGGAAAGGGTATTTGCAAAAAATGTCTTGCAAGTGTCAATAACACACCTTTTGAAGGTGTTGTAAATTGTTCTTGAATAGTTCAAAACAGTTGGTTCTTCTACTCGAATGCTTGATTCTGTATTAGTAACTATGTTCTAAAATCGTTGTAAAAGTGTGGCTAATAAGAAGTAGAAGATTAATGAGAGAAGAGAAAGTACTTCACATTCAAAACGTGAATAAAATATAGATCTCTGCGAAAGCATATAGCACTTACTTCCTTATATGAACTACCAAAGAAATTGGAAAAACAAAGATTGTCTTTGCATTCCAATTTGAATAAGGAACTTAATTCTATCACTATACGAGATAGATGAAAGTTCTGTTGGACAAGACAATGTTCTTTATTAATGAATGATTAGATTATTGTAATCTGATTGATTGTCTCTATATTAGAAATGATGTGGTAGTTAATTGTTTGGAATATAATGATGCTTCAAACCCAAAAAGGTTGCAAGGTAGTGACTAATCCCACTAAGTTGTGAAACCTCTAAAAACATAAATTACAAGTTGGTCATACATGGATGCTTTGGATCGTTAGATCCAAATCCGATGCCTTCTTGTTCAAATTGTATAGAGGTGAAATGTTCAAATCTTTATTCTTTTGGAAAGAAGAAAGAATCACAAAGTTCTTGAGGATAATTCACTTAGATGTTAGTGGTACTTGTCCACAACATAATACTACTCATGTTGTATAACATTCACTAAAGATCGCTCTCAGTTGGACTATCGTTTATTTTGAATAAACACAAGTCTGAATACTTTGCAAAAGGTTTCAAAGAATTCAAGAATGAAATTTGATGAGTAAGACGTCTAAAGTATTTACTCCTTAGATTTGATTCAAGGAAAAATAACACTGTAGAAGAGTTTCCTTGAAAGATATCAAGGAAAGTAGCATCATAAGATAATGGATTTCTCCATTGGGAGAAGAACAAACTCGAATAAGATGTAGTTCGTTGGATGTTATCAATTACCCATATATAGGGTACATATACTTCTAAGAGAATATGATTGTCAATTAGAAGATCTTCCAAAATTTTCATGACTCCGTAGGATGTAGTTGGAAAGAAAGACAAGTCTTAATCATGTTAAGATTTGAGGTTGTGTGCTAATAATAACTAATATTTGTTTGATAACAATCTTGTGGGATATCCTTAAATTAACCTATGGATATCACTTCTATAAACGAACTAACAAATGTTGTTTGTTGGGTAGTTCATTGTAATCTTACAATAGGATTTGCCTAAGATAGAGCAAATGAACTAGAGATAGAATTCAAAGAATGGGTTCTTTGAGAGACAAGATGATAATCAACAAATATAGCAACCTAGTTCCTACAACACAAGCTCCAAAGTAGTCGAGAAGGATCTACAAACTGTCTCAGTTGAATGGTTTGAACTTTATGACTATGTCATAGAGTTACATCTCTTAATTCGAAAGTAATAAGAATGAAAATCCTTATGACTATATTGAGTGTATATACAACATATACTCAAGGAAATGCTATAGTATCATTTGACCCGAAATAATGAAAACTTCATAGCTAATTGGTAGCTGAAGGTGACTACAATCAACGAGATTGGTTGACTTGGAAGAAACCATCTTTGACGTAGTCTTGGTTTCTGTTAATTCGAAGATTGCTAGTTACAACTAAACGGTGATTCAATGTTCGGACATTATATGGGTTTCCGAAACCATTATCAAGATAGTCTTGATAATATATGTCTAAGACTAGGAATCACAAGACATAATCTTAGCAATCTAGTGGGATCTATAAGTGTCTTATGAGAGAAAGATCAAATCGTTTGATTTCTCACAAAGATGTAAATGAATCTTTTGTTCACTAGGTTTACAAAAGATTAGTGGGAGTTAATCATATTCCTAAATTTAAACATATATATGATATATTAATTTTGGAAATGAAAGGAATTCTTCTTCAGTAAAGTTATGACTTTAAACATTCTATAACGATAGAATGTATATGGGAGACATAGTCTATATACATAGGATGGAAATCTATAATGATAGATTTCAAGATATAATTGGATTATCTCAATTGATAGACGATAGATGTAGGAAGTTTCTTGAATAAAGTTCAAATGAGAGGACAATTCCAGTCAGACTGGGAGTTTCTCTTCTAAAAAGGAATGTACCCTTTCGACACCCAAAGAAGCATAAAGTGTAAATAGAATCCTTTATGCATACATAGAAAGGTGATTTACGTATTTCAGATTGTATGAAAAACATTGATATGAGTTGTGCCAAGATCGGTACAAGACGATATCAGTGCAAGCCCAGGATCAGAACCATGGCAACTGTCAAGTGAGTCCTTAAGTATTTGAGAAATACTAGAGGATAGATGCCTCAAGAATGAAGAAGAATTAGAGTAATGCAATGAAAGCATAAGTGTATTAGATTATGAATCTAATATCGTATCCATCATTGGATTTCTCTTCATTTTGAATGAAGAGACAATTGGATATCTCTTTATTATGACTAAAGAGATATTTGGGTGGAAATGTTAAAAGTAATGACTTTAGTGTGTTCCATCATGCAAAATATATCACCATATAGAAGCTTACAACATTGTTGTTTGGATGGAAAGGTCATTTATGAACTCTCCATTTTAGTTCCAACCAGAAAGTGTCTCTAATATGCCGACACTACGACATTAATAGGGCGATTGCTCAAGCCATGGAATCAAGGTGTCATCAAGATCCGAACTCAAATGAGAAATTGAACCACATGATTGAGAATCATGTGTAATGGTGACGTCGTTATTCTCAAGGTTGCTTCTATGGATAACATATAGATATCCATTGTCTAGGCCTACTACTCAGCCATTTTTTGAAATGAATTCAGAAGAGGTATCATTATTGATGACCAAGCTAATTGGCTTTAGTGCAAGTGGGAGATTGTTGGAAATGTGCCCTAAAGCCAATCATATGATGCTACTTTACGGACATTTCACGTGATAAACTAATCTAGTTTAATATACAAGGCAAAGATTATTGTTTAAAGCCGTCCCATGTACATGTTGTATGCTTAACCGATAAGTCCAAGGAATATGTAATTGGGAGAATGTGATCTAAAGAAGTTAGATTCATGAGACCATTCTTTTTCGTATACATATCCTAAACATTCCTGATCATAGGATTGCCAATTGGGCATTGAAAGTCCGTTAAGATCAGTACGCGCTATGTCTTCTATTAGGGAGAGTGACTGGTCTCGAGTCATTGGTGTGATTGACACCAAGACATCGTAATTGTCTTGTGGTTAGGTCCTTGATCTTTGACTATGTCAAAGTCACTCCGTTAACGGGTGCCCACGACATAGTTGGGGTTAAGCCACTTAGCCAGGGAGGCAAGTGAATGCGCAACAAGGGATCTCTAACCTTCAAATCGTTTGAGGGGGAATATTCTATCATATGATTAAGAATCTCTAACCAGAGTACGAATGAGATTTAGGAAGTCGTTCCAAATCACATTCAAGGTAATCATATAAGTAAGAAAATCACATTAGATAGTAGACATGAATAAACTATCAAACCAAACATGAATAAACTATCAAACCAAACAATGTGGTCAAGAGTATTGTATTAGAGAAAGATCGTATTGCATTGTAATCCCAAACTGAATAGGTTCTCCAACCTCTTCTGATTAGCTTGGGTAGCCATGACATACTGCTAGGTGTCACTCATGGTTTGTGGAAGCCCTAAAGATGTATAATCTCTAAAGGGAGAATTGAAAGTAAGTTTCAATTCACAATTGATTTGAAGAGTTCTAATCGCCCGTTGCCTCGCTAAAAGGAACCTAATGGATTGCACACCATGTAAGGTAATGATTGAAGGATATAATAAAGATGAGTAAGGACAATTAAATAGTTTAATTGTATATGGCAAGGATTAATTAAAAGTTAATTAATCTAGAATAAAGGTTCGTTTTAGGCCTTAAGTTAGTTTTGGGTTTCGGGACACAAAAGGGTTTTGGTCCACAAGGCGCATAAGGTTTAAGTTGTGTGATAACTAAAACATAATGGGCAATTAGGTAGGTATAAATGTGACTTTATAGCCTTTTCTTCATTAGGGTTTACTTGGATGAAAAGTGAGAACAACTTTCTCTCTTTTCTCTCTAGAACAGCCGGCCACCATGGGAAAATTTACTAGCATCTAATTTTTCCATGGTCACTCATCTTCTTTCTCAACGATCCTTGGTGTCAAAACTTAGAGGTTTCCAACTGTGGTGACTTTTGGAGAACCCAATTCTCCCATCCATATCCAAGAAGACATGAAGCCAAGAAGCAAAGTTCCTCCATCCAAATCCATGGAGCCACGGAGCAAGGAGACTAAGGAAAGAAGGCCTTCACATGGGTGAATATCCTTTGCTAAGCAAAGAGGTGCTTCAAGGGTATAAAGTTTCTCAACTCACTTTGTTTTGAGTTGAGTCTTGCTTCAGCACAACTACTAGGCTTTGAATTTTATGGTTAAAGTTTTGTATTTAAGTGCATACAAGCATGATTCCGCCTTTTAATTGTTAATTGTATGCCTAGATGTTCTTCAAATGAACTAATTTTCACAAATATTTCCTTCAGAGGCTGTGTTGGAGAAAAGGAAGTTCGTGCCTCCTTCCTTAGCTGGGCTCGCGGGCCACTGGGCTTGGCCCATATGATAGATGAGAAAGTGAGAGAGGGAGGCATGGGGCCACTAGTCCCCTTTCTAGCTGGATTGGGCTATGAGGCCTATGGGCCAAGAGAGATATAGACCAGGCTGTGGGGCCTGGCGTGGCTGCTGAGCTCCTGCAGTCTTAGGTCGTGGGGCCTGATGCGCCTTTGGAGAATTTCTTCAAGCATGTCTTCTTCAAGTCACAAGGGTGATGATGGTGTGCTGCCGTTGTATCATCAAGGGAGGTCTTTAGGTAAGGTGGGCTACTTCAAAGCTACTCACTTCAAAATTAACTTTGATGATTCGTTCAGAGATTTACTTATAACATATAGGCATGTCATTCCATCTAGGGTGCATGTGAAGCGCATCAAGGAGGGGAGCATTAGTGAGCCATGTAGTGGGGCTCAGAGAGCTATCAAGTTTCACCCATACTACTTAGTGTTGGGGTTTACTTTTCCCATACAGCGTTCTTCCAATAAATGCTTTGCTCCATGAAGTGTGCCCCCACTCAGTGTTCCCTAAATGCGGTTCGTCTTTGACTTGGATTTAATTATCAACAAATTTGTGTACTTCTTTGACATAGGCCGCATAGATGGAGTTGGGTAGCTAGGATCCCGCCACAGTTAAAATTCTCCAATGCCAATGTTAAATTCTCAAAAGTTAAAATTCTCAAAAGAAAATGTTTAAGAGTTTGTGGGTAGCAAACGACTTAACTTTTTAGTGGGATAATAGGGCTATTTATAAGGGAGTGGGTGATCCTATTTGGAGAATAGTGGTAGGCCATATATAGTGTAATTGGGTGAATAATTGCAAGATATTAAGTGAAATAATATTTTACAATTAACATAGCAATTAATCCTAAATTAAATATGAAATTTGGAAGTTACCTTTTGAATAAGGATTTGATGAGGAGTGACGAGAGGGATTTGAATAAATATCATTTTGATCACCTTTGACTCCTCATTGGTTGAGCCTTTATTATCCGATGCATATGTGTGTGAACCCCAGTGTGCCTCAAGTGTAATTTTGTCATTTTCACCCAAAAGTTCGCGTGTCACCTCTATAATTTTCTTGATTATTTTTTACTTCACAACTGGATTTTGGTGACAAGGAGGAAGAGATGTACAGTAGGTGAACGAAAAATCCCATAGTCGCCAACTCTAGATATGTTGCACTGACGAGTCATCTGGGTTAGGAAATCGAGTCGGTCTACCCGATTGCCCTAAATGGGTCTCGGCTCTTTGGTGGGTAGATTTTTCTTTTTGGGCTTGTGGAATTGTTCTTGTCATGATGTTGGTTGTGTTATCTACACTGATGAAATTGGTGCCTCGTTGGTCTTTATGTGTATTACAATTCCTATTCTTAGACGTATCTGAAAAGTGTTCCATGACTAGTCTTATTGATGATTATGTGTGTAGAATCTGTCATGTGACACGATTGAAGTTCTTGGATTTCTATTCGTAATCGGTTATGAAATGATTGAACTTTTAGTTGCCGTGATCGAAATTCTTTTGGCTTTGTAGTATTTCCTGTCATTTTTATCACTCCGCCAAAATAATGGCTTTTTGATTGTCCATGTTGACATTATTTTTTGCTTTGGAATTGTTTTGGTTTGAAAGCACCTCGAATTTAATTCAAGATGTCCTCTTAAAGTTTGTTAAACGTAAAATTTTAATTATTTAATCAAAGAAAAAGTTAGATTAACTAAATTGGAACTATGTTTTAACATAACACCACTTACCTTATTTTGTTCCTTGAAGTTTTTTTCTTTCTTGTTTCACATAAAATTAGAAAAAAGGAACGAAAAGACTTGTATACCCTTAAATACGTGATGTAGTGATATGTACCACAGAAGGACTCCTTATCGTCTTGTTTTCTCTGTTGAGGATTTAATTATCTGTGTTTTTCTCCATCAAGATTCAATTGCCATGGCTTTCTCTGCAAGTGGTTGTACTGGTACCCTCTCTAAGAACCCTTTCTCATCCTTGTCTCCTGTCCCACGAACCCTGGGAAGAAACCCTACTCGTCTTTTGTCCATTAAAGCTGTAAAAGCTACAGAACCAGAAGCCAATAATAATAATACCGAGAAAGCGTCTTCGTCTTCCAATGCTCAACCTTCGACCGCGACCGCAGCTTCTAAGCCGCCTCCCAAGAAGAAGCCTGTCTACTCCAGTGAGCACTGTGTCCTTCAAATTTAATTTCTCTAAGCTAATTGAATTTTATGCAGTTAACTATACAACAGTTGTTTGTTTGTTTGTTTATTAAATTACTTTTATTTTCTTTGGGCAGTGAAGAAGGGTCAGATTGTGAGGGTGGAGAAAGACAAGTATCTTAATAGTGTTAATGTGAGTACAAATTTAATTACTAATTTATTCAAAATTCTTAAGAATAGATATTTTATATTTTTTAGTGGTCGGAGAGTTTATGTAAAATACCCATCATTGCACAAAATGTAAATATAAATATTATTACATGCTTTTTGCATCGTTAGGAGATGGAGTTTTTACATTTTTCTCATTAGAGTAGAAATCACTACACATTTAAAAAATGTATAATAAGATGTAAATGTAGTTTTTATATCGCGGAAGCCAGAAATTAAGCTGCCAAAATCTAGTGTTAAGATTTATATATAATTGTGCATAATCTAAGGTGTATAATATATGCATGTGATGTTCAATTATCCTACTACACAATGATTAATAATTATCGATCGATATCAACCGAATATTACTTTATTTTTTGTTTGGATTTATATACTAATAAGATGGATGTTTGCACAACTTATTTCAGTATCTTTCTGTTGGACATCCACCTTATTACAAAGGATTGGACTATATTTATGAAGACCGCGGTGAGGTATAATCCTCTTCAAACTTTTAATTCCAACACAATACTTGCCTAAAGGATGTACTTTCTTGTCCACTGAAATCTGAAAAATGATTTTTCATCGTATACATATCATATTTGGAATCGTTTTTCAGTCATTCATATGTATGTTGAATAAATGGAAAATTTTATCAAAGTAGTTAACAGTGTTTAAAATATCGGTATTAGTAAAAAATTTAATATGTAAAGTAGTGGATTATCGATGGATATTTCAAATATTGATATTGAAATCGGTTACTTCTGTTGAAAATGATGGAAATTTAAAATGAAATTTTAAGAATTGTCAAACATTAGTTTGGACGAAATATACGAGTTTCTCCTATATTTAACATATGTGTTAGAAATATCGACGATATTTGTCGATTTTAGTCTAAACTTAAGAGTTTATCCAATATAAGGTGAAGTCTAGACTTCAGCCATCATTTTCATGTATTTCTCTGGTTTTTTGGATATTTTCAAATAAATATTGACCATATCAAATAAATTTTAAACACTGGCGGTTACTAAAACCGTCAAATGATCAATGGAAGATGATTAAGCAAATGAACAGTACATAATTAACATTATTTGTGAAAATGATTCTTGTACATGCATTTCCATGTCTTTTGAGTGACTGAATGAAACCTTAATTTTTCAGGTATTGGATTTGCGTATTTTTGAGACAGGAGAGTATGCACTTGTAAGGAAACTTTTTTTTTTTTTTCATTATTTTTGTTTAACTAAAAAAACATTCATTCTATAAAAAGGTAAAAATAAAAAGGACTAAATGACATTAATAATTGTGTTACAGGTAGCATGGGTTGGGGTCCCAACTGCGCCAGCATGGCTTCCAACAGACATGCTTATCAGGGTACCTGCGTGCTTCTTTCTTGCTAAGTTGGAAATTAGACTAGTTTAAAGTATCATCTCACTGCTTGGCGCTTTTGAGCTTGATCTTGTAACTGACTTTTGTGTTATGTTTGCAGTCAGACAAACTCGATTATGAGAGGCTGTGATACAGGATCCAAATGCATTAATCGATCATCACCTGCGGCGTTATTGTATCTTCTTTATCACCTTCTGCTACAACTCTTACTGTATTTTTTTGTAAAGATCGCTCTAGTCGACCGATCAAATGCACACAAACAACAGTATGTTTCTCTGCATTGTACCCAAGGATCGCCAGAATAATTTTTTCCACAAAGCAGACCGGAAAGATAGATCGTTCTATGTTGTCAAATGGGTCAAAACCGAGTGCCAGAGAATGAATCTGAACATGTCTTAATTGAAAGATGAGTATTCAAATATCCTCTTAGCACGCTTGTGGGCATTCATAAGTTCAACCAATGAAGGAAGCGGCTGCGGCACAGGCACCTTCACTGGCCTGTATAACCTTCTCAATCTTTCATTGAAGTACTGTGATGACCCAATGACAATGCCATTGGTTTTCTGAGCTTCTAACGCTTCCTCACCGGGCTTTTCGCATTGTACTTCACTAATACCACTCTCTACCCTGGTCTCTTCCCTCTGGCCCGACAACTTTTCTCCTACTCTACTGTCAACATCTTGTCTTCGTTCATCTTTTATGTACACAGTTTTCTTCTCTTCCTGCTGAATACCCAATTCTTCAAAACCGAACCTAGCTTTACCAAATAACGTGACAGACAATCTTTTTCTTGGAGGAGAGAAATCGAACAACTCTTTCTGGGAAGCAGATATCTTTACCGGTAGCGCTTGAGAATATGGACGATGTTGAGTAGGCTCTTCAGACGCTGGAGAGTCCACAACTTTAATTGATTGATAATCTGTACTTGAAGAAGGTTCCACACTAATGTCTAGAAGTTTCCAAACAGGATCGTCCCAAGATATTTTAGAGCTACAACAGTGCTTCTTAACATAATGCAGCTCCATAGCCCTGCAATTAGGGGTCGTTGAAACAACCCATTTAGGCAGTAGAAGCTGCAGAGAGCACTCTAATTCTTCCCTTGATGAGTGCATTGAATAACAGACATGCCAAACACCAAATTGGTCCCTTACTGCTTCGTTAAATTTCAACATCCTTTGACTTTCATTACCTAGGAATTCTCCCTCGCAAGCATACCACTGTGCTGAAGGACGGATAATGAGAGGTTCAGGCTTTAAGTTAACTTGAGCCTTTGCAACCTTTGCTTTTGCCCTCTCATAGAGTTTTGGAAATCCATCAAGCAGCTGGAAGCGTGAAGATGGATCTTGAGAGACAATTTCAGGAGCTATGACTGCCAGAGCATCAAAACACTCAGGATTGGTCACTTTATCAACATATATCTTCGATCCAAATGTGCGGAACACACTAGTCAGTATCTCTTCCTGACCAAGAAGATCACAAGCTAAATACACCTCGACTGCATTAGGATGCTTCCATATACAATTAATTACCTATGTCAAATGAATAAGAGGAAAAAACAACATGAGAGAGAGAGAGAGAGAGAACTGAATGGTTTAAACCAGTGCTAAGATCACAAACTCGTAACTTTATCATGAAATCCCAAAAAATCAAGTAATTAAAATGTAGAGAGAGGGAGGAGGAGGAGGATGTTGCGGGGGGGGGGTGGTGGGTGGGTGGGTTGTGCTAGAAAAAGGGAATGCAAACGCTAATTTATTTCAAGAACAAATATAGGAGAAAAATGTTTTCGTTTTCATATGCTCACTACTAATATGCCACCATATGGAAGAATTCTCAAATTCAGCAAATATTCATTAAACAGAGTGAACAATATCTCACACCCCATGCAAATAAAAATTATTAAAAGATTTAAGAAAATATTAAATAACAGGAAAACACAGAGAGAGAAGAAAACAGCAGCATACGAATTTAACAATCAGATACGATTAAATCACAAAATGAGTCAATATCAATATTCTCATAATCATTCTTCATTAAGTAGGATAAATGGTTACGTATAAAAGCGAAATCAACCAAATTTGCAGTCATATGTATGCCTAAAGAAAGATGAGAATTGTAGTCTAAGATGTAATAATGCAGTTTCTAATGCTTTTGTAACTCTTAGTAATCATCAGATGTATGTTAAAAGAGATAAGATGGCTATGTTTCACAATCTAAAGACACTTCAAAAATAGGAAATTGTTAGAAATGTGCCCTAAAACCAATCATATGATGATACTTTACAGACATTTCAAACTAATGTAGTTTAAAAGTAAAGGGCAAAGATTATTGTTTGAGCCGTCTCATATAAATGTTATATGCTTAAACGATAAGTCCAAGGAATATGTGATTGGAAGAATGCGATCTAAAGAAGTTAGATTCATGAGACCATTCTTTCGTTGACACATCCTAAACGTTCCTGATCATAGGATTATCAATTGGGCATTGACAGTCCGTTAAGATCAGTACGTGCTATGTCTTCTCTCAGGGAGAGTGACTAGTCTCGAGTCATTGGTGTGTGTGACATCAAGACAAGTACGTAGGTGCTCAATAGAGAATGAGTTCACTGAACACGATCAACGAAGAGTTCTCATATTCATGTCACATGAGAACTCATGGTTGGGATAATGCAAATTAGTCTTTTGACCTGAGGCATCACAGTTGTCTTGTGGTTAGGTCCTTAATCTTTGATTATGTCAAAGTCACTCCATCAAGAGGGTGTCCATGGCATCGTTGGGGTTAAGCCACTTAGCCATGAAGGCAAGTGAATGCGCAACAAGGGATCTCAAACCTTCAAACTGTTTGAGGGAGAATACTCTATGATATGATTAAGAATCTTTGGCCAAAGTATGAATGAGATTTAGGAATGTGTTCCAAATCACATTCAAGGTAATCATATAAGCACAAGACTCACATTGGATAGTAGACATGAATAAACTATCAAACCAAACAATGTGGTCAAGAGTATTGTATTAGAGAAAGACCGTATTGCATTTGTAATCCTAAAACTGAATAGGTTCTCCACCTCTTCTGATTAGCTTGGGTAACCATGACATGCTGCTAGGCGTCAACCATGGTTTGTGGAAGCCCTAAAAGTGTATTATCACTAACGGGAGAATTGAAAGTAAGTTTCAATTCACAATCGATTTGAAAGAGTTTGAATCGCCCACTGCCTCGCTAAAAGGAACCTAATGGATCGTACACCGTGTAAGGTAGAGATTGAAGATTCAACGGAGATGAGTAAGAATAATTAAATGGTTTAATTATTTATGGCAAAGATTAATTAATATGATTATTAATCAAACGAATAAGTTCGTTAAAAGACCTCGGGATAGTTTTGGACCTTAAGGCCCAATGGGCTTCGAACGTCAAGTCCATTGACTTAAGTTGTATGACAACTTAATGAATAATGATTCACAAAAGCCCAAATAGCCCAATAAATCCCCTTAGGCCGGCCATTTAGAGGAGGGTAGTGAACTTGGCTTAATTGCAAGTTTGGCACTCCATTGTGAGGTGGTATAAAGACATCTTTATAGCCATTTCATCCTAAGGGTTTTCTAAGGAGTAAGGATGAGAACACAAACTCTCTTTTCTCTCTAGAAATGGCCGGCCACCATGAGGAAAACATCTAGCAATCTTACTTCCTCAAGGTCACTTATTTCTTCTACAATATGCCTTGGTGTGGAGACTTAGAGGTTCTCAATTTTGGGAACTTGGAGAAACCTTTTCATCCATCCAAATCCATGGATCTAAGATGCAAGGAATGAAGACCCTCTCTTTGGGTGATTAGCCTTTGCTTATGCAAAGAGGAATCTACAAAGGTATTGATTTCTCAACTCACTTTGTTTTGAGTTGAGTCTTGGTTCACCTATCTACTAGGTTTTGAAGTTCATGGGTTAAGTTTTGTTTTTGAGTGCATATAAACATGATTCCGCCTTTTAATTGTTAATTGCATGTTGTTGATGTTGCTCAAATGAACTTGTTTTTCACAAATCTTCCTTCAGAAATATGGTAGGTTACTTCAATAGAGCATCGCTTGAAAAATTTAATGTCCTAAAGACGGTCAGAGGTAATCAGCCATAGAGAGTTTTTGGTAGGCCAAAGTATAGATTCCCTGTTTTTTGTGTTGGCACATTCCATATCCAAACAGATTTAACATTCTAGCATGTTGCAGTCTACTGCTTCACCATACAAGAAAGAAATATTTTGGAGTTTAAGACACGAACTGCAGTGAAGAACTAAAATGGTTCAAGTTTCATTCTAAAGATTTAGGTTATTAACATACAAATTATACAAGTAATGAAGGTTTATTACTACCGCTTTAGCATATTTTATTTGGGAGCAAAGCTGTTTTATTGGAAGGTATGAAGTCTAACCAAATTTGTGTAGCAGCTGCAGATCATAGCTTAAGATAGTACTATGAAAATTTTGCTTCAGCTGCAAAATTGCCATTTGAACCCAATTTTACTAAAACGTTTCCTTTTTCTTGTCCCTCATACAAAATTTGGATTGGTCTAATGAGTTAAAACATTATTTTTACTTTTCTAATTAGTATTTTATATATATTAAGATTTTGGTTTCTCAGTGTCCTACAATTTCAACAACTTTCATTCCTATCTTAAAGCCTTTGGAGATTTGAGAAAACTTGTGTGAGCATGTGTGTGTGAGCACGCACGATGTTCTATGCATTGTGAGAAAAGAAGAAAGCCTTAAGAGAGGTTCAAGAGAAACTTGTTTTGCCTTTAAATATTTTTTAGGCATTTCATTCATGACCACAGCCTTTATGTTAAAACTTGATATTTAGAACCCTTTTCAATACCAAAAGAATTGACTGAAAAAGACAAGCTACTCGACAAATCTTGTGCCTTGTGGATAGTCCAACAAAACCGAATGATCCCTGAAGCATATGTGCCATGAACGAGAAGAGTTGGAGCACATGTCTTGGATCAACAAGAAAAAGTGTGGATTAGGAATGAGGATGTACTGAAATTTTTAAGAGCGGTTGGTGAGAAAAAAGTGTTAAGGGAGAAAATCCAAAAAAAAGTGTTAAGGGAGAAAATCCAAACACACATCAATAGTTTCTTACAATCAACCCAGAGTTGATTAGGAAAAAATCAGCATCAGGCTGCACTGGACTCATTCTGGCTGACCACACACGTACACACTCCAGCTGAAGCTCAAAAGAAGTTTAGTCTTTAGTATCCTTCAGTTTTGAATCTTTTGATTAACGTTCAATAATACAAAGTAGTTACTTTTATAAGGATTATGGATAGGACCCAAGTTGATTCTCTCGAAATTCTCAAAGACACAATTCAGGACAAACGAAACTAACACATTGATTAAGGACATGGAGGGACTCAGACCCAATGAATATAAGATTCTAAGATAATAGGCCTAAAATTCATGTGAATTCATTAATTAGATGAGTCGTTACAAATTCTCTGAATTATATAGTGCTTGGCACTTGGATGAGTTTATTTATCACATTAAAGATTCAAACTAATGGAAGACGTGGCACAAAACCGAGTGCAATGGCGTTCTAGGATTCATCCAGCAGGCCCCATTTAGTGGGATAAGGCTTTGTTGTTGTTGTTGTCGTTGTTTATTCAAGATTCAAACTTAGCTCATGCATGAAATTGTAGTCCTTTACACAATGAATGTAAGTCTAACTGTAGTCTTTTACTTTTATTTTCCTCAGTGTTGCCTTACTTTGAATGGGATATTTTTAAAGTGGATTAAGCTACTCAAAAGCTTATGTGTGTATGCACCTATATGGTCGAGGTTGTTCACATGGAACTGTGTAAACTCTGTACAGGAGACCTCTAAAGGGTCGATTTGGGTCAATACGTCAACCTTACACGTATTCCAAATATGATCAAGTCGATTTTGTCAATCACCTCAGCCACAACTGGCCTTTTCTAATTTCTAGACAAAGTTTGTAGAAAACTTGTGTGACTTTGATTGATTACCTAATCTTTTTTTTCATAGGCTAAATTGATTAACTACGATTTATGAGAGCAAACTCTCCCACTCTCTAGGCCAAAGTTGGTACAAGCATAAAAAGGTTGCATCGTCGGAAACTAGATTTTTTCACAAAAAATGCTTACACATATGTACCATTCCAGGTATAGTTTTGACCTATGCAACAAAATCAGATAAACATGAAAATAAGTAATTAAATGTCTAGGCTGTAATTAAATGTCTAGGCTGGAATCTTGAATAGACTGATCTTTGGCATTCAAGAGTACCTGCTGAATTGCTGACTCCTTGCTGGGGATTTTTTGAGTGAATTTTCCAAATGTGCAGTCTAGAAATACATAATCAAGTTGACACCTAGGCTTGTGTCCTTTCTCCCCAAGGTACTTGGCTGGTAGACTTTGCAGACACTCAGGTGTGAGTCTGCAATCCCCGGTGTGGAGAATATTACCGAACTTGCCTTCGAACAAGAACATTACGGCTCCTGAAGTTCACACAACCCACATCAAACAGGGTATTGTCTGTCAATAAAGCTATCCTCAAGTCAACTATAAATTGTGTGAGGTAATTAGAAGCAACCCCCACCACCGAAAAAAACCCCTATCCGATCCCCGCCCATATTCAAAACAGATTACATCCAAACACAGGCACGAGATTTTATCCTTTAAACAGATAGATTCACATAAGAAATCATCGGTTAAAAGGATATTCTCGTTCAGAACATTTCAACGACTTCAATTCGCTTCCTTGGCACAATGAGCGACAAATAATTTGAACTTTGAAGAGATCATTTAACTGAAGCTTAAATGTCACAATTAAAACATGAAACAAAACAATTTGGACACAAAATTAAACAACCGTGAGTAATATGCAACTACAATTGATCTGAAAACCAATGGAATATATAGGTGAAGAAATAGTGAAAAGCTACCAGGACAGTGATTGGCGTCCAAGGCCGTAACCGTGAAGAGGCCATCAGGGTCGTCAATGGCCACGGATTGCCCAACCTCAAAGCTCACAAATAAAGATTCATCAAGCTGCAAAAGGCAGAAGGCAAAAATAATTAAAAATGAAAACCTAGATAGATGGATAGAAGAAAACAGAGAGAGAGAGAGAGAGAGAAATGATGAGGTTTGAAGAGAGACGTTGGGGAAGAAGCGGAGGAGGAGGGTTTGGGTGAGGCGGGTGGAGTAGATTGGGTAAGAGGAGTGGGCAGAGATGCCGAGGGAGTGGTCCTTGTGGGCATGGGTTAAGAAATGGTGCCTCTTCCTCTTTGAACTTGGACTCCATGTATCCACCGAGAACGGTACCCCTTTCGGCATTTCTATTGGCATTTTCTTTCCCCCTCTCCCTCTCGCAAAAGCTTCCACCGGTAGAATTTAGAAAGAGGAGCGAGGTTTTGGGAAAACGATAGAGATTAGAGGGGTAATTCCGGAAGCATACGCTGAGCTGGTGTTTCCCACCGATAAAAATTTGACACCTGTTTGTTTTGTCTTTTACACAATATTTCGCGAGAAATCGTACTTTACGTTGATGCACTTAATTGTGGTCTTTGATTTTATTTGAAGATCATTTTTAATGAAGATGGTTAAAGCTTGATAAGTCAAAAAACAATATGATTTGTTTAAAAAATAATTGTGGTCTTTGATTTTATATTTCTTATCTTTATGCAATTTTGATAATTTTTTAAATAGAATTTTTTAGTGAAACGTGTCGAGGTATAATTATTTAATTAGGAGAAGCATCCAAATGAAACGAAATGACCTGCTTGCGTTGATGTTTAATTCATTTGGAGCAAAGCAAGCATATGGCAACATGCAGTCAGCCTCTTGAGTCATACAAATGGATATGCTTCGGAAATACATACTAAAAAATTAATTTCCTAATGCCAATTTGCCGTGCCATGGATTCTAAACACACATGCATTCTTCGGCAGCTGGGCCCAGGAAACGGGTTGGAAGGGGGGCTGAAGTTAGCCAGCCCGATGGTCATTCAGCTATTAATTGGCCAGGTGGGCTCCACATGTTTATTGCCCAGCCCTCAATTGGAGTTGGGTTTTTAACAAATTGGGCTAAAGAATGACCTATGTCCTTTTAGCCTTTCATTGAAGATAGCCTTATAGTTCTGCAAAGAAATTATTTTTTAATACATAGTGTTAGGACATATTTATATACCATCTCCAAATGAAATGAGTTATTTTTTAGCCGCCTTAATAATTTATTATTTAAAGTTTGTTCTTTAATTTTATTAGTTAATTGAATTAAACTAACATATTAAAATAAGGTTTTCGGACATAAGGTTTCATGTTATTAAATATTTTAATTTTAATACAACTTCATTGAAATACAACACCTTAAATATTAAAAGTACAACTTAAATATTAATAGCGTATTTGAGTTAAATAGAATGTGAAGAATTGAAATAAAGATTCCACATCGCCCAGGGGAATGGATCATGTAAGTTTTATAATTATATTCTCATCTCTACCTAGCACGAGACCTTTTAGGGACTCATGGGCTTCGGGTTTCATCGAAACTCCAAAGTTAAACGAGTTTGCGCGAGAGCAATCCCAAGATGGGTGACCCACTGAGAAATTCTCATGTGATTTCCTAGAAACAAAACCGTGAGGATGTGGTAGGGGCCCAAAGTAGACAATATCGTGCTATGGTGGAGTCGAGCCCAGGATGTGACAATTTGGTATCAGAGTCAATCCCTGGCCAGAAGTGTGTCGACGAGGACATCGGGCCTCTAAGGGGGGGTGGATCCTATAAGCCTTATATGTATATTCCCATCTCTACCTAGCATGAGGCCTTTTGGGGACTCATAGGCTTCGAGTTCCATCAGAACTCCGAAGTTAAGCAAGTTCGAGTGAAAGCAATCCCAAGATGGGTGACCCATTGAGAAGTTGTCGTGTGAGTTCCCAAAAAAACAAAAAAAAAAAAAAAAAAAAACCATGAGGGTGTGGGGTAAGGGCCTAAAACGGACAATATCGTGCTATGATGGAGTCGAGCTCGAGCTGTGGTGGGGGCCCGGGCCGAGATGTGACAATGGAAGGGTGAAAAGGATGTGAGAAATGATGTAGAAATGGCCTAGGTATTTATAGGAAAAATATTAGAATTTTTAATTTTTCTTTTCAAAATTTGTCTTAAAAAAAATTCAAAATCCAACGACTAGCTGATGTCAGCTTGAGCAAGTGGGTTACTAACAGCTGGGCCCAACTTTTCGGGCTAGCTGGCTAGTTATGTTTGCCCAGCCTGTTGGGCATTTGGTTGAGTTTTGGCCCAGCCCTTATTGGAGATGGGTTTTGTGTCAAAAAGGGTCATGTTTTGGCCTATAGTCCTTTGGTCGGTCCAGTTGGAGATGGCTTAAGAAGGGGCTACATTTGGCTTAGTCTAATGCCTCTTTGGCCAAATAATGGTCTGGTGGGTTCCATTGAATTATAGCCCAGCCATAAGTTAAAAATGCGTTTTTTTGGCAATTAGGCCATTTTTTTGCCTGTAGACTTGTAGCTCAGTTGCAATAATTGATTCATATTTAATGCTAGATTTGAAAACATTCAATGGTAGTTTAATTAAAAGAAAAATTAGGATCCAATCCTAGTCACAAATGTTCATAGACTGAAAAGTTTTCAGTTTTTTATCAAAGTCCCTTAACTTTGTACACCTCAACATTTTACTAATAACATAATTCCATGTCATCTTTTTTATTTTTTTTTACAACAAATTTCAATTTATAATTTTTCCACATAATCACCTTCAAAATGTTGAATAACATTTGTAAGTGAAAATCTCATAATTTTCTCACTCAAATTTCTGTGTAAATTCAAAGTCAACATTATTATATTGTATATGTATGCTCAAATTTAGATTTCGCCAAAAAACTTTTAAACTTTTTTTCTCCATGACCACCATATTGCAAAATCATAACAAATGGCTATTGTATTGCTTTGAACACAATTGTAATCTCATTGGGTACATTCTTTTTTCTTGTTCTTTAATCCATTTATAACATATTTTGACACATCCCGACCCATAATGTCCACGTGTCCATCTGAATTGTGATGTGTTGGCCGACACTCGGAGGGTGACAAAGCCATAAAGTAAGGTTGATCTATAAAAGTGAGGTTAAATTTAAACTTTAAATAAATAAACCAAAGTCCACAATGTGATTGGGTAGTAACCCTTATTACAAAACGTGAAGTTCAGAGCATAGTGCAGAAAAATAAAAGTTGTCTCATCCATAAAGGATGATTATTTAACACATAAGCAACCTACTTTGACGGAAGAATAGTCAGCTACTTCCACTGAAACCTCATACTCCCACGAGCTCAATCTCCATGTCCTGGAGGGGCGAAAAATAAGAGTGAGTGGGCCTATAAAATAAAGTTTTCTGAAACTTTTTGAAAACGTGTAACCCCTCGCTGTAAAACAAGTACATGATTTTCCAAAGTAATAATATAATAATAGGTAGTAGGGTGCTACTACGAAATATCTCATCATCAAAACTCAAATAGCTATCATAAACTCAGAGTTATGAAAATCATAAAAAATTCACTACTATGAAAATCACTACTCATTATCTATGTAGGCACACAAGTCATACAGAAAGTACCTACATGAATAGGCTGGGCGTACGTTTTACATTCTAGTACTACATTACATGAAGTTGGCGCTACGTGCATCACATATGAGTCCAAACAACAAACCTAGGGACAGGTTGGCACCTAACTCTGGATCCAAATCGAACGTAAATGGTGCATGTGAACATACCTGTGAAGCTAGTCCTTGGCCCAGGACAGTACAACTAACTAATAAACACTGTGCACACATGTAACAATGAGCAGATATAATGAATAAAGATGCCATGCCGGATTTTATACTCGCAGTTAATAAAAATATAAAGTGTAAAAAATCTAATAGAAGATCTAACAGTTATGCAGAAAATCACATATATATATTTATATATATTTAAAACCAAAAGACCCACTCACTGGTATGTCGCAGGGTCGTAGCCGACCAACCTATTCTGCTCACGATACTTCTCTGGGTGGTCCTCTCCTATATGGGAAATTACTATACTAATCATTAAACTAATAATAATTAATGCACAACACCTAGTTTCGCTTTAGTTTGCTCAAAAATGGAATTTGGAGATAATTGGTATTGAATTTGGAAAAATAGAGTGTGGAAACGGAATCAGTGCGTCGAAAAACTCTAGGAAGGGTCCCAGGCAATTTTTCAAAAAAGCCAACTTTGGTCAACTAACTGTCAACAGTTAACTTTAACGGAATATTCTCTCCTCAGAAAGAATATAATGTTAAAGTTAACTGAGAGCTAACAAAATAGTCCAAAAGAATATTCCATTCTAATTCCAGAAAAGGATCCGGGTTGGATCTAACCCACAGATCTGGGTTGTGGGTTTAGGCCAGTTCCAGTTCCAGTTTTTTTTTTCTTTTTCTACTTCATCTAGTTTGTTGCAGTTTTTTGTCTGAAAATCTAGGGAGGAATTCAAATGCTCCATTCGAAGCTATTTCACAACCAAATTTTGCCCATAATATATCAAACTAAAGCTTAGGACGAGAGGAATAAGATTATACCATTTCAAGATCAAAAGTTGGTCGGAGGTCGTCAGAAAATGGTCTGAAAGTAATAGCCCGAGTTCGAGTTCTCCGTTTTCATCGGTTTTGAAGTGGATTTGGGCATGTAAGCTCAACCCGTGGCCTAGGGATAGTGGGAAGTCGTCCTACACCTTTATACTCAACCACAATAACAAGATTTCGTTGGGTTTAGTTTGGAAGAACCTACAACATGCCGGAAAATATGGTAGGCTAGGAACCATACTTCAAAACGCATAGAACCTTGCATGCATGCATCAACAAAAACACGATTTATATGTTAGAACCTATAATAATAGGATTGAGAACTTACCCAGGTGAATGCAGGAAATTTCACCAAACCTCAAACTTGTTGGAGTTCGTTCGTTTTCCTTTGTCAAAATCTGGAAAAAGAACGGGATGCATGCAAGGAATTAAGCCCTCAAATTAAACCACAAAATTTGCAACACAACAAGATTTAAAGCTCAAGAACACAACATAGTGACAGAAACATCACTTGGGTTCGAGATTAAGAGCTCAAGCTCTCGGCTTCAATGGTTGAACCTTGCACAATGCAAGGCCATTGTTAGTTTCCTTGAGCTCCAGAGATTCCAAAAATATTATTTTTGAGCATGATTTGAAGGTTTGAAGAGGAATGAGGAGAAGAGCTCATGGAAGAAAGCTGGAAAAGAGAGAGAGGAAGAGAGAGAGAAAGAGAGAGAGAGAGAGAGAGAGAGAGAAAGAGAGAAGGATAAAGAAAAGAGAAAGAGAGAGATAAGGTTTCAAAAAAAGAAAATATGGGAGAAAGAGAAGGGCCCGGATGTAAGTGGGAGATGTTAGAAATGTGCCCTAAAGTCAATGATATGATGATACTTTACGGACATTTCACATGCTAAACTAATCTAGTTTAATATAAAGGGCAAAGATTATTGTTTAAAGCCATCTCATATAAATGTTATATGCTTAAACGATAAGTCCAAGGAATATGTAATTGGGACAATATAATCTAAAGAAAGATTCATGCAACCATTCTCTTTTGTATACATATCCTAAATGTTCCTGATCATAAGATTGCCAATTGGGCATTGACAATCCGTTAAGATCAGTACATGCTATGTCTTCTCTTAGAGAACGTGACTGGTCTCGAGTCATTGGTGTGATTGACACCAAGACAAGCATGTAGGTACTCAATAGAGAATGAGTCCACTAAACGCGATCAACAATGAATTCTCATACTCATGTCACATGAGAACTTATGGTTGGGATAATGCAAAGTAGTCCTTTGACCTGAGGCATCACAGTTGTCTTATGGTTAGGTCCTTGATCTTTGACTATGTCAAAGTCACTCAATCATTGGGTGTCCACGACATAGTTGGGGTTAAGCCACTTAGCCATGGAGGCAAGTGAATGCACAACAAGGGATCTCTAACCATAAAACTGTTTGAGGGAGAATATTATATGATATGATTAAGAATCTCTGTCCAAAGTATGAATGAGATTTAGGAATTCGTTCCAAATCACATTCAAGATAATCATATAAATAAGAGAATCACATTGGATAGCAAACATGAATAAACTATCAAATTAAACAATGTGGTCAAGAGTATTGTATTAGACAAAGACCGTATTGCATTGTAACCCCAAACTGAATAGGCTCTCCACCTTTTCTGATTAACTTGAGTAGCCATGACATACTGCAAGGTGCCACTCATGGTTTCTGGAAGCCCTAAAGGTGTATAATCACTAAAGGGAGAATTGAAAACTAAGTTTCAATTCATAATCAATTTGAAGAGTTCTAATCGCCCACTGCCTCACTAAAAGGAACCTAATAGATTGTACACTGTGTAAGGTAGAAATTGAAGAAACCACGGAGATGAGTAAGGATAATTAAATGGTTTAATTATTTATGGCTAGGATTAATTAATATGTTAATTAATCAAGCGAATAAGTTCGTTTTAGACCTCGGGTTAGTTTTGGGCCTCAAGGCCCAATGGGCTTCGAATGTAAAGTCCAATAACTCAAGTTGTAGACAACTTGAAAACATAAAGGGCATGAAAGCCCAACGAACCCACATGGCTAGCCATAGAGAGTGTGAGGGAGAATTGGTTTTAATTTCAATTATGCTACTCAATGTAAGTGGCTATAGAAAGGAAATTATAACCCATTCCCTCATTAGGGTTTTCAAAAGAGAAAATAGAAAAACACAAAAAGCTCTCTCTTCTCTTAGGAGGCCGGCCACCCTAGGAAAAAGGGACTAGCATCCATTTCTTGCTAGGTCACTCGTCTTTTCCTCAATGCTCTCCTTGGTGTGGAAACTTAGTGGTTCCCTTTCTTGGGAACTTGGAGAATCCATTCCTTCATCCATATCCAAGAAGTCATGGAGCCAAGAAGCAAAGTTCCTCCATCTACATCCATGGAGCCAAGGAGCAAGGAGACTAAGGAAAGAAGGCCCTCACATGTATGAATATCCTTTGCTAAGCAAAGAGGTGCTTCAAAGGTATAAAAGTTTCTCAACTCTTTTCTTTAAGATTTGAGTTGAATCTTGGTTCACCACAACTACTAGGCCTTGAATTTCATAGGTAAAGTTTTGTTTTTGAGTACATACAAGCATGATTCCACCTTTAATTGTTAATTGCATGCATAGATGTTGCTTAAATGAACTTGTTTTCACAAATTTTTCCTTCAAGTGGTATCAGAGCCTAGGTCTAGTAGTTGGTGAATCCCTTTGGGTTTTGTATTTTTATAGTTTATGATTTGAATGTTGTAATTGTTACAAGCTTTATTCTTGCTTCTTTCAATGTAAATTTTGTTAGAAAATTTGCCTTCTCAAAAGTTCTAGATGTAGTTCATTTAAGCATAAATTTTGGAGCTAAAATTTGGTGCCATGTTTATGGGGAAATTTGGCCAAATCCAAGGGGTGGATTTTTGGGTTCTTATTTGTCTTGTTAAAAGCGTTTTAAAGTGACATTAGGACCCTTAAGTACCCTAGGATGTTAACCCTCTTTTGAGTAAGTGAAAATTTGAGTTTTATTGAGTGAAAACATTCATGGAGCTCGTATGGGTTTTCATGGATGTTCTAATCTTCTTGCTTTGTTCTTGTTGTTCATACCAAGAACAAAAAAGTTCGTTGTTTTGATTCAAAAAGGGTGTTTGGTTGTTTATTTGTTTTTGTTAGTGATGGATGAGATGTTTTTTCAAACAATACCTATACCTTTTTTACTATTCACACCATACCAATCACTTACAACTTTCAATCACCTTTCAAACACACAAATCAACTCACACACACCATCACTACTCACCATGACCGGCCACCCCTATAATGGGGGTACTATTGGGGCTTTTATGCAATTACATAAAGTTTTGATAAATTTGTGTATTTGTACTTAGACCCGAAAGTTTACATTTTTACATAAAGGCCCAAAATCACTAAAGGACAAATTGTTTTACTCCTTTAATGAAGTTTTTGTATTTGTTCAAATTTTTTGGGTTCTAGTTGTAATTACATGAAGTAGTGGACTTTTGTGTTTCTACAAAGTGACCTCAAAAAGTTTGTATTTTGCAATATAGCCCAAAAGTTGAGGCTATTGCATTTTGGCCCAAATTAGTTGAGAGCAAAGCAGTTTTGTCTCTTTAAATGAGAATTGGATTTTCATTTCATTTAGCTCCATTTAAATCTATTCTATGGATACAAAAACCAAATGACAATGTTGCATTTAAGTTTAATTAGTAAAGCGTTAATTAATTAAAGAAAGGGTGATTATGAACCTAAGCCTACCATAATTGAGCTATGTGAAAGGTTGTCGCTCAAATTTGTTTGAACCATGGGAATGTGTAGATTAGTTTTTTTTGTTGTAATTTGATACGATCAAATGTTGTAAAAATAAGCTCTTCTTTACTTTATAGTATTTTGATTTGATCAAATGTTGTAAAAGAGCATAAATTCTTCTTTACTTTGAAGTACTCCTCTCTTGTTTTATTTGATATGCATCAAATTGGAGTAGTTGGGTACAACGCCCAATAAGAAAACACGCCTTAATGTGATTAAACGCGTAAGTAAAATTAATCACCATCCCTAGACTGAGATCCAACACTAGGCTTGTATTGGATCGAATCAAAGGTTCATAGTCATCCTAAGGCCCTAAGGCAACTATATAGTCCATCAATGAATGCAAAGCTTATGTTAGTAGTACCATATACTCTTGCTTTATACAAGTATAGTGGCAGTATCATATACTACTAAATCAATCACATGGACCAATAGTTGTAATAGGATCAAATTATTTTAATGAGATTAAAATGCATGCATATATGTGATGAGACCTAAGAATCCTTATCTAAACCGTGATTAAGTTGACAAGCGTGAGAGTGCTTTGAACACTCTTTCATGTCCTTCCACCGTGGCAGGCTCCGATTGTTTGTGACTCATACACCGACTTCACCTTATCATGGAGGAGTACAAAGTATGTGCTTACACTCAGGAGGAGTTCTATACGCATAGGTAGGCAACAAGAATGATCAACATCATATCATTGTGAGGTTGTTCTTGAACCCTTACCCGAACTTGCATGGTGGGAATGACTTAACTAAGTGCAATGGAGCCAACATCATATCATTATGAAGCATCATTCTCTAGAGGCCAAATAAGATGGGTACTTACATGAGATGTAAATGAGTAAGCGTACTCTCACATTATTATTGATGCTAGCCAACATCATATCATTGTGAGGTGGGCTTAGTAATAATGAGCCTCTCATACCCTACTAAGAGTTTCCTCCAAAACTCTCAAATTCCAATGAGGGATATGGAATTTGCCAAAAAATAGTGGGTGGTTCTATTTGATTTAAAGACCCAGGTCAAAAAGCTTAAAATCAATCAAGTTATATTCATTATGTATTTATTTACTGATGTATTTGCAAACGCTATCCAAAACTTGACAAAGAAAAGTTGAAGGCTTTAGTTTCCGGACTTGGTACCACAATCCCATAGATTGTCTTGAATTGATTATATATATACCTACGTAGTCTCATCCTCACAATCTTTCTATTGATAATGTATCATTGGAAGAACATGTTAGATAAGTCTATCATAAAAAGGACAACACAAACAAATGCTTATTCCTTTGTTGTATGAACAAAGGAACTTGAGAAGATTAGCACAAAGACATGGACACTTTTAGTGTCATAATTCTTCCATTATAAATTGTTGTATGAAGAAATAAGAGTTGCTTTGAACAACCCTTAGTTAACGCAAACACTAGTGCTTGTTTCTTCGTTAAATGAACAAGGAACTTAAGAAGTAAGCACAAGGGCATGGACATTTTATGTGCCAAGATTCTTCACTTACAAATTGTTGTATAAAGAAATGAGAGTTGCCTTGAACAACTCTTGAAAGTTTGTAATCATGTTTAGAACATAATGGTTGATTGACAAAAATAGTCCATCAACATGGACTTATGATGATTTTGAATCATTGAGTATTGAAGTGTTAAACCACTTCAAGAGACGGAAACTAGGCAAGGACTTCACCTTTGGGTCCCTATCCAAATGGTTCACTAAGTTTATTGTAAACTATATAGTGAACAATAGTCGCACGCTCTCCAAATCGTTTGATGTATAAAACGCAATTGAAATAAGTTTCAAGAGACATAGTGGGAGTTTAAGGGACCATGACTATTGTAGTCAATGGAGAAGTCAAATGACAAATAACTCCAAGGGAACAAACTTTCTTAATGAAATGATGGACGTCGGAAGGGGCATTTGCAAGAAATGTCTTGCAAGTGTCAAGAACACACCTTTCAAAGGTGTTGTAAATTGTTCTTGAATAAATCAAAAAAGTTGGTCCTTCTACTTGAATGCTTGACTCCATATTAGTAAATATGTTTTACAATCGTTGAAAAAGTGTGGCTAATAAGAAGTAGAAGATTAATGAGAGAAGTGAAAGTACTTCACACTCGGAACGTGAATAAAATATAGATCTCTATGAAAGCAGATAGTACTTACTTCCTTATATGAACTGCCAAAGAAATTTGAAAAACAAAGATTGTCATTACATTCCAATTTAAATAAGGAACTTAATTCCATCACTATAATTTTAAGAGATGGATGTATGTTTTGTGTGACAAAACATTGTTCTTTATTAATGAATGATTGGATTATTGTAATCTGATTGATTGTCTCTATAGTAGAGATGATGTGGTAGTGTTAACTGTTTAGAATATAACGATGCTTAAAACCCGAAAGGTTGCATGGTAGTGACTAATCCCACTAAGTTGTGACACCTCTAGAACATAAATTACAAGTTAGTCATAGATGGATGCTTTGGATCATTAGATCTAGATCCAATGCCTTTTTGTTAAAATTGTATAGAGGCGAAAGGTTGGAATCATTGTTCTTTTGAAAAGAAGAAAGAATCACAAAGTTGTTGAGGTTAATTCACTCAGATGTTAGTTGTAATACCTTGAAAATTTTAGAAATTATGTGGATATTCATGTTATTGTTTAGGTGGAGTATATCAAAAATAGATCGATTTATGGTTAAGAAATTTGAATGGGCAAAATGTGAAATCCCACTTCCGGATTAAGAATTAATTATGTTGTATAATTTTCGTGAAGTGGGGAATGACGAAAAATGCCCTATTTGGTTAGCGTAATTATACGAGGATGTATTTTATCCTCATATATTTTATCGTAATTCTTGATAAATTTGAATAGAGGACGACCTTATGAGCGTGTAGGTGCAAACAGATCTTAATTCCAAGTTAGAATGGAGAAGTTATGAGCCTCGGAAATAGTGAGACCTTTTAGACACGTGGACTTACTATTAGTAGTAAGTCTCTATAATTAGACAGCCAAAATTAGGAAGTTTCCAAAAAGAGGAAAATTGACCCAAAAGGCCCAGAAACCCCAACCTAATTCGCAACCTAGTTGACTCCTGCGACATCCCATTTTCTGACGCCGATTCTAGCCAACTCCAGTGTAGTTTTTCGATGCCACCACCACCTCCTTGAAGCTCTCACTCCCCTCTACAAAATCCAACTGAGAACCACCTTGATTAGCCACCATATGTGGCGATGTGAGGCCATGAAAACTGACGAAAACTAATGGTGCTCTGGCCACCCTTTTCATTTTTCTAGTGAATTAGCAAAGCGATGGCCGATGCCACCACTTGGTTTTGTAGCTCATCATCCCAGGAGTAAATCCTAACTAGCTTTGATCCTGTTGGACCACCATGGATGACGAATCGACACCGGGAAGTTTTAGGCACCGACCGGTTTTATTAATGGAATTGACCCTCTTACGTCCACTTTTGGACTTCGTGGCAGGTATAAAACCTGTTCCTCTTGTTAACCTCTATTTTCATATAAATTTTGGTAGAATTTGGAGTTAGACGAAAAAGTGAGTTTCCGATCGCCATAAACCACAACTCGTGGCGGTGTGTGGGGGAGAATTTGCTTACATGGATTTTGGTCAGCGGGACATCCTTGATGTCCTGAGCCCATATCCAAAGTCCATTCGTTGAAATTTGATGCGATGATTCGAATATTCAAATTTTTGGATAATTGTATCGTTGTACGATTTTTCGTAATTGACGACCATTCAACCGTTGTATCATCACCAAACTTTAAGACATTATAGTACATAATATTTGAGGACCTTAGGAACTTACAGATTAGGAATCTAACATACAGATTTTCTCGAATTGGATTTGCAAGTTAGTAAATTAAAACGTCGACCACCACTCGAATGTTGTGATTGGCGGAGATCCGACCGTTGGATCGAAATGAAATTTTAGTATGTTGTTCTATAAGCCTAATGTGAACTGTGAATGGCTTGATCCCTTGGTAGGGTACGTAGGCAGTCTAACAATAAGGTTAGATGCAGCCATAATAAAATACCTGAGATTAATCTTTTAGTGAAATTTGCTAAGAAAATGAATTTGGGGCCTATTTGAGTAATTAGCTTTCGAATTAGAAATTTCTGGTCGTTACAAAATTGGTATCAGAGCGAACGATCCTACTTCCTAATTTGTTATGTTCTTGAATTCTTATTGCTGTGAAATATGATATGAAATGTGAATGCATTATTTCATAAATTTTGTGAACAATATGCTATGTGAATTATGATTTGCGTTGATTTTGCATTATTCATAATTTATATGACTATTGTGGCATTAATGTGAGATATATATGTGTTTTGAATCTCGCACTAGTAAGAGGGAATATATACATATATTTATATATAGTATCGTGTTTGATGATGTGAAATGTGATTGCAGTGATATTGCAATATTTCATCAGTTTTATGCATCATAAGGCACTTATGTGAAATGCATGTGCATTGTGAATGCATTATCTCAAAATTTTTGTGAATGAAGTGGCTTTCATGTGATATGCATGGTGACTGCATTATTTCACAATTTTGGTGAACGAGTTGGCATTCATGTGATATATATGGTGCGACTCCATTGTGATTATGGAGTTCAGTTGGTGGAAATTATGATTGCATTGTGGTTACATATTTCACAATTTTGATGACCTGAGAGTGAAAGGGACTGTGAGGTTCCCCTGGGTTTCGATCCCTTAAACCTTCAGAGGGTGTTATATGGTCAGGCTACTCCTGCGAGATAGTTTATGTGGTATAGCCGTTGGAAATGGACACTCCTAGATTGAGAGTTACTAGGAGTGAGGGGCACCGTGTGCTACCTTAGGTTTCGATCCCCTAAACCTCTGGAGGCCTACACGGTCAGACTTGTGCAATATCCTTTGGGGAGGGTACTAGGTTCTAAGGTGTAGGATTAAATGGACACTCTCGTTACCCTACTTTGTGCTGTTGTGGTCAGATTGAAGTGAGGGTAATTGGCCCATGACCGGTCATTAGGTTGGATTATGTTGGCACACGAATTCTGAAGGTGAATCGTGGTGATAGCTATGTATAGCCAATAATGGTAAGTGTGATTGTGATTTGAAATTCCAATGATTTGGTGGGAATTTCTTATATTTGATTTGCCAATTTAAGTGGTTTGGCTTGAAATTGGGATATGCACTTAGCCATTGATGATTATGGCTTGGTATTGTGTTAATTATTTGGCCGATAAGGGATATGGTTTGAATTTATGATATTTGTTTGTAAGAATGAAATTGGTAAAATTTTCTGATGTTGATATCGCCAGTGATTGTGGCTAGAAATTTCAAGGAAGAATCATGGTGACGGCAACTTATATCCAATGATGGTAAGTAGTTTACCAATGATTGTGATATTTATTTTGCCAACGTGTGTGGCTAGAATTTTTGAAAATTTTCCACCAATTAATGTAGTTGGAATTCTGAGATATGTGTGAGAATCATGATACTAGATTCGTTGAATTATTTATTTTGAGCTTGAATAAAATCATAGATTTAGGTTATGATTTTATTCACTAAAAATGGAATGGTGGAATTAGGTCTAATTTCTTTTTCGTTTTTTGAGGGTAGAAATCTCTAGGACGAGATTTATTTTAATGGGGGTTAAATGCAATACCCTGAAAATTTTAGAAATTATGTGGACATTCATGTTATTGTTTAGGTGGAGGAAATCAGAAATAGATCGATTTATGGTTATGAAATTCGAATGGGGAAAATGTGAAATCCCGCTTCCGAATTAAGAATTAATTATGTCGTATAACTTTTCATTAAGTGGGGAATGACGAAAAATGCCCTATTTGGTTAGCGTAATTATACGAGGACGTATTTTATCCTCATATATTTTATCGTAATTCTTGATACATTTGAAAAGAGGATGACCCTACAAGCGTGTAGGTGCAAACGGATCTTAATTCTGAGCTAGAACGGAGAAGTTACGAGCCTCAAAAGTAGTGTGACCTTTTAGACACGTGGACTTACTATTAGTAGTAATTCTCTATAATTAGACAGCCAAAATTAGGAATTCTAGAAACAGGAAAGCTGATCCAAAAGGTCCAGAAACCCCAACCCAATTCGCGACCCAGTTGACTCTCGCAACATCCCATTTTCTGACGCCGATTCCGGCCAACTCCGGTGGAGTTTTTCGATGCCACCACCACCACCTTGAAGCTCTCATTCCTCTCTACAAAATCCAACCAAGAACCACCTTGATTAGCCACTGTATGTGGCAGTGTGAGGCCATAAAAATCGATGAAAACCAATGGTGCTCGGGCAACCCTTTTCATTTTTCCGGTAAATCGGCAAAGCGATGGCCGATACCACCACTTGGGTTTTGTAGCCCATCATCCTGATAGGAGCATATTCATGCGACTTAATTAGCTTGTTCTCGTGCATTTGTGTTGTGTTTACTTATCTATTTTAGTGTTTAAGGCCACTTTTGTGTATTTTCAGATTATAAGGCCAAAGTGTGCAAGAAGATGCAAATTGGAGTCTTTTGGAGCGAAAGAGGAATGAATGAGTTGAAGACTTGAAGAAACGACGAATTCCTACTCCAACGATGAATTCTTACCAAAACGAGGAATCCTACTCAAACAAGGTTTCCTATTTTAGGAAAGTCAACCCTAAGTTTCCCGTTTTGGTAACCTTTCCTAATCTTAAACGTCCGTATTTTTTATCCACTTTGAAGTCTTTGTAGGCGCTTTAGGACACAAAACGAAGGCCCTAGGGCCCTTAACACCCTTTGCTGTGGGCTTTAGCCCAATTCCCTTCCCTTGCCGTGCAAGGGGGGGCATTTTAGGCCCATTTCATGCATTAAACCCTAACCCTAATCACCCTAATTACAAGTAGCCGCACCCTATTCATCCATTCTTTCAGATTTTCAGCCATAAAAACCTCTCTAGCCGTCACTCTCCCTTGAATCCATAGCCTTTGATTCATTCATACAAAAAACCATCTCAGCCATTCACTCATAAACCCTAAACTACAACCTTGTAGCCGTCACTTCCCACTCATTCTAATCAGCCACATTCACATATCAATCCGTGAACTCCCATTCACTCCCATTTCCTTCCCCTAAGCTTTGCATTCCATCACCCCTTCTCCATACAACCCGTGCATACCATTCACCCTAATTCATTCAGCCACTCTCTCCAATTAATTCCCTAAGCCGTCACCCCCCTTTCATTCATTTTCATCCTTCAAACCCGTGCATCACACATCTCCCATACATTCAATCCGCAGCCACCATCACAGAATCTCTCCCATTCAACCCAAAACCCGTGCACCTTCCCCTCCATTCCAGCCACTTCCAAGCCTTGCCGCAGCCATCTCCACCACTCCTCACACAATTCCACACCATCCCCCACCTTCTACCACCATTGCCGCACCCTTAAACCACCCTAAACCCATCTATAACCCAGAAATTCACCCAAAATCATCCAAAACCATCTCTGCCGCAGCAAGGAGAAGAGGAAAGAGGAGCTTCGACGCGCATCAATTCACGTGGATTCGTTGGGCGTTCTAGGTGTAATCAATCCTTTGTGCTTTATGTTTAAATTCAATTGTATTTCTCTTTCTGTGAATATGAGAGGCTAAACCCCTAATTAGCTAGGGGGTGATTCAAAACCATGTTATTGCTTGCAATATGAATTGATTACATTTGGTTGGAATTTCATAAGTTGTGGATTCAATTTGTTTAACTATTTGATTGATAACTTATTTATGTATGTTTATTGAGAGTGCACGCTTAATTTTCATGCATGAATATGACGCTAGAATATAAGTGAGTTTCACCTAATAGTTATGAACTTATATTCACACGTAGTGGAGGTTGCTTATAAACAATTGTGTTAAACGAATTCTTGGCACTAGTTTCATGCTCATCATAGTAACGAATGCCTCGTCAACACTTATAGTTTTCATGATGCTTAATGATCTGTGATTGTATCTTTATTGTGCTTTTCACGTAAAGGACTTTTGGAGAATGTTTTGAATTGCGTTGTGCTAACCCATCCAATTCATTAACTTAAGGAGAACTTGACGGTTAATTTAAGCGGACCTAATTAACCCGGAGTGTTGAGTTTCATAATTTATCGAAAGACCAACTGAAAATCAAAGTGTATGCAAGTGTAACATGTGTGGAGAAGAACCTTCTAGCTAGCATTCATCCATAGTTTCATCACATTCATTACAATCTGCCTTTAAACTACAATCTGTGCATTTAATTTATTTTCGTCAAAACCTCAATCCCTCTTTACTTTAGTGTCCAAATTAGTTAGAAAGTATCTTAGTTTGTGTTTATAAGTGTTTTGATTCAAGTTGTTACACAAATTCGTCCAAATTCACCAAAGTGCTCAAAACTGCCCAGAAAGTGATTTTAAGGCAGTTTTGAGTGTTTTGGGGCTGTTTTGAGTCTTTTGATTTGTTTTAGTGTTTTTATTCTTTAGTTTTGCATTCTTTGAGTCTAGTTCAGTGTTTCAAACTTTATTTTACGTTTTTGAGTCAGTTTCCAAGTGATTTTGCAATCCCTCCTAATCCCCGGTTAAGAACGATCCCTACTTATTTATATACTACAATTGTCACAAGAGGGTTTTAATTTGTGTGCTTACTTAGTTCGCATCACATCCCAGGAGTAAATCCTGACCAGCTTTGATCCCGTTGGACCACCTTGGGCAATGAATCAACACCGGGAAGCTTTAGGCACCTACCAGCTTTATCAGCAGAGTTGACCCTCTTCCCTCCACTTTTGGCCAGCGTGTGGGGGAAAATCTGTTTACATGGATTTTGGTCAGCGGGACATCCTTGATGTCCTAAGCCCATATCCAAAGTCCGTTCGTTGAAATTTGATGCGATGATTCGAATATTCAAATTTTTGGATAATTGTACCGTCGTACGATTTTTCGTAATTGACGACCATTCAACTGTTGGATTGTCCCCAAACTTTGAGAAATTATAGTACATAATATTTGAGGACCTTAGGAACTTACGGATTTTCTTGAATTAGATTTGCAAGTTAGTACATTAAAACGTCGACCGTCGCTCGAATGTTGTGATTGGCAGAGATCCAACTATTGGATCGAAATGAAATTTTAGTATGCTGTTTTAGAAGCATAATGTGAACTATGAATGGTTTGATTCCTTAGTAGGGTACGTAGGCAATCTAACGAGAAGGTTAGATGCAACCATAATAAAATACCTGAGATTAATCTGTTAGTGAAATTTGTTAAGAAAATAAATTTGGGGCCTATCTAAGTAATTAGCTTTCAAATTAGAAATTTCGAGTTGTTACATTAGTGGCAATTGTCCACAACATAATACTAGTCATGTTGTATGACATTCACCAAAGATCACTTTCGGTTGGACTATTGTTTATTTTGAATAAACATAGGTCTGAATACTTTGCAAAAGGTTTCAAAGAATTCAAGAATGTAAGTTGATGAGTAAGATGTCTAAAGTATTTACCTCCTTAGATTTGATCCAAGGAAAAGTAACACTTTAGAAGAGTTCCCATGAAAGATATCAAGGAAAGTAGCATCATAAGATAATGGATTTCTCCATTAGGAGAAGAACGAACTCGCATAAGATGTAGTTCATTGGATGTTATCAATTACCCATATATAGGATATATACTTCTAAGACAACATGATTGTCAATTGGAAGATCATCCAAAATTTTCAGGACTCCATAGGATGTAGTTGGAAAGAAAGACAAGTCTTAATCGTGTTAAGATTTGGGGTTGTGTGCTAATAAGTAATATTTGTTTGAGAACAATCTTGTCGGATATCCTTAAATTAACCTTTGGATATCACTTCTATAAAGCAACTAACAAATGTTATTTGTTGGGTATTTCATTGTAATCCTATAAGAGGATTTGCTAAGATAGAGCAAATGAACAAGAGACGGAACTCAAAGAATGGGTTCTTTGAGAGACAAGTGATGTGATATTAACTAGCACACAAATTAAACCATATAATTGTAGTATGTGTAAGTAGGGATCGTTCTAGGCCGGGGATTAGAAGGGATGTTAATCTACACAATTTAAACTTTAAAACACTAAACTAGACTTAAAAACATAAAACTAGACTCTAACAACTCAAAACAAGCTAAATAGACTCAAAACACACAAATTAAGTTAAATTGACTCAAAATAGGTACTAGAAAGTGATTTGGACGAAAATTAAACTAAAAAAAAAAAAAATCAAAATACTAAATGGGGATAGATTCTAACTAATTTGACACAACAAAGTAAAGGGGATTGGGTTTTTGATGAATTTAAAGTAAAGACAAGTAGATTAAAGACTTAAACAAGTTTGGACGAAATTGGGTGAAATATGGGTGAATGGCTTGCTAGAGGGTTCATCTCCACACATGACACATATGCATACAAATCGATTTCCAGTTATTATTTTTATAAATCATGAATGACAACGCCCCAGATTAACTGTGAACAGCACTAATTAACCCTCTGATTTTCTTTAAGTCATTGAATTGGATGGACAACGCATCAGTAACCAAATTATTCTTCAATAGTTCCCTACATGAACAACATAAAAGAGATACAATCAAAGATCATTAAGCTTTGTGAAAATCATAAGCATTGAAAAGGCATTCGTAACTATGAATTGCTTGATATTCTTGCCATGGATTTACTTAACATGATTGTGACTAGCAACCTCCACTACTTGTAAATATAAGTTCATAACTATTAGGTGAAATTCCCTTATATTCTAGCATCAAATTCATGCATGCAAACTAAGTATGCATCCTTAATCAACATACAAGAGTAAGTTATCAATCAAACAAATAAGTAAATCGCATTCATGTTTTACGAAACAATAACTGGAGGAAATCAATTCCTATCACATATATGTTCATGACTTTGAATCCACCTCTAGCTAAAACGAGTTTAGTTCCTTATGTTTGCACTTAAACAAAGATAAATTAAATTAAACATTGAAAGCAAAAGATAGAATACACCTAAGAACGTTCCAGCACTCCAAGCTTGAATGTGATGGCACGGCTAAGGCTCTCTTCTCCTTGCAAAGCTACGGCACTAGAGGGATTTGTGTGATTGATGGTTGTGTGGTGTGAATTGTGGTGAAAGGTGGGTGATATTTATAGGGTAGGGATGCGACGCATTGTCATGATTGGAGAGGGATTGATATGATACAAATTCATGTAGAAAAAGGATTACACAACCCACTCCAACAAGGATGCAACCTGTGGCAGATTCTAGAGCTTCTAGAAGGGTTGTTGCGGCACCTTTTTAGGAGAAGAGATAGGCCTTCTAGAACTAGTTTTTTATGTGTTCTAAACTGAAAATAACTCCCCCTTGCAGCTGGAATTAAGGTGAAATAGGATTAGGATAGGATGAGATAAGGTAAGGTTGGATAAGGTTTGGATAAGATAAGGTAATTTGGATAAGGTTTCCTTCTTTATAGCTGATTCCTTATCTTCCAAGTCTTTGATTTAATTCTTCCAGATGTTAAGCACATTCCTAGCCCTTCATGAACTTCAAACTCGTCCATCCACCTTGCTCCATATGCAAGCTATCCATTCCAGCCCAAAATTGCTCTAAAATGCACCAAAATGCACTTTCTTGCCTCTTTTGCCATTTAAACCTACAAACACACGAAAATAGCTTAAATCACTATAATAAATAGAAACTAACTATGTAAATGCAAGAAAACAAGCTAACTAAGTCACATAAATATGCTCTTATCAAATTCCCCCACACTTAGCTTTTGCTAGTCCCCGAGCAAAACAAAGAAAACAAAACACAACCTAAACCTTCCACCAATTGCCTCAGGGATTTCCAATGAAACATGACGTGTTAAAAATCACTACTCATATAGATTTTAGCCATCCCTACTCTTGAACTTATACTTAACCGCAGTCACCACTCACTAGTTTGCATTTAATCAATTCAAACAGCATTTTCTGACTACACTCAATTCCTCAATTCCTCACCAGATATACTCTCCATTTTCACACAAATTTTCTGACTACACTCCCTACACTAGGTATATGTGAAAAGATTGATGTAAACATGTAGACTAACACTCACATATGTTATAACAAAGAAGGCACTTTCTGGAATTATTAACATGTATATGATCTCATGAACAAAATGCCACTACTTAGATGCGAGAACCAGGGATACCATATGCTCATACCAATTCTAAACTCCACATATTGAAACACATAACAATCAAGATAGAAGTCTAAGGGTTGTAACGAGGCTATGGTACTGGCTAACAAAGAAAGGTTAGGATAAACAAAAGTTCTTAAAGCAATAGTAAGCAAAGTAATGAAATAAACACTTAGAATTCAAAATTCAATTTTAAATGCTGAAATCAACTTTAAACACCCATGGGAGATTCACACAACACTTAGGGCCAGATTCAAACTTTTGAACCCTTTCTTCAACAACCAGTACTTGTGAGTTCATTCTCACTTATTTCTCAACTTTTTTTTTTTTTTTCTTGTTCTATGCCCTTTTCTCTCTTTGGCACACAAAACGTACACCTTCATAGTTTTTCCAAAGAAACACCTTCCCCCACACTTGTTTTTTTGCAAATTGTAGATCAAAAGGAATTCCCTCTAAGTCATGCTTCACTATCCTTTAAGAACAAGGGTATGGATAGTCCTATTCTAGGCTAGGTAAGGATAATGCATGCTAACAAAGAAAATTAAGCTAACTAAGGCTCAAAGGGGTTAAACCTACAATACTTATGCAAAGGGTAAGACTTTTTGGCTCTGGTTTTAACTAAATAACTTCATCTTGTTATATGTTATGCACTCAATTTTATGCTTTGAATGAAACGGACATGAGTTCTAGTATTTGGAACTATAATGATGAAAACGCATTCTAAGTAGTAACCAAGCAAAGAAATAATGAGATCATGCAACGACTTTAGAAAACCAAAAATCAAGATTAATAACTCTCCAAACAAAATATAGGCTCAAGTCTCTCAGGGTTGTAGCGTTAGTTTGAGTTTCTTCCTTCAAGCATGTTACAAAAACTGATTTCTTTTTCTCTTTGTGATTACATGTGCATTCGTAAACATCAACTACAACTAAACATAAACCAAAGAGCATATCAAACTTCCATCCATGTTTGTAACTTTCTTTAACATTCATGCAATTGAAAACCAAATCCTCATCATTGTGTTGGAAGGTACCTTAAGACACAAACACACAAAAACGACTCTTTTTGGTTTTTCAAAGCTTTTTCGAATTTTTTTTTCAAAATTTTCGTATTTTCCTTTCAAAACACATTAAAACACTTCAAAACATAATAAAAACACTTAAAAACACTGAGTAACAACTTTAGAAGTGATAAGTGATAAAATCTGATGAAATTCATGAAAAACACTTTGTTTACCCCCCCTCCCCACACTTAAACCAAACATTGTCCTCAATGTTTCAAACATAGACTCACACACAAACAATTAAACAACAACTAACAAACATGATAATTATGGCACAGTAAAAGCAATAAAGAGTAGGGTAAAACAAAGCAAATCTGTTTGTAAGAGCTAGAGATTCCTAGGTCTTCTTTATTAGAACGCATGGGTTGCCTCCCAAGAAGTGCTTGCTTTAACGTCTTCCAGCCAGATGATACCTCCTTTTAAGCTTCATTGTAGCCCACGACATGGAGGGGTACATCCTCCACGACATGCTCCTCAAAATATTCATAATAAGGCTCAATGAATGGAAGGGGATAGTGATCCTTCCTGATTGTGGTGTTGAGCTTCCTAAATTCCATGTAAACTCTCTCACCACCTTGGATTTGATTGGGAATCTGCACCAAAGAAGGTAACAACCTATTTGTTGAAATGGGAATTGGAATTGGAATAGGTGGCTCACCAATATATTGCGATGAAGGCTCAAAAGTAGCAGCATTGTCAACAAAATCACTAGGAGTGCTTTCGGCCAAATTGGGTGTTTTAAGGGTAGTGGCGTGTTCCTTGTGCTCTATTCCAATTCTCTCTTCGTTGGTGGTTCGAAATGCATCCTTCTTAATTGGTGCTGAACGTTCATGCCCTATATTTTTAATTACATCAATGGCAAAACAAGAACGAATATCATTAGGATTCTCAATAGATTCAGAAACTTTAAAGTTAATCATATCGCCACCAAGCTCCATAGTTAAGGCTCCCTTGGCCACGTCAATCTTGGTGTGGGCTGTTTTCATGAAAGACCGTCCAAGTAAGATTGGCGATGGTGGAGAGTGGGCTGAGTCCTCCATGTCAAGCACATTGAAATTTGCAGGAAATATCAAGTGGTCTACCTGCACCAAAACATCTTCCAGAACGCCTTTCGGGTATGCATTAGATCGATCGACTAATTGAATAATAACACCATCATTTTTAAGCTCTCCTAGATTCATAGATGCATAAACAGAATATGGCATGACATTAATTGATGCACCTAAATCTAGCATAGCATGTTCAAACCTTATATTACCAATTACACAAGGGATAGTGAAACTACCTGGATCTTTGCATTTAGGTAGCAACTTTCTTCGCAACATTGCAGAGACATTCTCACTTGCATGTACCACATCTTTCTCCCCAATCCGTTTCCTTGTTGTACAAAGCCTTTTCAAAAACTTAGCACACTTCGGGATTTGCTTTATAGCATCAAGGAGCGAGATATTGACGTGCACATTCCTAAACGTCTCCAGAATGTCTTTTTCATCCTTTTCGTTCATAGATTGCATAAATCTGCGAGGGAAAGGCACATTGGGTGGAATAACGTTAGAAACAATTGAATTTGGACCTACCTTAGTTGAATTGGACTGCATAGGGTGCTTAGGGGGCTGCGGCAAGGGTTGCTCCACCCTTATCATGGCCTTGTCTTGTTCCTCTTCTTTATGCAGCATCTTTTCATCCTCCTTTTGGCTTGATCTGGATGGTTGTGGGTCAGTTCCAACTTCCTTGCCACTTCTCAAAGTGATAGCATTGGCGGTTTCAAATCTTCCCCTTGGATTCATAATGGTTGAACTAGGCAGTTTGCCTTGCTCTTTGAATTGGCCCATGAATTCCGCCATTTGCCCTATTTGCTTCTCTAATTCATCCACCTTTTTGGCTTGATTTTCCATTCTCTGCTTCAAAGTGGTAAGTAATTGAATAACTTTATCATTATCCAAAGACATACCTGAATTTGGTTAGCCCGAATGTAATTAGGGTTGTGTTGTGCATATGGCCTTGGAAACATCCCAGGAGGTGGTGGTCAAAATCCCTCTTGTTGTTGAGTTTGTTGAGGCTCTCTCCACTTCATATTTAGGTGATATCTCCATCCCGGATTGTAAGTGTTAGTGTATGGATCATATTTGGGCTGATTTTGGCCTTGATACCCAATGGCGTTCGCACTTTCCCATCCCCCATTCTCTATCAATTGAGGGCATTGTTTAGAGGGGTGTCCTTGTATTGAGCACACACCACAAGTACATGTTTCTTGCACTTTTGATCCTTCAACAAACTGTGACAAAAGAACAATAAGATTAGCCATTTGGGATTAAAGTTCAGAAATTGTACTTACCTCATTCACTTGGGTTTACCGTGGGGGGTCTATTTGTCTAACTCCCTCATATTGTTGTGCATTCAAGACTCGATTGGCTATTAGGATGTTGGCAGCAACTTGGGTTTTGTCAACCAAAGCACCTCTTGCCAAGGCATCTAGCATTTGTCTATCAAGTGGAAGGAGTCCTTCGTAGAAATATTGAATTAGAAGCTCTTCCTTCATTTGATGTTGTGGACAAGATGCAACTAAAGTCTTGAAACGCTCATAATACGCTTAAAGGATTCTCCTTGGTTTTGTTGAATTTCACTAATCTTCTTCCTCAAAAGAATGACCCTTGAAGTTGGGAAAAATTTCTCTAAGAATACTGTCTTCATGCTTTTCTAAGAAGTGACGGTTCCAGGTGCTAATTCATAAAGCCAATCTTTAGCCTTTTCCAAAAGAGAGAATGGAAAGGCTTTCATCTTCAAAATATTGCCATCCACATTAATGGGTGTCATACTCGAGCATACTACTTCAAATTCCTTCAAATGCTTTTTCGGGTCTTCCATAGACAACCCATGGTATTTGGGAATGTGATGCAGCAAGCTAGACTTCAATTCAAACTCATCGGTCTTGTCCAGATTTGCCTAGGGTATTGAATGCAAATAGGCACGACATTGTCCAACCCCAAGGCTGAAAGTTCCTTGATCGTTTGATTGTCCACCGCCATGTCTTGTTCTTCCTCCTCTTCTTATTCAAATTTAGATTCAGAGTTAGAACTAGGTGGATTTGGTTCTGGTTGCTTCCTCTTCCTTCTCAAAGTTTGTTCAAAATCGTCGTCAAACTCCAATGTATGTGCATGAACAGGTTGAGAACGTCGGAGTCATACACTAGTACCTAAAACAAGGAAAACAAAATAAAATCAGAAAACAAAGAAAAATATAACAAAAACAAAGGGGAGACTAGCAATTATGCTAATCCCCGACAATGGCACCAAAATTTAATGTGATATTAATTAGCACACAAATTAAACCTTATAATTGTAGTACGTGTAAGTAAGGATCGTTCTAGGCCGGGGATTAGAAGGGATGGTAATCTACACAATTTAAACTTTAAAACACTAAACTAGACTTAAAGACAGAAAACTAGACTCTAACAACTCAAAACAAGCTAAATAGACTCAAAACACACAAATTAAGTTAGATTGACTCAAAACAGGTACTAGAAAGTGATTTGGACGAAAATTAAACTTAAAAAAAAAATCAAAATGCTAAATGGGGATAGATTCTAACTAATTTGACGCAACAAAGTAAAGGGGATTGGGTTTTTGATGAATTTAAAGTAAAGACAAGTAGATTAAAGACTTAAACAAGTTTGGACGAAATTGGGTAAAATATGGGTGAATGGCTAGCTAGAGGGTTCATCTCCACACATGACACATATGCATACAAATCAATTTCCAGTTATTATTTCTATAAACCATGAATGACAACACCCCAGATTAACAGTGAACAACACTAATTAACCCTCAGATTTTCCTTAAGTCATTGAATTGGATGGACAACGCATCGACAACCAAATTATTCTTCAATAGTTCCCTACATGAACAACATAATAGAGATACAATCAAAGATCATTAAGCTTTGTGAAAATCATAAGCATTGAAAAGGCATTCGTAACTATGAACTGCATATTACTTTTGCCATGGATTTATTTAACATGATTGTGACTAGCAACCTCCACTATATATAAGTTCATAACTATTAGGTGAAATTCCCTTATATTCTAGCATCAAATTTATGCATGCAAACTAAGTATGCATCCTTAATCAACATACAAGAATAAGTTATCAATCAAACAGATAAGTAAATCGCATTCATGTTTTACGAAACAATAACTGGAGGAAATCAATTCATATCACATTTATGTTCATGGCTTTGAATCCACCTCTAGCTAAAACGAGTTTAGTTCCTCATGTTTGCACTTAAACAAAGATAAATTAAATTAAACATTGAAAGCAAAAGATAGAATACACCTAAGAACGTTCCAGCACTCCAAGCTTAAATGTGATGGCACGGCTAAGGCTCTACTTTCCTTTCTCCTTGCAAAGCTGCAGCACTAGAGGGATTTGTGTGATTGATGGTTGTGTGGTGTGAATTGTGGTAAGAGATGGATGATATTTATAAGGCAGGGATATGGCACATTGTCATGATTGGAGAGGGATTGATATGATACAAATTCAATTACAAAAAGGATTACATAACCCACTCCAACAAGGACAACAGATTCTAGAGCTTCTAGAAGGGTTGTTACGGCACCTTTTTAGGAGAAGAGATAGGCCTTCTAGAACCAAGTTTTTATGTGTTCTAAACTGAAAATAACTCCCCCTTGCAGCTGGAATTAAGGTGAAATAGGTTTAGGATAGGATGAGATAAGATAAGGTTGGATAAGGTTTGGATAAGATAAGGTTTCCTTCTTTATAGTTGATTCCTTATCTTCCATGTTTTTGATTTAATTCTTCCAGATGTTAAGCACATTCCTAGCCCTTCTTGAACTTCAAATTCATCCATCCACCTTTCTCCATATGCAAGCTATCCATTCCAGCCCAAAATTGCTCTAAAATGCACCAAAATGCACTTTCTTGCCTCCTTTGCCATTTAAACCTATAAACACACGAAAATAGCTTAAATCACTATAATAAATAGAAACTAACTATGTCAATGCAAGAAAACAAGCTAACTAAGTCGCATAAATATGCTCCTATCAACAAGATGATAATCAACAAATATAACAACCTAGTTCCTACACCACTAGCTCTATGGTAGTTGAGAAGGATTTATAAACCGTCTTATTTGAATGGTTTGAACTACATTGAGTGAAAATCCTTATGACTACATTGAGTGTATATACGACATATACTCAAGGAAATGGTATGGTACCATTTGACCCGAAATAGTGAAACCTTCATAGCTAATTGGTAGCTTAAGGTGACTACAATCAACAAGATTGGTTGACTTGGAAGAAACCATCTTTGACGTAGTCTTGGTTTCTGTTAATTCATAGATTTCTAGCTACAACTAAATGGTGATTCAATGTTTGGACATAATATGTGTTTCCGAAACCAATATCAAGATAGTCTTGATAATATATGTTTAAGACTAGGAATCACAAGTCGTGTAAGTTGTAGAGATCCATTCATCCATCATGAATCTTAGCAAGCTAGTGGGAGCTATAAGTATCTTATGAGAGAAAGATCAAATTGTTTGATTTCTCATAAAGATGTAAATGAATCTTTTGTTTACTAGGTTTACAAAAGATTAGTGGAAGTTAGTCATATTCCTAAATTTGAACATATATATGATATATTAATTTTGGAAATGAAAGGAATTCTTCTTCGTTAAAAAGACTTTAAACATCCTATAATGATAGAATGTATATGGGAGACATAGTCTATATACATGGGATGGAAATCTATAATGATAGATTTCAAGATATAATTGGATTATCTCAATCTTTATTGATAGACGATAGATGTAGGAAGTTTCTTGAATGGTAAACTTCAAATGAAAGGACAATTCCAATTAGACTAGGAAATTTCTCTTCTAAAAGGGAATGCACCCTTTTGACTCCCAAAGAAACGTAATGCGTAAATAGAATCCTTTATGCATACGTAGAAAGGTGATTTACGCATTTCATATTGTATGAAAAACGTTGATATGAGTTGTACCAAGGTTGGTACAAGACGATATCAGTGCAAGCCCAGGATCATAACTATGGCAACTGTCAAGTGAGTCCTTAAGTATTTAAGAAATACTAAAGGATAGATTCCTCAAGAATGAGGAAGAATCAGAGCAACGCAATGGAAGTGTAAAGGTATTAGATTATGAATCTAATATCGTATCCATCATTGGATGTCTCTTCATTATGAATGAAGAGATAATTGGATATCTCTTTATTATGACTAAAGAGATATTTGGGTGGAAATGTTATAAGTAATGACTTTAGTGTCTTTCATCATGCTTGCAAAATATACCGCCATATAGAGCTTACAACAATGTTGTGTGGATGGGAAAGTTCATTTATGAACTCTCTATTTGGTTCTAACTAGAAAGTGTCTCTAGTGTACCCACACTACGACACTAATGGGGCGATAGCTTAAGCCAGGGAATTAAGGTCTCATCAAAATCCGAACTCAAATGAGAGACTGAACCACATGATTAAGAATCATGTATAATGGTTACGCCGTTATTTTCAAGGTTACTTCTATGTATAGCATATAGATATCCATTGTCTACGCCTACTACTCAACCATTTTTGAAACGAATTCAGAAGAACTATCATCACTGATGACCAAGTGAATGCACGACAAGGGATATTTAACTTTCAAACTGTTTGAGGGAGAATACTCTATGATATGATTAAGAATCTCTGGCCAGAGTATCAATGAGATTTAGGAATCCATTCCAAATCACATTCAAGGTAATCATATAAATAAGAGAATGACATTGGATAGTAGACATGAATAAACTATCAAATCAAACAATGTGGTCAAGTGTATTGTATTAAAGAAAGATCGTATTGCATTGTAATCCCAAACTGAATAAGTTCTCCACCTTTTCTGATTAACTTGGGTAGCCATGACATACTGCTAGGTGTCACTTATGGTTTGTGAAAGCCCTAAAGTTGTATAATCACTAAAGGGAGAATTGAAAAGTAAGTTTCAATTCGTAATTGATTTGAAGAGTTCTAATCGCCCACTGCCTCGCTAAAAGGAATCTAATGCATCGTACACCGTGTGAGGTAGAGATTGAAGAAACAATATAGATGAGTAAGGATAATTAAATGGTTTAATTATTTATGGCTAGGACTAATTAATGTGTTAATTAATCAAACGAATAAGTTCATTTTAGAACTCGGGTTAGTTTTGGGCCCCAAGGCCCAATGGGCTTTGAATGTCAAGTCCAATAACTCAAGTTGTATGACAACTTGGGCCTCAAGGCCCAATGGGCTTTGAATGTCAAGTCTAATAACTCAAGTTGTATGACAACTTGAAAACACAGAGGGCATGAAAGCCCAATGAACCCACATGGCTGGCCATAGAGAGTGTGAGGGAGAATTGGTTTTAATTTCAATTATGCCACTCAATGTAAGTGGCTATAGAAAGGAAATTATAACCCATTCCCTTATTAGGGTTTTCAAAAGAGGAAAGAGAAAAGCACAAAAAGCTCTCTCTTTTCTTAGGAGGCCGGCCACCCTAGGAAGAATGAACTAGCATTCATTTCTTCCTAGGTCACTCATCTCTTCCTCAATGCTTTCCTTGGTGGGGAAACTTAGAGGTTCCCTTTCTTGGGAACTTGGAGAATCCATTCCTTCATTCATATCCAAGAAGTCATGGAGCCAAGAAGCAAAGTTCCTCTAGCCACATTCATGGAGCCAAGGAGCAAAGAGACTAAGGAAAGAAGGCCCACACATGGGTGAATATCCTTTGCTAAGCAAAGATGTGCTTCAAAGGTATAAAAGTTTCTCAACTCTTTTGTTTAGGATTTGAGTTGAAACTTGGTTCACCACAACTATTAGGCCTTGAATTTTATGGTAGAGTTTTGTTTTTGAGTGCATACAAGCATGATTCCGCCTTTAATTGTTAATTCTATGGATAAATGTTGCTCAAATGAACTTGTTTTCACAAATTTTTCCTTCAGGAGAGAAAGGAGAGTGTAGTGAGAATTGATGTGTGATTTGATGGGACACATAAGGGGTTTTAAAACCCAAACAAATAAAAAAAATTATTTCCACTTGCATGCCTTTGAATTCCCATAAGAAACAAGTGCAGGCTTTTACATTGGACGAAGGCTAATTTCTTGTTCCAAAAAGAACAATGCAATGGTGCACGCTGCACAAGAAAATTAGGATTTATCTCAGGTAAATTTACATTGCTTTGAATGTAACTTGTTCGTTACAACTCCAAATTGAATTCCGTTTGCGGCTACGTGTTCATAAAAATAAGTACTATTCAGAAATAGTAAAAGAAAACTGGGTAGTGAAAGGAAAATTGAGGTCTACATGGAAAGCTTACGTGGCATCTTAGCGGCATTTTACAAATTTCATTACTATCAGGAATAAAATACATTAAATTTCAGGACGAGATGTCACATATTTCATGTCATCTTTTTTATTTTATTTTTTACAAATATTTTTACTTATAATTTCTCCCACATTTTCACGTTCAAAAGGTTGAATAACATTTGTAAGTGAAAATTTCAAAATTCTCTCACTCAAATTTATATTTATATTCAAATTCAACATTATTATATTGAATATGTATCTTCAAATCCAAATTTTACCAAAAAAGATTTCAAACTAACATCATGTCACATCTCGGCCCAGACCCCCACCACATCCCAGGCTCAACTCCACCGTAGCATGATATTGTCCACTTTGGGCCCCGACCACGCTCTCAAGATTTTGTTTCTGGGAACTGACACGAGAACTTCCCAGTGGGTCACCCATCCTAGGATTGCTCTCGCCCGAACTCGCTTAACTTCGGAGTTCCTACGAAACCTAAAGCCAGTGAGCTTCCAAAAGGCCTCATGCTAGGTAGAGATGAGAATATACATATAAGGTTTACAGGATCCACTCGCCTGGGAGATGTGGGATGTTACAATCCACCCCCCTTAGGGGCCCGACGTCCTCGTTGACACACATCCAACCAGGGATTGGCTCTGATACCAAATTGTCACATCCCAGCCCAGGCCCCCACCACATCCTGGGCTCGACTCCACCGTAGCACGATATTGTCCGCTTCGGGCCCCGACCACGCCCTCACAGCTTTGTTTCTGGGAACTGACATGAGAACTTCCCAGTGGGTCACCCATCCTGGGATTGCTCTCGCGCGAACTAGCTTAACTTCGGAGTTCCTACGGAACTCAAAGCCAATGAGCTCCCAAAAGGCCTCGTGCTAGGTAAAGATGGGAATATACATATAAGGCTTACATGATCCACTTCCCTGGGCGATGTGAGATGTTACACATCATATTGCTATGAACACAATTTTAATTTCATTGGGTACATTCTTTTCTCTTGTTCCTTAATCCATGTGCACAACTTTTATTCTATACTACCATTGGAACATGTTCTTCTAATTTTTTTGTATCGATGTATAACTTTTTCCTATAAGATTTATATAGTATGTACCCTTAAGTAATTTGGTCTTATGGTTTGCTTCCCTTTTTCTATCCTTCAATCATTTTGGACATTAAGAATTTATATGGGTACATTGTTTTTTTTTTTTTTCACATATAGATTTTAATGTTGAAATTGTATATGGGTACATTCGTATAGGAACATTTATCTTTTAGCATGACATTTTTCTTATTAAATTACGACGACTACTTCCATTCAATAAAAAAAAACATTTCTTTTGAAAACTTATATCCTGATGCTTGCTGGGCTTTGCCCATGCCTCAGCGCATCTCGCCAGCCTTTGCGCTGCTAGGCTTGACCTGTCCCAACCCAAAACCTGAAAGCCAGCTTCAGCTGGGCTTCCCCGTACTAACCCGCAATCCAGCCTTGGGCTAGGCTTACTGGTGTTCTTTTTTTTTTGGTCCAAACCAGTAGCCCTTGCTGCTAGGCTCACCCTAGAACCAACCCAATAGCCTGCAACCATTATTAGGCTACACCCGCATCCCTTCCCGAGGCCCAATAGCCTTCAGCTTTGTTATAGGGCTTAGACCCGCACCGTAGCCAGCCTAATAAGGCTAGGACGTGTTACTTTTTTGACTCAACACCAACTTTTGGCATATCTACGTTATAAGTCATGCCCAAATATTTTATTTCGGGTACTTTGGCTTATGCTAATTAAATTTAATTTAATTATCACTTGGTTTATCGCCAACCAAAGCTAATATGACCCCGTTTGTCATTATTTTTATTTCCACAATCGACCCTCTTTGGTCTCGATCTATTTAATTAATTAAAAGTGACCAACAATTCATTAATCTAATAATTAGTCCAAAATTATTGGCCTGAAAATAACTTTTGGACATTAATGATTCAATGATTTATTTTTCTACATTGAACGGTTGGCATCCTTTCGTAGTCCCAAAGCTCTCACACTTAAGTTCCCGAAGTAACTTAAATCAGCCTATGTCATTCTGTGTTCTTGCAGGAACCTCTCCTTTATGAACTAATCGTTCATAAAACTAAATTGAACCTGTAGCTTCATATTTAGTGCCTTTGAAACCCAAAGTTTTCATTCAAAACTTACCACATGAAACCTGTAGCTGTCATGTTTAACCATGTGACTAACCATGTTTTTATTGTACCCTCCGCTTTAGGGACATGCGAACTGGAAGAAATTCCGCAAAGGCTATTAGAGTCACCATTGAGGAACCTACTGACGACAATCTCGTCGATGAAACTGAGAAAGCTATTGCAATAATCATCATTCTAAGACACATCCATAATGCACTGCAGACCGAGTACCTCGCTGAGAAACCCATGCACCTTCTGGCTTACTTTGGCCAATCGTTTCGATCACCAAGAAGACATTTACTTGCCTGAAGCATGACACGACTGATAGCATTTACGCTTCCAAGGCTTTAAGTCCATGAATGAATACAACTCTGAAGTTTGTAGAATCCTATCACTACTTAAGTTCTGTAAAGTGGACTTAACAGATGAAGATCTCTTGGAGAATACCTATTTGACTTTCAATGCCACCAATATTGTCTTACAACAACAATATAAGGCACAAAAGTTCACCAAATTTTTGGATTTGATCTCTGTTTTACTTCTCGCTGAAAAGCAGAACTAGCTTTTGATGAGAAATCATCAAGCTCGACCCATTAGCTCGAACCTTCGCCTAAAGCGCATGCAACTAATTCTAACAGCCACAAACAACGAAAGCATCGTCATGGCCATGGTAATGGGTGGCAAGCCCACCTACGAGCCCAAGGTCAACAAAGCCAAGGCCCACCCAAGGAAGGAAATGATGTGAAAATTAACTTGACACACAAATTAAACCCTATTTGTGACAATTGTAGTATATATGCAAGTAGGGATTGTTCTAGACCGGGGATTAACTAGGGATGCTAATCAACACAATTAAGACTCAAAAACACTAAACTAGACTCTATAGACTCAAAACTAACTTAAAACACTTAAAACAGCAACAAACACTCAAAAAGACTCAATTTTAGACCTAACAAGTGATTTTGACGAAAATAGAACTTAACTTGACTCAAAAGACTAAAAGAAAAAGATTTTGACTCAAATAACAAGATTAAATGAAAGGGGGATTGATTTTGATGAATTTAAAACTTAAAACAGAAATTTTGTATAAAACACTTTGCAAAAACGAATTTGGGTGAATTAAATGGGTGAAAGGCTAGTTAGAGGATCCTTCTCCACACATGATATATGCATACAAACCAATTTCCAGTTATTATTCCTTTAGACTATGAATGACAACGCCCCAAGTTAGTTGCACCGCACAACTAACCATCAGATTTTCCTTATTCCATTGAATTGAATGAATACGCATTACAACCAAATTATCTTTCTCAAGTTCTTTATATGAAACGCATAACAAAGATACATATCAAAAGTCATTAAGTTTTGTGAAAATCATAAGCATTGACAAGGCATTCATCACTATGAAATGCATGAGACTCATACCAAGGATTTACTTAACACGATTGTGACTAGCAGCCTCCACTACTTGTGAATATAAGTGAATAACTATTACGTGAAACTCCCTTATACTCTAGCATCAAATTCATGCATGCAAATGAAGTGTCGACCATCAACCAACACACATAAATAAGTTTTAATAACTTAGATAAGCAAATCACATTCAAGGCCTAAGAAACAATAACTGGATGTAATCAATTCATATAAAACATATAATCATGGCTTCGAATTCACCTCTAACTAAAAGGAAATTAGTTCCGCATGTTCATCATAATTGAAAACCAAATTAATATAAACATCAAACTAAAACTAAGGATAGAAAGAACCAAGAAATGCTCCACACTCCAATGGCATGCATGACACTCCCTTGGATGGCAGATTGCACAAGTCCTCATCTCCTTCCTTCCTTCCTTGCGGCACTAGGGTGATGTGGTGTGAATTGTGGTGTTTGATGGCTGAAAGTGTGAATGAATGAATGAGTGAATTGATGGTTTGAATAGTACGGCAAAAGCTTAAATTTATAGGCCAGGTTTTGCACAATTTTTTAAGGAAAAGGATTGCACAATCCTAAGGCAAAAAGGTTAAGGCTTGATAGAAACCAAAGGGGAATGGGATAGGGAACACACGGCAAGGTTTTTGGGGTTTCTAGAAGGATAGGTGCGGCACTTTTCTAGGAGGAAGATAGGGCTTCTAGAAAGGTTGTTTTAGGGCAGATTTCAAGACCTAAATGGACAAGGACTCACGGCATAGGTATAGAAGAGGGATTACAACTCCTAAACCTCCAAGGAATGGCCTCCATGCGGCACACAAAGGGATTAGGCTTCTAGAATCTGAATTAGGTGTTTAAATGTATAACTAATCCCTTCTAAATAGCTAGAATTAAGGCCCAAACTGATTTGGATAAGATAAGATAGGATAATGCTAGATTTAGGAAAGGATAAGGTTGGTTAGGACAGGATAAGATAAGGTTGGATAATGTTCCTTATTTCTTGCTCTTTCCTTATCTTCTTTGTATTTGAACTTCTTTCTCCAGATTTGTAGCATTTCCTAGCCTCTCTTGACTTCAATTTCGTCCATCAACTTTGCTCCATAGTTAAGATATCCAATCCATGCCCAAAACTGCTCCAAATGATTCCAAAATGCACTTTCTTGCTCCTTTTGCCATTAGGACCTAAAAACATACGAAAATAGCTTAAAAGACTATAATAAGTAGTAATTAACTATGTAAATGCAAGGAAACAACATAGCTAAGTAGCATAAATATGCTCCCATCAATAAATTTAAACCAGAAACGCCAACCCCTTACCCCTAAGGCCCCAAACTTCAAGAACAAGGGAAAATCTACCATTCAATCGACTTCCATTGAAATGGACATTTGCTACCGCTGTGGAACAAAGGATCATTGGTCACGCATATGCAGAGCTACCCCCGAAGTCATTGCCAGGTATCATTCCCATCGTGAATCTAACTTTGCCAATGTGGAATGTCCCGAAGATGCTACTATGTCCATGAAAATATTAGATTTTCAGGAGGCATTAGCTCCTATGGACGAATAAGTTTTATTCTTCTAAACATGTTTTTTAGGGTGTTTTTAACCCTAATGGTTGAACCCACTAGGTGTGGCCGAACCCCCCCCCCTTTATTTTTTGGGTTTATGGTTTAATTTTTGGACAATTATTTTAAGTCTTTGGAATAATTTGTTTGGTTTTGGTTTGTTTTGAATTATGGATAATTATTTTTGGATATTATTTCTCGATTGATTAATTGAATAAATGGAATTATATTTATGCATGTGACTAATTCAATTAATTTATTTCTAGATATAGCTAATGGGGAAGTTAGTTGTCTGGCTGATAGTGCTACTATGCACACCATCTTGCGTGAGCAGCACTATTTTATTAACTTTGTACCTAAGAATGCACCTTTGACAACCTTATCAGGCTCATCCAACCTGATTGAAGGATATGGAAAGGCCAGTATAATGTTGTCTAATGGTATTGTTTTAACCATTAAAGATGCCCTTTATTCTCAACATTCTAGAAGAACGTTGTTGAGTTTTAGAAATATTCGAGATAATCAATATCATATTGAAATGACTAAAGATAATGGTTCTGAATTTCTTTGTATCACTTCTTACGAGTATTACCAAAAGTGTATTCATGAAAAGTTGAAACGTCTCCCGAGTGGGTTATACATCACAACCATTTGAGGCATAGAGACCCACCATGTGGCCGACCCTGAGCCTGGGTTCTAAAGCACTTTACTGTTTTGGCATGACTGTGTAAGACATCTCAGATGTGATATAATGCGTTGTATCCTCAAATCATCACATAGGCATCATTTACCTCCCTTTGTTAGGTTCCCGCTTTGCAAAACTGCTAGCATAAATTTTTAAGGTTATGGCTCACCACCCTGATTATTTGATCAAGTCGATTCGACTAGATAATGCTGGAGAGTTTACGTCATAGACTTTTGACGATTATTTCATGTCCGATGGGTTTGAAGTTGAACATCCTGTATCCCATGGTCACACCCAAAACGGCCTGGCAGAAGCTTTCATAAAGCGCCTTGCTTAGACTTTCGTTATGTGAACCAAAATGTTGGTATTTGCATGGGCTATGCAATATTGCACGCAGCTATGTTGGTCTACCTGAGGCTCACTGCTACCCAACCTCATTCACCATTACAGTTGGTTACTGGATACAAGCCTAACGTCTCGTATTTACGTGTGTTTGGGTGCGCAGTCTATGTGCCAATAGCACCGCCACTATGTACCAAAATGGGTCCTTAGAGAAGAATGAGAATTTATATCTGTTATGATTTGCCATCAATTATTCCCTCTTTAGAGCCATTGACAGAAGAACTCTTTACCGCATGTTTTGCAGATTGTCACTTTGATGAGATAGTCTTCCCGTCGTTAGATGGAGATAAGAACGCTCTTGAAGAACGTTGCAAAATGTAGTGGTATGCTCCCACTATGCCTCATTTAGATCCTCGCACTGCTAGTATGAAACTCAAATGCGTCATATAGTAGATCTTTAAAGCATGCCGAATGCTTTTACTAATCTAGCAAAGGTGATAAGAGCACATATACCCGCTGCATACACACCTGCAAGAATCCACATACCTAAAGCACGCCGTAATATTGCCTAGGAAGGTTGAACCGTCCCCGAGGTTGGGGTAGTCGTACCTTCCATGCGGCCCAATACATTAGCGACTAGCCAATCATCTGCTCATACCTTGAAGCATGGTAGCCCCTCTGGTTCAACAAATTCATAACCTCGGAAGAGGAAAATGGCACAAACTAGTGTACCTAGTCTGAATCTGACCATCGCTTACTCATCTGTTCCAACCCATGAGGTTATTCTAGATTACGGTAATATCTTAGACGAGACATACCAACCTACCGTGAATCGTGAGATTTCGGTCCACTATGCAATATTGGATGAGGTTTGGAATCGAAATGAGATGATTGTCAACGATGCATTTGCGTACACAGTAACTACTGACATTATTCTTAGCGATGACATTGAACCACGTTCTGTTGATGAATGTTGACATAGAACGGATTGGTCAAACTGGAGACAAGCAATCCAAGTTGAACTCGAACTTGATTCGCTTGTGAAGCTTAAGGTGTTTATACCCTAGCTCCTACTCCACCACAAGTGAAGCCTGTGGGCTACAAGTTGGTTTTTGTGAGGAAACATAACGAGAAGAATGAAATAGTGCAATACAAAGCACGCCTCGTAGCGCAAGGCTTCTCTCAACACCCTGAGATTAATTATGAGGAGACATATTCTCTCGTAATTGACGTCATAATGTTTTGCTACCTTATCAGCTTGGTCGTTTCTGAAAAACTGAATATGTAGCTTATGGACATGGTAACCGTGTATCTCTATGAGGATCTAGATATAGAAATCTATATGAAAGTTCCAAAAGGACTTCCATTGACTAGTTCAAATAGTTCTAGACCACAGAACACTCTCTTGATTAGATTAGATTGAGGAGATAACTTTATGTATTGAAACAATCTGGGCGGATATGGTATTACTGTTTGATTGAATATTTGACAAGTTAGGGTTATGTGAACAACGAACTATGCCCATGCGTGTTTATCAAGAAGTCACATTCTGGATTTCCGATTGTTGCAGTTTATGTCGACGACATGAACCTCATCGGAACTCTCGTATAGCTTAAGGAAATTGCCATTTACTTGAAATCGGAATTTAAAATGAAGAATCTTGGGAAAACTCAATATTATCTCAACCTAGAGATTAAGCATTGTTCGGATAGAATCCTAGTACATCAATCGAACTACACCTAAAAGGTGTTGCTACATTTTAATGAGGATAAAGCAAAGCTTTCGAGTACTCCTGTGATTGTTTGAACTCTAGATGTTAAACAAGATCCATTCCGTACCAAGGAGTATGAGGAAGAGATTTTGGAGCCTGAAGTTCCATACCTAAGTGCAATTGGTGCTTTATTATACTTGGCTCAATGCACTAGACCCGACATCTCCTTTACTGTTAGTCTTTTGGCTAGATACAGCCATGCACCTACACGCAGACACTAGAATGGTGTTAAAGATATTTTCTGCTACCTCAAGGTACTACGGATTTGGGCTTGTTTTACACCCATGAATCCTCGAGAGGAGCCGCCGCCCCCCTCGATCATCTGGTTGATTCCCGCCTCATTTGTTATGCAGATGCTGGTTGTCTATCTGACCCACATAGGGCACATTCTCAAACAGGCTATGTCTTTACCATTAGAGACACCACTATATCTTGGAGGTCCACCAAGCAAACGCTAGTTGTGACTTCTTCGAACCATGCTGAGATTCTCACCTTGCATAAAGCATCACATGAGTGCTTTTGGTTGAGAGCAGTCATGAAACATATTCGAAGCACTAGTGGTCTTATTATCGTAGTTGACCTTCCTATGATGATCTTTGAAGACAATGTAGCATATATCGAGCAATTAAAGAATGGATACTTCAAGGGAGACAACACCAAGCACATAGCGCCAAAATTCTTTTATTTTCACCAGTAACAACAACATCAAAACATTGAAGTCAAGCAAATATGTTCCCAGGACAACCTGGCCGATCTCGTTACCAAGTGTCTACTTTTCAAAAGCTCGTCCAAGGAATCGATATGCATAAATTATTTGAGTTCAATTGCTTGTAGTTCTCTTATTTGGAAGTTATGTCTAACTCAAGGGGAGAATCCTGAAGCATACTCACTTGATCTTTATGTACTCTTTTTCCTACAATTAGGAGCATTTTTCCCACTGGGTTTTTGCTACCTAATGAGGTTTTGATGAGGCACCCATCCTGGGATGATCATACTCTGTTGAGTTCACTACTTGGTCCTGTATGACGTTTGTATTAGACATTATGCGTACTTCTCACTTTTATCCTAAGTCTATAGGCTTTCACCTGCCTTAGGTTTTACCATCGTGAGGTTTTGTAAGTTTTACTACCAATGCATACTTTCTTTAAATTTGAGACTCGTATTCTCCTATTGTGCCGATGACTTCATTAACTATTCTACCTTATCTGCTGAAGATCTGATGATATGTTTTGGTTCAGTATTTACATGTTCATACTTATCAACGAGATGAAGAGAATGGTACCTTTCTCGAAGGCTAACACACCATGGTTTGGCTAGAAAATGGCTTGAAATTGGTTATCTTGGTTGTCAAGTTAGCCACTTTTGAGCCGTTTTTCAACCAAAAAAGGGCGAGTTAGCCATCAAGAATGGTACTATTCTCTTTGTCTCGTCGAGAAGTAGGATTTTTGTTTTTGAATCACTCGATTTCATTGAGTATTGAAGAAGTTATGAACGTTTAAAGTTTACCTAGTCTCCAGCGAGTTTTCCAGTTTTCCCACGGACCAGTCACCTTTCAGTTTTCCGACCATCTCTAGCAACCATTAGGCTTCCAAGTAGGTATAATCTTGTTCTACACTTTCCTACCATCATTTTGATATATTTTGGGTCAAATTTGGTTAAGAAACAATTGAGTTATGAAGCTTTGAAAATTGCCGAAACTTCCGGCCAAAAGCCCTGGGACACTTAACAGACTTTCTAATGGAATCACCAAAATAATGGATGGTGGACAATCTCAGGGACCAAAGTGATGTGTTATGCAAATCTGAGGGACCATTTTGGCTAAAAAGCCTTAGAGAATAGACAACAAATGAGGTAGAGGAATGTACAATGAGGTCGGAGGTGATTGTAGGATTGGGTCTTTGGGTTCACAACTTTTTATTAACTATTAAATTATTAAACCTATTTATAATTTTTGAAATTTAATTAGACTTGCGTGATCCATTTATGTGTCACATCAGCACATATCAGAATTTTTGACAGAATTGTGACGAAATGACTACATTAATTTGGGACACTTACTTGCAAGACTACATTGATCGATTTTCAACTTCAGGGACCATTTTTTACTTTTAAATGGGCATAATCTTGTTCTACACTTTCCTATCTTCATTTTGATATATTATAGGTCGAATTTGCTTAAGAAATGATTGTGTTACAAAGCTTTAGAAATTGCCCAAACTTCCAGCTAAGAGCTCTGGGACACTTAACGAAGTTTATAATGGAAGGACCAAAATAATGGATGGTGGACAATCTCAAGGACCATTTCTATTGATTTTCAATCTCAGGGATCAAAGTAATGTGTTATGCAAATCTCAGGTACCATTTTGGATAAAAAGCCATTATCTAAAAAAAAATCTCAATGCATCCATCTTTACACACTTTGAACCTGGATCGAGATCACCTTTGGTGACGACTTGGCTGATTGGCAATGACTTCTGGGACATCATCGTTAACATTTAGGTGATCAGCATCCTTACAACCTTAATATTGGAGAGCTTGTTCAGCGCTTCCTTAGTGGTCTGGTGACTTAAAGAACGATGAGGTCTGCCTTGAGACAATGCGATTATAATCGAGGTGTGTCTATTATTGGTTGAAAACTATTTCCAAACCCCTGTTAAGCCTTGGTTAAACATGGTGCCTTTGAAAATTTATGGAAGTATTTAGACAACTTTTTTTAATTAATTATTAAACCCATCTCAGCACATGACAAATTTTTTTACAGAACTGTGGCGAAAAGATCATATTGATTTGCAGCACCTATTGTCAAAGGCTACATTCATCAATTTTCAATTTTAGGGACCATCTTGATGGTATGGGTCAATTTTAGGGACCATCTTGATGTGCGAGTCAATTTCAGGGACCATTTGTGATAAAAACTCATAAATCTTGTGGGACTCATTTAAGTGTCACATCAGCACTTAACGAAATTTTTAATAGAATTGTGAAGGAAAAACCACATTGATTTGCAACACCTATTTTTAGGGACTACATTGATTGATTTTCAATTTCAAGGACCATCTTGTTGGTGAGGGTCAATTTCAGAGACGATCTGTGATAAAAACCCTATTTAATATAGTGTTTAATTTAAAATATTAAATAGTTGACATGGAAATTCATCAATGCTATTATGCTGATCTGTATAAAATCAAAGGACTTGGATAAAAATCTAAAAACTAATAAGGTTTCAATCAATGTATGCTAGTGGCTAAGGACTGCAACCAAAGTATTCCTTAATTAAATTAACCAATAAATTTAAAGTATAAACATAAAACTAATAAATTATTGAGGAGACTATGTTTAGCTTATTCGGTTGGAGAAGATATTTAAGTATGAGCTAACACTATTTATTTCAAAATAATTTTTTGCAAGATTATAATTCTGAACGGGATTATTAGTAGTCATTTCGATTGGAGATGGCCAACAGTAACCAAAAAGGACACGATCATGATTTTCTTATGTGAGTCTTTGGATGGTGATATTAGATGTCCATCAGATTCCTGACAATATATACTATTGCTAATGGCCACATGTAATTTGTTGTCCTTGTTATCCATGTATAGGGACTTAGTAGACCAGGTAAGACTTAATTTCAATTTTACTAGTTCACAGTGTTAAAGTTGTAATTGTTGACCATAATTTGTTTTTAGGGTTATTCTCACTTTACTACCATAAATATCGTGAAATTCGCACTTTGTTACCCTTAGTTTTTTTCATCTCACTATTATACCTAAAGTTACATTTTCTCCCAAAATCATACTTAGTTTAGTCTAGTCATTAAGTCCTCCGTTAAATGATGATATGGAGCTTGATTGGACGATGATTGTATAGAATCATGGCACTATGTGGAGTGTGCCCCACAGAGGCATATAAAGCAATTAAAAAAATTATTTTCTTTTTTTTTTTGCAAAATAAAAAAAATGAAAGAAACCCAAATGTACAAAGTAGTTCCGGGTTTCTACTAAAACTCAAAACCCATTTGAAGAAACACAAAAGCATCTAAATTTCAAGGAAATCATAGGCAAATAATTAACAAAAACCTAAAAATATAGACCCATTTAGGAAACTATTCAAGTGAGAGAGATAGAGAAAGAACATACCAACAAAATCACAAAAAATAATTGAATACAGAGAGAGTTAGGGTTACCAAGCTCAAAGATGGACATGACAAGTGAGGAAGGAGAGAGAGAAGGCTGTGGATGCAAATTTCCGCTGTCTTCAGTCCTGACAAAAATGCACCTGCAAAACAATCAACACCTTTGATCAAAGACCTAAGCGTCATGTGCCCATGACATGGAAGAGGTTAGGTCAACAGATCTCCGATGCCTAAGTTAGTTTCTCTGAGAGAGTAAAGTGTTTAAGGCTTTTTAGGGTTGCAAAAGCCTTTCAATTTGGTAGAATGTGGGGTATTTATAGGGCTAGGGCCAGCCATATAGGGTTTAATGGAGAAATATTCCCTAAATATTCCTAAGATATTTAATAGGAGATAATATCTTGAGATAAGAGGGTAATAATCCTTAATTGAATTAAATTAGGATTACTTACTTGATTGGAGTCAATCTTCAATTAGGAATGTATTAAAGATAGGATTTGGATAATTAATCATTATCTTTAATTCCTTGCTAAGGGCAGGTGAGTTGCACATGGGTGCATTTGAGAAGCCTGCCCATTTATTGAGGGCAATCTTGTCCTTCTTGAATAAAAGTTCACGTGTTGCCTTTAGAATTTTTGAGATTATTTTAGGCTCCGCAAATGCCCCCATGCCTACTATGTTGCTCGCATGGAAATGGCAGTAGGTGTAGAAATCCCAAGCTGCTTGAGTTTGTAGAGTTGTTACCCAATTTGAACTTGATATTCTTCCTTGAGTTGGAGATAGACTTGTTCTAGGAAAAGGAAAATAATTGCCCCCAATGCCTATTTAATTCTGCCTTAAGCAAGGGATTAAATAAATTTGTAGAACAATCATTATTCCAACAAGGAAGAGAAGCCAGAGGATATTTTTTCTTCCCCCTCCCCTAGCGTTCTTCTTTTCTTGCACTTGCAAAGAGTCGTTTCTCGTTGTTCTTCTTCTTTTCCGTGTCGCACCAAGGTAAGAAAAAATTGAATTTTTTCTTGTTCTTGAATTTTTGGGAGCCTTGGGGCTTGAAAAATTGGCTTTGTGGGTGCCAAGGATGCATGAATAGCGTGGCAGGGAGGCCACGAGCTGCAGGTGGTGTGGCAAAGGTGTTGGCTAGCGTGGGGAGATCGGCTTGGGCTGGGTCTCTGTGGCTATTATGTTGGTGCCTGGGCAGTGGGAATAGAAGGAGAGGAACAGGTGTGGGCCAGCCTTTCTGTGCGCAGGACCTGAGCCGTGAGGCATGGGTTTTCTTCCTGGGGCACCTTGCACGTGGAGGAGAGGAAAGGAAGGAGGCGCAGGCCTCCCTTCCTGTTGGGCTGCATCCGTGCTACTTGTCTTGGGCATACATATATATATATTTATATATGTATATGCATACATCTTTTTTTTTTTTTTTTCCTTTTGAATTGCCTTCTAAATGTATATTTTTTCTTTGTGCTTTTTGCAGAGACTCTGAGATGTTTTCTTCCAACCACAAAAGTGACGAATATCCTCCACCTTTGCATCGTCAAGGTGGTTCTTCTGGCAAGGTAGGTTACTTCAAGGCTGCGCATGTCAAGATTAATTCCAACGAGCTGTTTTGGGATTTTCTTGAAGCGTACAAGCATGCGATTTCGTCTGGGGTTCACGTCAAGTGGGTGAAGGATGATAGCGGCCATGAACCATGTGGAGAGGGTGCCTTTGCCAGGAAGAGAGCTATCAAATTCCATCCATATTACTTTGTGTTGGGATTTACTTTTCCCATGCCGCGTCTTTTCCAAGAGGTGATTTGCTCCATGAAATGCACACCTGCTCAGTGCTCCCCAAATGCAGTTCGTGCGATGGTGGGATTCTCAAACTTAAGCATGTTCTTTGAGCTTGGCTTAACCATAAATAAGTTTTGGTACTTCTTTGAGATCGGCCATAAAGAGGGCGTGAGGCAGCTGAGATCTCGCCATAGGCTGTTTGATGCGTTTAGCAAAGGAGACCATGAGTGGGCGAGAGATACCTTAGAGGTGAGTAGAGAATGAAAGTCTAACTTTTCTCCTGAGTTGCATGTCCCAACTACCTTTATTAGTGGTAAGTGAATTGCTTCATTCCTATCCTGCTTTGTGTAGATTCAGAGTTTGCTCAACTCTAAGGACTTCGGCAGATATGAAGAAAGTGCATATGGCATTGGGCATTCCAGTTGAGTACCCTGAGTGGCGCTGGCTACTCAGCCCTTTTTGCTGGGAGAAAGGTGGCCTGCCCTCTTCCCCCGATCGCTGCTGTAGAGCTTGTTGCCAATGGTGGTGGAAAGAAGAGGTTTACCTCACCTGCTTGTGAGCCTTCGGTTGAGAAAAAGCCAATGACTTATTCTGCTGCTCATGGGAGCTCATCTGCTACCGAACCTTGTCATTGACCTAGCTTCCCCCAAGGGGGCAAAGATGACCATTGAGCCCAAGACTATGCAACTTGCTGCTCCGAAGGTGATCACATCCATTGCTGAAAAACTTGCCCAGCGGAAGAGTTCAAAGGTGCTTCCGGTGTCCGGGTTTGTATCGAAGCGTTCGTTAGAAGCTAAGTCTGGCTCTGCTTCTAAAAGGCTCACCGTTATGAAGAGCGAGAAAGTGGATTCTGCTCCTATGATGGCGTCTAGGCCTGTTTCTCCTTCTGCCGTGACTGACTTGTCTAATGAGAAGAGGAAATCTGCTCGCACATGCAGTTGTGAGAGATCCACTAAGTCTAAGGCTGGAGAGTCTCCCGAAGTTTGTGCGCTGCTGAAAGCTGACTTGCTTGAGGACGTTGTTTCATGCGCGAAGTTTGTTGATAGTGTTAGGAAAGTTATCATCCGTTCAAACTCTTTTGCGAAGCGTCCTGCCTACTCAAGAAGGTCATCCCTAATTGCTACAATGCATAAGACTTTGATCCTGGCAGCTAAGTTTATACGCGTTGAAAGTTGCAGAGAAGGAAATCAGTCGTGTTTCTCTGGCGGTCGAAAAGCTTGAGCGTGTCAATTCAGAGCTACAATTTGCTTGTTTTGCCAAGGACGAAGAGTTTATCTTCATGCATGTTGAAGTGTCTCGTCTCAAGGAGATTGCCAGTAAGCTTGAGTTTAAGGAAGTGGATTTGCAAGGTGCGCTGTCTGCTAGCGTGAGCCTAAAAAAAGCTCTGGATGAGCTGCAGGGTGCTCATACTGGACTTGTTGAGGAGAATGCGCAGCTGAAGAATGAGAAAGTTGGTCACGAAGTGGCTTTTTGTCAGGTCGATTTCTACAAGCTTGGTTATGTAGATTATCTTCAGGGTAGGCTGTCAGATTATGAGTTTTCTGAGAAAGTCTTCGAGACTTTCTCCATTTCTCCGGTTGATCTGCTTGATTTCTCATTTGAGGCTACCTTTAGTGGAGCAACTGAAGGTCAGGCAGTCTAGGCAAGGGCGGCTGAGGATGAGCTGATGAAAGTTTTTGCTGCTAGGAATGGCACGGTTGCCGAAGGCGTAGCAATCGAGGAACCAGTGTTTGCACATGCTACCAAAAAGTAGTCTTTTTGCTTAGACTTAGGAGTTTTCTTATTTTCCTTTTTGTTCTGTTTTGATTTGACTTTGTTGGCCTTCGAGCTGGTTTATCAATTTGTTAGAAATTTAATAAACAAGTTTCCTTGTTTTTGCTTTATCCTCCCATTTCGCCATGTCTTTTGCAAAACTTTACCATAGGACGAGCGACTGGGTGAACTTACTTCAATGAAGCAGTTCATCCCACATTGTCACTTAGGTTTTAGTTTCGGCTTCAGGGCTTCAGCAGCCTTACCTGCTTGAGGTGTCTTACAAAACTTTGCCATAGGACGGGAAGTCGAGTGGGCTACTCCGATTGAGCAATTGACTTACGCGATCACTTTCAACTTCAATTTTGGCTTTGGGTCTTCTAGAGCTTTACCTGCAAAAGGAAGAAATGTGGGATTTCCAACTTATAGAGCCGGCGGCCAAACTCATTGTCTCCATAAGAGGTAGACGAGTTCGCGTAGCTACTATAGCTGTGAATCTCGGCTTTAGGTAGCTTCGTGAGCTTTAGCCCTCCCGGGGCATGTTGCGAGATTTTTGAGTTATAGAGCCGCTAGGTAGACTTATGCCTTTCGTAGGAAGTAGAGGAGGTCCACGTAGCTGCTATAATCGTGACACTCAACTTTGTGGCTTCTTAAGCCTTGGCCTTTCCATGGCATATTGCGAGATTTTTAACTTATAGAGTCGTCGGCCGGACTCGTGCTTCTTTTTGGAAGCAGATGAAGTCCACGTAACTGCTATAGTCATGACACTCAACTTTGTGACTTCTTAAGCCTTGGCCTTCCCGGGGCATGTTGCGAGATTTTTTATTTATAGAGTCGTCGGCCGGACTCATGCTTCTCTTTGGAAGCAAAGAAGGTCCGCGTAGCTGCTATAGTTGTGACACTCAACTTTGTGGCTTCTTGAGCCTTAGCCCTCCCGGGGCATGTTGCAAGATTTTTGACTTATAAAGTCGTCAGTCAGACTCGTGCTTCATTTTGGAAGCAGAGGAGGTCTGCGTAGCTACTATAGTCGTGACACTCGACTTTATGGCTTCTTGAGCTTTGGTCCTCCCAAGGCGTGATGCTAGATTTTTAACTTATAGAGTTGTCGGTCGGACTCATGCTTCTCGTAGGAAGCAGAGGAGGTCCGCGTAGCTACTATAGTCGTGACACTCGCCTTTATGGCTTTTTAAGCGTTGGCCCTCCCGTGGCATGTTGCGAGATTTTTGACTTATAGAGCTGTCGACCAAACTCGTGCTTCTCTTTAGAAACAGAGAAGGTCTGTGTAGTTGTTATAGTTGTGACACTCAACTTTGTGGCTTATTGAGCCTTGGCCCTTTTAAGGCATGTTGCGAGATTTTTGACTTATAGAGTTGTCGGCTGGACTTGTGCTTCTCTTTGGAAGCAGAAGAGGTCCACATAGCTACTATAGTCGTGACACTCGACTTTGTGGCTTCTTGAGCTTGGCCCTCCTAGGGCGCGATGCGAGATTTTTAACTTATAAAGTCGTCGGCCAGACTAGTGCTTCTCTTTGGAAGCATAGGAGGTCCGCGTAGTTACTATAGTCGTGACACTCGACTTTGTGGCTTTTTTAGCCTTGGCCTTCCAGGCGCATGTTGCGAGATTTTTTACTTATAGAGCCATCGGTCGAACTTATGCTTGTCTTTGAAAGCATAAGAGGTCCACATAGCTACTATAGGCGTGACACTCGACTTTGTCCCAACAAAACTTAAACCATAGATTGTTAGCTGGAAGTGCTGCTTGCAAGTAAGGAAGTAAGTCAGGGCAGTTATAGCAAGTGTAGGTCTCGGCTTACGGGCTACCTTAGGCTTGTAGCTGTAAGGTCGTCGGCAGGGCATCTTACATACAGAAGCAAATGCCCCGCATGACCACTTCAGGCGTCATCTCTAGCTCTCGAAGGCGTTTTTTGGTGTGAGGTGTAGGCGAAGTCACTCCTCAAAGACCATATCCTTCCGAGTCGCAGCTTTGATTCCGCAAGTTGCTTAACTAGTATTGCAACACTTTAACATCAAGCCACTTTATGAAGATTTACATGTCGAGGACAAACCATCTTGTTCACATGACATATTACATGGGCAGGGGTCCTGCACTTAATTGTCTCTTCCGGTTAGAGACCCGAGTTCCTCGGAATTGAATCCATCAGTTGGCTAAGTCTATTATCGTGGAAGGACTATTTTGGCCAATTCTGGGAGTCGTCCGGCTCAGGTAGTCGTTGACATCAGGGGAAACTGAGCAGTCGTACTACCCATCCATATGTGGATATTCCGTACACACCATGTCTGAACATGCAGATGGCGTCTTCTGCTTGTCATAGGGGTGGTCATGTCATGTCTGCAAGGCAAAATGCATCTTACGCCATGTCTGCAGGGCAGAGGGCATCTTAAGCCATGTTTGCAGGGCAGCGGGCATTCTCACGCCATGTTCACCAGGCAGCGGGCATTTTACACTATCTCTGCTGGGCAGCAGGTGTCTTGCACCATGTCTGCCAAACAGGAGGTGTCTTACAACATGTCTGTAGGGCAGCAGGTGTTTTCTGCTTATCCTAGGAGATGGTCAGTTTGTTTATGCATTTGCCCCAGGCTTACGAATAGTTCATTCGATCTTCATTGAAAAATAGAGGCTCTTATTGACTTTGCTCATAGGCTATAATGTCATAACAACTGATAATCCTCAACATGCGAGGTCTTTGTCCATTGAACTGCTTGAGTCTTTGAACTTTTTCGTCTTGAACAGGGTCCAAGGAATGGCGGGAGGTCATATGTAGTACCTTCTCAAGTTGTAGGCATTTCACTGCTTGTCGATTTCTTTGTCGTTCATAGTGGTGAAGGTGTAGCTACCCCTTCCGCCTACTCAACTGATTTTGTACGGACCTTCCCAGGTGGGAGCCATCTTTTTGGAGCCTTCCCGTTAGGTAGTGATGAAGACCTTTCTGAGGACTAAGTCATAAATATGCTCCTATCAAATTCCCCCACACTTAGCTTTTGCTAGCCCTCGAGCACAACAAAACAAAACACACTCTAGGCCTTCCAACATTTATCTCAGGGATTTCCAATGCACATGACATATTAAAAATCACTACTCACATAGATTTTAGCTCTCTTTACACTTAAGCAAACACTTAACCACAGTCACCATTCACTAGTTTGCATTTAATCAATTAAAACAACATTTTGAGAGTAGTAACATGCCTTAGAGAATTCCCTCAATTCCTCACTAGATATACTCTCTATTTTCACACAAATTTTCTGACTACACTCCCTACATTAAGTATATGTGAGAAGATTGATGTAAACATGTAGATTAACACTCACATATGTTATAACAAAGAAAGCATTTTCTGGAATTATTACAATGACATGTGTATGATCTCATGAATGGAATGCTACTACTTAGAATGAGAACCAAGGATTCCATATGCTCATACCAATTTCAAACTCTACATATTGAACACATAACATCAAGATAGAAGTCAAGGGGTTGTAATGAGGCTAAGGTATTGGCTATCAAAGAAGGTAAAGGATAATCAAAGGTTCTTAAAGCAATAGGAAGTAAAGTAATGAAATTGACACTTAAATTCACTTTTGATAGCAGAAATTAACTTAACACAAGGGAAGAGTTTATACAACACTTAGGGTCAAATTCAAACTTTTGGACCTTTTCTTCAATCAACAATACTTGTGAGTTCATTCTCACTTATTTCTTAACTCTTTTTCTTTCTTTTCACAACTTTTCTTCTCTTTTTTTGTTTTTTTTTTTCCTTTCTTTCTTTGCCGTGCCCTTTTACATTCCCCCACACTTGTTTTCTGCAATATGTTGATCAAAAGGAATTCACTCTAAGTCATGTTTCACTATTCTTTAAGAACAAGGGTATGGATAGTCCTATTCTAGACTAGGTAAGGATAATGTGGCTGACAAAGAAAATAGGCTAAATAGGCTCGAAAGGGTTAAACCTACAATACATATGCAAAGGAATAAGGCTTTTTGGCTTTGGTTTAACTAAACAACTTTATCTTATTGTATGTTATGCAATCAATATCATGCTTTGAATGAAATGGGCATAAGTTCTAGTATTTGGAACTATAATGATGAAAACGCATTCTAAGTAGCAACCAAGCAAGGACTAATGAGATCATGCAATGACTTTAGAAAACAAGAAATCACAAATTAATAACTCTCCAAACAAAGTTTAGGCTCAAGTCTCTCAGGGTTGTAGCGTTAGTTTGAGTTTCTTCCTTCAAGCATGTTACAAAAACTGATTTTTTTTCTTTCTGATTACATGTGAATTTGTAAACAACAACTACAACTAAGCATAAACCAAAAAGCAAATTAAACTTCCATCCATGTTTGTAACTTTCTTTAATAGTCATGCAATTAAAAACCAAATCCTCATCATTGTGTTGGAAGGTACCCTAAGACACAAACAAACACACAAAAACAACTCTAAAACCAACTCCTTTTGGGTTTTTTAAAACTTTTTTCGAATTTTTTTCAAAATTTTTGTATTTTCTGTTTAAGACACATTAAAACACTTCAAAACACACTAAACACACTTGAAATGATCCGTGGTTTAAATTCTAGAGTGGGTACCTGAATCATCAACAACCTGTTATTATAAAACGAAATTGAAATTGGAGGAGGTGGCTTACCTATGTGCTCCAACAAGAATTCAAGGATAAACACCACTTCTTTGAACGTTTCAGGAACTTTGCACTCGGTCAGATTTGATGTGAGGGTTGTGACTTGTCCTGTGTCATAAAATTCAACTTCTTTGGTGTTGGTTGTCTCAAAAACATCCTCTTTGATGAATTCTTGATATTCCCTACTTTGCACCTTTGGAAAGCCTTCCAAGATGCCTTTTTCACTTTCTTCTTCCTTGGAAGTCATGAACCTGCAAGAAATAGGGACATTTGGTGGAATGGGGTTAGAAAGAATTAACTTTGGAACAACCTTACCTATGGTGGACGAATTGGGGTCTTGAGGTGGCTGCGGCAATGGTGGTTCTACCCTTGTCGTGGCTTGGCCTTGTTCCTCCTCTTTGTGCATGAGCCTTTCATCCTCCTTGTGGCTTGATTTGGGTGGTTGTGGGGTGGTTCCAACTTCCTTGCCACTTCTTAACGTGATAGCATTGGCGGTTTCAAATCCTCATTTTGGATTTATAATGGTTGAACTAGGGAGTTTGCCTTGGTCTCGAAATTGTCCTGCGAACTCCGCTATCTGCCCAATTTGCTTTTCCAAGTGGTCCACCCTTCTGTCTTGATTTTGCATTGCTTTGTTTTGATTTTCTTATCCCTGAGACAAATTGGTGAGTAACTTAATGAGCATATCATTATCCAAAGACGTACCTGAATTTGGTTGGATTTGTTGTAGGGGAGACTGTGGTGGCTGCATAGGTGTTGTATAGAACTCCTCATATGGCTGCCAATATCCTTCTTGTTGAAGATGTTGATGTTCCCATCACATAGAGTTTGAGTGATCACTCCAATTTGAATTGTAAGTGTTAGAAAACACATCGTTCCTTGATTGATTATGATCTTGATAACCCCAAGTATTGACATTATCCCAACCTCCATTCTCAATTAATTGAGGATGTTGATTAGTTTGATATTCTTGCCTAGAGGATACACCAAATGTACCAACTCTTTGCATTTGGGACCTTTCAATGTGCTGTGACAAAAGAGAAGATTCACTATTTGAGCTTGAATATTAGCAAGTGCCATGTCTTGCTTCTCTAGTACCTAAAATCAACAAAACAAAACAAAACACAAATCAGAAACTAAAACTAAAATACATGAACAAAAACAAATGGAAACAACGGAGTATTAGCAAAGATGTAAGTAGGGATCGTTCTAGCACTCAAATTAAACCCTCTTATTGACAATTGTAGTAAAGATGTAAGTAGGGATCGTTATAGGCTGGGGATGAGGAGCGATTGCTAATCTAATAAAAATTGACTCAAGAATACAAAACTAGGCTTAAAAACACTTAAATAACCTCAAAGACTCTTAACTAAACTTATATGACTCAAAACAAACTAAAGAGACTCAAAATAGCACAAAACAATCAAGTAGACTCAAACTAGACTCTAGGACTTACTTTGGACGAAAATTGAATTAGTTTTGACTCAAAACACTTAAAAACACACAATAGGACAGATTCTTACTAATTTGACACAACAAAGTAAAGGGGATTGGGTTTTTGACGAATTGAAAGTAAAAACAAGTAACTTAAAGACTTAAACAAAGTTTGGACGAATTTGGGGAAAACTATGGGTGATAAGCTAGATAGAAGGTCCTCTTCCACACATGACACACTTGAACACAAATTGATTTCCAGTTGCGTTTTCAATAAACCATGAACCTCAACACCCCATATTAACCGTGACATCACTAATTAACCCTCAGATTTTCCTTAAGTCATTGAATTGGATGGGATACGCATCGTCAACCCAAATTATTCTTCAAATCCCTACATGAAAAGCATAATAGAGATACAATCAAAGATCATTAAGTTTTGTAAAAACCATAAGCATTGACAAGGCATTCGTAACTATGAACAGCATGATACTCCTGCTAGGAATTTACTTAACGCGATTATGACCAGCAACCTCCACTACTTATGAATATAAGTTCATAACGATTATGTGAAACTCCCTTATATTCTAGCATCAAATTCATACATGCAAACTAAGTGTGCACCCTTCATCAACATACAAGAATAAGTTCTTAATCCCAACAGTTAAGCAAATTGCATTCACGATTTATGAAATCACAATTGGAAGTAATCAATTCATATTGCAAATATAATCATGGTTTCAAAGTCTCCTCTAGCCAAAACGAAATTAGTTCCTCATGTTTACAGCAAAACAAAGAGAATATAAATTAAACATTAAAAACTAAGATAGATTACACCTAGAAACGCTCCAACAATCCAAGCTTGAATGGCCAAAACGTCCAAGGCTTCTCCTTTCTTCTTTCTCCTTCTTTGCTATGACATAAGGGTGTTTGTGTATGAATTATGGTGATGGATGGATAGGTTGGATGGTCGTAGGGGGTGGATGATGGCTGAATGAATCAAGAGAGGCTTTTTGTGCGGCAGATTGTGTATATATAGAGAGAGAAAGGTGAAGGCATTAATTAATTAATTTGGGAAGGTTTTAAGACTCCAAATCCTCTAAGAAAAAGGTAACAAATCAGAATCTTAAGAGAGAAAAGGAAGGGAAGTTGCAGCATGGATAGAATATAGGAAATAGGAAAGGGAAATATGGTTCCTTGCACGGCAAGGAAGGGAAAGGAAGTGGTAGGGTATGGCAAGGGCTAGAGTGGTGCAAGGAACTTTTGGTTTGTGTCTTAGAATGCATAGGAAACCTTCAATGTTGCTGGAACTTAGGGACATTTTAGGATTAGGAAAGGTCAAACCAAAATAGGAAACCTTGGCTTAACTTTCCTACTTTGATTAGGAATCCTTCTTTGACTAGGAATCCTTCTTTGATTAGGAATCCTAACATCTTTAAGTCTTCAATTTCGTCCATTCCTTTTGTTCCAAGCATAAACTATACATTCCAAGCCCAATTTTGCTCCAAAAGGCTCTAAAATGCACCTTATTGCTTCATAAGGCCTATGGTTCTACAAACACACAAAAATAGCTTAAAACACTATAATAAATGAAAACTAACTATGTAAATGCAAGAAAACAAGCTAACTAAGTTGCATAAATATGCTCCTATCAAGCCTTCCCATCAGACAGTGATGAAGACCTTTCTCAGGACTAAGTCTTCTGGCTGGAACTGCCGGATTTTTTCCCTTTTGTTGTAGCTAGAGAGCAGATGTTGCTAATAGGCCACAATGCGGGTAATAACCTTCTTGCACTCCTCCTCTGCTAGGTCTAAGTTGGTGGCCATCTCCTTCTCGTTCTTCTTGAGCTTCGGCAGTACAGTGCTGATGCTTGGCATTACGACGTTAGGAGGACTGATTGCCTCAGAACCATGCACCAAAAAGAATGGAATTTCATCAGTTGCTCGCCTTTTGGTGGTGCGATATGCCCATAAAGCACTTGAGAGCTCGTCTGGCCATTTGCCCTTCTTGTCTGGTCTTCTTAAGGCAATCGAGGATGTTGTTGTTAGATGCCTCGGCCTGCCCGTTACAAGTGTTGCTTAATGCCATACTTTTGAAGAACTTCACCAAGTCTTTGCCCATGAACTGTGGACCATTGTTGGTGACGATGGAGTCTGGGATGCCGAAGCGGTAGATGATGTTCTTCCATATGAAGCGCTGCATGTCCGTCCGGGTAGTTGTGGTCATGGGTTCGGCTTCGACCCATTTTGTGAAGGAGTCAGTTGCTATGATCATAATGTCTTTGCCCCCAGTAGTAGATAACATTGATTCTACCAAGCTGATCGCCCACTGCATAAATGGCCATGGACTCATCTGCGGGTGGAGTTCGTTGGCAGGTAATGCAGGCACGGGCTTGAAACGCTGGCAGCTGTCTCACATTTGTGTATACTTCTTGGCGTCTTAATGCATGGTTGGCCAATAATAACCAGCATTGAGAACTTTTTGCACCAAGGAACGGCTTCCAGAGTGGTTTCCACATACTCCTTCGTGGATTGAGCTAAAAATCTTCAGGTTGTTGGGATGCAATAAGCAACGAAGATGTGGTCCTGAAAAGGATCTTCGAATGAGCATGCCATTCCACATGTAGTAGCGTGCTGCCTTCATTTGGAGCTTCCTAGACTCCAATCTATCTGCGGGGAGTGTTCCATTGACTACGTAGTCGATGATAGGATCTTGTTAACTTAGGGTTGTGCTAATTTGTGCTACCTCAACTGCTGGTTCCTCATCTATGGTTGGCTTTTCCAAGTACTCGACTGGGATGAAGCGCTTGAGCTGATGGTCTAGCGCAGAGCCTAGGCTTGCCAGTGCATCTACAAGGGCATTTTCTGCTTATGAAACCTAAGTGAATGTATATGTCTGGAACGTCGCTAGCTGCTCTCATACTTTTTCGAGGTATCAGGCCATCCTTAGATGCTTTGCTGCGTACCCCTTGAGGTTTGGTTGGTGATCTGCTGAGAAGCGAAATATATCGTAAGCTTCTTCATCGCTAGGTCTTTAACTAATCGGAGACCTGCTAGTAGGGCTTCATACTCCGCTTCATTGTTTGATGCTTTGAAGCTCAGAATGATCGCTTACTCGAGCATCGAGTCGTCTAGGGTAGTGAGAACTAGACCTGCTCCCGATCCTTGATGGTTGGATGATCCATCGACTAGCAAATGCCAAAAATCTCTATCCGGTGGGGCAGGTACAGCTATAGTGTGCTCGGCTACCTTTAGGGTGCTTTCGTGCTGTGTTGTTGTATCTTTCAAGCTTGGGGTGAATTATGCTATAAAGTCCGCCAATGCATGGGCATTTGTCGCCATGCAGGGTTGGTATGCTAGGCCGTATTGACCAAGTTCCAACGCCCATTTCATGACTCGTTGAGAAGCGTCTAGGTTGTGCAAGACTGATCGTAGTGGGTAATTGTAACATCCCACATTGCCTAAGGGAGTGATCCTTATATGTATATTCTCATCTCTACCTAGCACGAGGCCTTTTGGGAGCTCACTGGCTTTGAGTTCCATGGGAACTCCGAAGTTAAGCGAGTAGTGTGCGAGAGCATTCCTAAGATGGGTGACCCATCTGGAAGTTCTCGTGTGAGTTCCTAGAAACAAAACCATGAGGGCGTGGTCGGGGCCCAAAGCGAACAATATCGTGCTACGGTGGTGGAACGGGCCCGGAAAGTGATCCCTCCGGGTCGGGATGTGACAATTTGGTATCAGAGCCTGACCCTAGCCGCGCGTGTGCCGATGAGGACATCGGGCCCCTAAGGGGGTGGATTGTAACATCCCACATCGCCTAGGGGAGTGATCCTTATATGTATATTCCCATCTCTACCTAGCACAAGGCCTTTTGGGAGCTCACTGGCTTTGAGTTCCATGGGAACTCCGAAGTTAAGCGAGTAGCGCGTGAGAGCATTCCCAGGATGGGTGACCCATTGGGAAATTCTCGTGTGAGTTCCCAAAAACAAAACTTTGAGGGCATGGTTGGAGCCCAAAGTGGACAATATAGTGCTACCATGGTGGAGCGGGCCCGGGAAGTGATCCGTCCCGGGCTGGGTTATGACAGTAATGGGTCATGACGATGACCGAATGCCCTTGAAAGTAGGGTCTGAGCTTCCGAGCTACAACAACTAGCGCCAAAATTAGTTTTTCAATCTTCGGGTATCTGGTTTCCACATTGAAGAGGGCTTTGGATGTGTAGAATATAGTCAATTGGGCCCTCAACTCTTCTCGTATGAAGGCAAATCTCACTACTACTTCTAATACCGCCAGATAGATGTATAGGCTCTCTGCTGCTTACAGTTTAGATAGTAATGGAGGTGATGTCAGGTATTGCTTCAGGTCCTGAAATGGTTTCTCGCACTTATCGTCTCACTTGTCCTTCTGCACCTTTTTTATTACCTTAAAGAAAGGCTTGCATCAGTCGGTAGATCACGAAGGGAAGCGATTCAGTGTGGCAGCTCGTCTGGTCAGACCTTAGATCTCTTTCAGAGTTGTGGGTGATTTCATGTCCAAGATCACTTTGATCTGCTTTGGATGAACCTCGATTCCTCGTTGGGTTACAAGGTACCCTAAGAATCGGCCTGAGGAGACGCCAAATGTGCAGTTGGCCAGGTTGAGCTTTTTGTTATATTTTCGGAGAATAGAAAAAGTTTCTGGCGAGTTGCTGATGCGTTACAAATGTGACACACAAATTAAACCCTATTTGTGACAATTGTAGTAATGATGTAAGTAGGGATTGTTCTAACCGTGGATTAACTAGGGGTGCTAATCTAATATAAATTGACTTAAAAACACAAAAACTAAACTTAAAGACTCTAACTAGACTACTATGACTCAAAACAAATTTGAAACACTCAAAACTGCCTAAAACAATCAAATTGACTCAAACAGAAACTAAAACTTGATTTGGACGAATTTGATTTGTGACTCAAAATACTTAAAAACACAAAATAAGACAGATTATAATGACTAAGACTTAACAAAATATGGGGGGATTGTGTTTGAGCGAAATTAAATTTAATGGACGAATTGTAAAGAAAAACAGATTGTAAGACAATTTGTGGTGAACCAATGGATGATGGAATAGCTAAGGGGTTCTTCTCCACACATGAAATATATGCAACGTAAATCAATTTCCAGTTATCAATTCAATAAGTTATGAACCTCGACACTCCAAGTTAATTAGGTCCGCTTAAATTAACCTTCAGATTTCCCTAGAATCATTGAATTGGATGAATATGTATCGCAACCAAATTATTCCTAACAAGTTCTCTATACGAACAGCATGATAAAGACACAAGTTAGAATCATTACGTTCTTTGGAAATCATAAGCATTGACAAGGCATTTGTAACTATGAAAAGCATGATACTCCTGCCAGGAATCTACTTAACACGATCATGACTAGCGACCTTCACTACTTGCGAATATAAATTCATAACGATTAGGTGAAACAAACTTATACCCTAGCACCAGATTCAAGCATGCAAATTAAGCGTGCACTCTCAATCAACATACAAGAATAAGCTTTAAATCAAATGGTTAAGCAAATTGTATTCACGACTTATGCAACGATAACTGGAAGTAATCAACTTGTTTCACATATATAATCATGGTTTCGAATACACCCTTAGCCAAAACGAATTTAGCCAATCATACTTAAAGAAAAACAAAGATTACATGAATTAAACATTGAAATATAAGATAGAATGCATCCAAAATTCTTCAACAACTCAGAATGAAGGGCCAAACAATTAAGTGAATCTATCTCCTTTCCCTTGCTTACGGCAGATTGGGTGATGATGGTTTCTGGGTTGTTTTGATGATGTAGAATGGATTTGGGGTGTTTAGAGGCACGATAAAGGATGTAGGTTGAGTATGGATGAGTGTTTGATGGTTGGAGGGTGGTGGAGGACTCGGCAATGATGGTGGAAAAAGGTGGAATGGCTGGTTGTGTTTCTGGGTTGCAGAATGGTGTTTTGGGATGGATGGGTGTGTGTGGGAGTGAATGGACAAGTTTTGGTGGTGAATGCCCTCTAGGGTTCGGCCAAGGGCTGATTATAAGTGTTTTGGGAAGTTAATAACATACCTAATTGAGTTATGATTCAGATTCCCTAGTCTAAATAGAAAAGGTAAGTGAATAAAGTCCAAATAAGGTCAAAAAAGGGGAATGCACGAATTTAAAACAAGTAAGTAATGTCCTTGCCTTGCAAGGAGTCAGAAATTAAACCTCTTGCACAGCAAAGAAAGGGAATTTAAGGTAAGGTACGAAATTGGTGCAAAAGAAGGAAGGAAAAGTCCATTCCTTGCAAGAAATCAGAAATTAGGACTTTAGGGAAAGTTTTAGAACTAGGAAAGTGAATTAAACTAGGAAATAGGAAATTGAAATCTGGAAACACAAGGGAAGGGTGCGGCACATAGTTTAGGGAAAGGTAAGACACAAAGTAAGAGGTATTAGAATAAGGGAAAGGTCCTAACATAGATGAAAAATAGGGAAGTTTACACAAAGAAAGGGAAACAACCTTCCTTGCACGGCAAGGAAGGAAAAGTTGCAAAGAACCTTTGTTTGTTGTCCAAGGGTGCTCGGGAGCCAGCTTAGTTGCTAAAACTTAGAGCGTTCTTGATTTAGGAAAGGTCAACCAAAATAGGAAACTTTGGCTTAACTTTCCTACTTCAAGTAGGAATCCTTGTGTGATTAGGAATCCTCATGTGAGTGGGAAACCTCCTTCAATTTGGAAACCTTTTCGTAATTGGAATCCTTGTCGTAGTAGGAATCCTTGTGACATCAACTCTTCAATTTCGTCCATTCCTTTTGTTCTAAGCATAAGCTATCCAATTTGGTGCCCAAAAGTGCTCCAAAAGGCTCCAAAATGCATCTTTTCGCCAAATAGGTCTTATGAACCTGAAAACACACAAAAGAAGCTTAAAGAACTAAAATATGCTCCTAACATAAATGCATGAAAACAAGCAAACTAAGTCGCATAAATATGCTTCTATCAGTTGCTAATATGGTCTGACTGCTGCTTGCCCCTCACCATGATGTTGTCAACGTAGACTTCCATAGTGACTCCAATCTGCTTCTTGAACATTGTGTTTACGAGTCGCTGGTAGGTTGCTTCTGCATTCTTAAGGCCAAAGGGCATGACCTTAGAATAGTATATGCCTCGCTTGATCACAAATGCGATATTTTCTTTATCAGGCTTACGCATGGCAATCTGGTTATAGCCTGAGTATGCGTCCAAGAAGCTGAGCAGCTGGTTCCTAGATGTTGAGTTAACGAGCATGTCGATTCAGGGAACCGGATAGTTGTCTTTAGGGTATGCCTTGTTAAGGTTGGTGTAATCCACGTATACTCTCCATTTTCCCTTTTCTTTTTTCATTACTACGATGAAGTTAGCCAGCCATGTTGAGTGTGCCACATCCTCAATAAATCCAACCTCTAGTAACTTGTTGATCTCCTCCTCAATAATCACTACTCGCTCGAGTGTGAAATGTCGCCTTTTTTGGATCACAAGTTTGGTAGCGGGATCGACGTGCAGCTTGTGACGGATCAATGCTAGGCATGTCAGAGGGTGACCATGTGAAGACATCACGATTTTCCCTAAGGAAAGTCGTGTGCTCTTTCTTCTCTGCTGAGCTCAGACATGAGCCGATTCTAGCCATTTTTCCAGCTGGTGGTGGTCAAGAATGATGTCATCGGCGTCTTCTTTGGGTTTTCATCCTGATTCATCTTCTAGGGCATTATCGATCTTGATGCCATCTTCTTGACCTGCCTACTGTAATTGCTATTTGGCAGAGGTTGAGTCATCTTTCTGCACTTCAGCTACTACTGCTGGAGCGAAAAACTTCTTCTTCAACTCCTTGAGAACTTGTATAGTGCATCGCTTAGACATGGCCTAGTCGCCTTTGATTTCTCTAACTGTTCCTCCCGGGATGCGAAATTGAATTTTCTGGTACTCGATCGAGGTTACAGCTCCAATCTTCACTAGTCATGGTTAGCCCAATATCCCATTATAGGGAGATGGGTCACTGATGATCATGAAGGTCTGCGATGAAACAATCAGTGGGTTGGTTACATCGAGTGTGATAGTGCCAGTGACAGTTGAGGTAAGTTCGTTGAACCTGGTCAAGACCTCTACTTTGCGTTTGATCGTGTTTTCCAAGCCCATCTTCTGGATGACTGGCAGTTGTAGGAGGTTGACTAAGCTGCCGTTATCTACCATGACTCTGTCAACGATGGCATGGGCCAGTTGTACAGAAATCCCTAGGGCGTCGTCATGGGGAAAGTCTACTCCTTTAGTGTCCTGCTCGGTGAAGTCGACGATTGGTCCAGGTTTAGCATCTATGGCTTGAACCTAATTGACTAATCTATCCTGCTGGATTTTCCTCTTCATGGAGTTATTGGTGGCCCCCAGATGCTTAGATTCGGCAAAGATTTCGTTGATTCGGATTGTCTGGGTTGGGGGTTAAGCATCGACAATTGCTTCTCACCTTGGCTGAGTAGCTGGTCTGTCGACATACTGGTCGCATTTGCCTTCCTTCACCAGTTGCTTAATGTACCTCCTCCATGTGGTGCAATCATTGGTTGTGTGCTTAGGACCTATGTGGAATGCGCAGTATTTGGTCTGGTCCATCTTAGAAGTGTCACCTTTTAAAGGTGGCGACAGCTTGAACCATGGCTTATCCTTGAGGTCGCGAAGGATCTGGCTGCGCCCCTCATAGTTGGGGTCTAGTCCCTGCATTTGTCACCTGGCTTGCTTTTGTTATCGAGTAGTTTGTTGCTCACCTTCTTTTGAGTCGATTCTGCGTCTTTACGCGGCTGCTCAAGCTGTTTTTTGGAGCGCTTTTCTTCATCCCAGAGGGAGTTCTTTTCTGCCAAAGCATACGAGTTTGCCAAGGACAGGTTCTCGCCCATAATCAATTCTTTGAAAAGTGGGTGATCTGCTGGGAGTCATTTTCGGAAAGCTGAACATGTGATGCTATCATTGCATCCGATGATCTTTGCCTTTTTCGCCTTGAATCTCTTGACATAGGTGCATAGTAACTCATTTGGATCTTTTTTTCATGCTGAAAAGGTGGTCAGACCTCTTCTTTATCGAGCGGTAAAATGAATATTCCTTAATGAAAACCAAGGAAAGTTTATCGAAGTTCTAGATTGAACGGGGCGGCGGTGTGTGAAACCAGTCTTGCGCCTCGTCTTGTAGCGTAATGGCAAAGATCTTGCACATAAGAGCATCATTGTTGGCGTAGAGGATCATGGCACTTCGGTAATGCATCAACTATCTGTCTGGATCTTCATCTCCTCTAAACCAGGTGAAATGTGGCGGGTTGAACTTTCGCGGTAACTTCATCCACTTGATCTCGTCTGTAAAAGGTAACCTACTCAGGTTAGCCACATCTCTGCGGAGGGCATCGTAAGTAGTGTCAATGCGCTGGACTCCACGCAGCCACTCTGCTACGAGCCTTTGTTCTTCCTCCTGGATTTGCGCCTGGTAGGGCAGTGGAGCCTCCAGTTGCCCCCGGTGCTAACTTGTTGGTCCATGTTGCTCTTCGGCATGTCCTGCTCATCTGTACCGCGGTCGCGGTGCACGTGGTTTTAGCTATCCTGCTCACCGTCGCGCCTGGCGGGGGCTACCAATGGAACTTAAAATGGACTGCCTATGTGCTCTTCTCCATGCGTTATGTGACTACCTACTTTATTACCTCGTAAAAGAATCTCTTTGTGGGCCTAGCCTCGTGTGGATGCTTCTCTCGGAAGGTTTTGAGTGCTCGTCGAAGTATGGACCCAACCTCGAATGCGCACTAACTCGCGAGCCAAGTAGGGAATAAATGCTTCTCTGAGCATCTAGGCAGGAGAAGGCGTTTCCCCGATGGCCCAAACGAGAGTGTACGCTACCCGAACGCTCTGTTCTTGGCGGGCTGAGTGGCTCTTTGCTGGGACATCGTTGGAATAAGTCACATTCTTTCACCCTTGTCCTGCTTCGATACACCTCATCTGGGGCACACTGCATCTTGATGTGCTCGAGGAGTTGGTTCACCAAGGTGGTTTGCTGGGCGATGACGTTCGTTAAATCAGCGACCTGTTGAGGCAGTGGGGCTCGCCATTTAGATTATAAGAGTCTGTATAATGGGTGTCTCCATGCGTGGTAGAAGTATGGTGAACCGCAAGTACAAAACTTGAGCACAGAGCGGGTAGGTCTACAAAAAAGTGGGGTGTAAGTAACCATGAGTCGACTGTATGACCTGTGGTCGGAATTTGGACCATTAAAGCTGGCCTCGAAATGGGTTGGGCTGCAGGTCGAGTCGTCAGAGCAACTTCGAGGTGCGTTAGACCAGTGCCTGCTTACTTTAGATCTGCATGGCTGTGGGCCCTCCTAGGCGTTGGGCTACCATATCTTGGCCTGCTGGTTGAGTGGCTTGGGCTTGGGCTCGTTGAGCTACTTGGCTAACAGCAACTGTCGAATTCTGGGCTCGGATTTAGGCCTGCTACTACATTGGGCTAGGCCTCCTGCCTAGGGCTTGCTGTGGCAGCTGCCAAGTTTGGGGCCTTCTGCCCAGGGGCTTGGAAGTGGACCTGGGCTTTTTGCCTAAGGTTTGGTGGGAGTGGTACCGTGGCGGTAAGGCTCCTTCTGCCATCGCGTTGAGCCTTGAGGATCTTCATTCTAGGGCTATGTCCTCGTCTCCACTCTCTGGTCCAAATCTTTCCACGTATGGGGTTCCGTTCGTTGTGGTTTCTGAATTTCCTACCATTGTATCCCTTCTCCAGGGATTGATTAAGAAACTTTTCTAGGAAAATTAATTGATACGACGTGTGAGAAATTCAACGTAACAGAAAATTCAAGAAACTAATGCAAAAAGCTTCTTCGAGTATTTTGAATCAGATCTCAATGAAAGCACCAATTTGTGGATGCAAATTTCCGTCGTTTTTAGTCTTGACGAAAATGCATCTGCAAAACAATCAACACCTTTGATCAAAGACCTAAGCCTCACGCACCCACGAGGTAGGGGGTTAGGTCAACGGATCTTCGATGCCAAAGTTAGTTTCTCTGAGAGAGTAAAGTGCTTAAGGCTTTTTAGGGTTGCAAAAGCCTTTCAATTTGGTAGAATGTGGGGTATTTATTGGGCTAGGGCCGGCCATATAAGGTTTAATGGAGAAATATTCTCTAAATATTCCCAAGATATTTAATAGGAGATAATATCTTGAGATAATAGGGTAATAATCCTTAATTGAATTAAATTAGGATTACTTACTTGATTAGAGTCAATCTTTAATTAGGAATGTAATAAAGATAGGATTTGGATAAAAGTCCAAGTGTCGCTTATTTATTGAGGACAATCTTGTCCTTCTTAAATAAAAGTCCACGTGTCGCCTTTAAAAATTTTAAGGTTATTTTAGGCTCCACAAAAGCAATGAGGAAGAATTAGAATTTGGGCGGGAGAGAGAGAGGGGTACGAAAGGCATCTTTCTTTTTTATTTACGTATCTGGCCCAGTTCAAAACGATTCGTTTTGCCACTTTATTAGTTTGCTACTCCCCCTCCACCACATTACGAGAGTGAACCCTTCTTTCTTTCATAACCGTCGTCCGTTGATTCTTTACTCACTATGTCCTTTCATCAAACATCTTCACTTCACCGCCCTCCATTTCTCTCCTCTCTCTCTCATCATAAATCCATGTTGTAAAGGTCAATTCTGCAGATTGCGTCTGGTCGTGGATTTAGAAGAAGAATTCTGAGCCGATTACACGAGAATTCTCCACCGTAGCCCCTAAAACTATTTTCAGCCACCCTGGCAGTGCAGCCAATCCGCCGCCAGTAAGAAACGGCGATTATAACGCCACAATTTTTCCTCAAAAGCTCTGTCGATGGTGCTGAGTTTGTGGCAGCGTAGAAAACCATGTGATCATTTTCCAAAACCACTTTTTTTTCTTTTTTTTATTCTTTTTTTTTTTTTTTTGCCAAATAAAAATGTTTTTGTTGTACGCCTATTTTACGGACGGAAAAGAGAGGGAGAAAATGTGGTATTGCATTTAAGAGAATTACACGTACATTCTCTAAAGCTCTCATGAATTCAGAAATTGTTCAAAACCCCAATGAAACAAACATATGAACTTGCAATGTGCTGGTGTGAAAAAAGTATTGCTTATTGTCTTGGCTTAATGTGGAGATGAACAGTTTAATATTTCATGTTCATTGCGTCATTTAGTAAATCCGATAAGTATGCACTAAGGTAGATTCAAATCTAAAAGACACATCTCCTGATGTGTGTCACTTTTATTATTTTCGTAATTATTTTCCATTATCTGTCCCATCACCATCAAAAGCCAGGCATCGATGACTCGATGTTCCTATTTTATAAGAAAATATGCATCAAGTTTGAAGTTTCGTGGTTGAATAAGGGTCATGGCAGGAAAAGCATTAGTACTGACCCAAGCTTCTGTTCCAAGTCACATTAAGATTCCTCAGCTAACACTTCAATTAGTGGTGATTATTAATCAGGTAATTAAGATGGGTTTATTTTGATTACTATGAAGTTCATATACAACTTATTCCTCAGCTGCCACTTCAATTACGCAAATGACCCTTTACAATAGTGGTGGAGAGATGTTGAGCTTTTGCATGACGGCGTTGATAGTGATCATATAAAATTGATGACTAAACTATTGAAAGATTAAACCCCGTCGGTGACTAATCTAACATATCTGACAAAAATCTATCATTTGACAAAAAGAAAATATGGAGTATAAGAATTAATCAACTGCAAACTTATGCACAAAGTAAACAAAAGAGAAATCATCTCCTACATTAGTCTCTTGTCACCAAATATCCTTACTAATTTGACTTTGAAGGATCTTAATTTACAAATCAATACTAATTGAAGAAAGAGGCATAATTTGAGAACCAGACAAAATCAAACTTTAGTAACTTGATAGTGATCATATAAAATTGATGGCTATACTATTGAAAGATCAATCGAACCAATTGAGCCTAAAAATGGTTAATTGTAACTCACTTTAATTTGAAGGTATCCATCGGTATTAGGGTTCATTTGAAATTAGGAAATGAAGTAAACATAGATTAAATAATTAGCTAGATTTGGAATTTATGTGTGAAGGGCTTAGTTATGGATTGTAATGCAAGGTACTTGTGGCCGAGGAAAAAACCGAATTTTTTTTTTTTTTTTTTTTGGTGAATTGGGAATTTTCATAACCAAGCTAGCCATCGGTACAAAGAAACCCCACAGTAAAGGAAGCAAGCAGCAAGTAAAGAAAACAAGGAGAACTTACATGAAACGGGTACATGTACGGCCAACCATCCATCCCAAACCAACCAACCATTCAAAATTATTGGTTATTCCATTGTTTGCTTTCCCTCCCTCCGAAAACGGTGTCCTTCCTTCCATCCAAAACCATTTCTTCTAATTTCTAAATCTCCATCTCTCTCTCTCTCTCTTACATTGGAGTCATATATCTCGCTTTAGCTGCGCCTGTAAACTCTGTAAATGCTCAAACAATGCACATTCCAGTCTGTTAGAAATTAGAATCGTTTCGCTTCCTTCACACCAACAAACCAAACAAACTCCCCCCCTCTCTCTCTCTCTCTCTCTCTCTCTCTCTCTCTCTCTCTCTCTCTCTCTCTTCGTGTTGTTTGATATTCTTTGAATTCATATATGATATTCTCTACCTGCGCCGACCTCTACGTACGTACGCATGATCACATTTTCTTCGATTACGAGATCGCGTCGCAGCATGGTAAATGAGATGTACGTACGCAATCGCATGTTCTCTGTTATTTTCATGCCTTTTCTCGGAAACCAAGCACATTTTTTTCATTTCATTTTAATGCGAATTAATTTGGCGCAGCTAGCTTAGCTAGGGAGGCAAGCCAAGCGTCGCACTACGTCTGCTACTACTATTAGAAGAAGAAGAAGATCCAGAATTAGAGAGGAAGTGCTGATCGATCAAGGCACCATTGATTGATTGATTGATGTCAAACCTGGATCCGCCAGGCCCTAGCGGGCCGCAGGGGCTGACGAGAAGGCCGTCGAGGAGCGCAGCCACCACCACCTTCTCCACTGAGGTGTTCGACAACGAGGTGGTCCCTTCCGCTCTCGCCTCCATCGCTCCCATCCTCCGAGTGGCCAACGAGATCGAGAACGAGCGTCCTCGCGTCGCCTATCTCTGTACGTCGTCGTCTTGATTAATTAATACCAATATTGTACTTAATTAGGTCTTGATTGCATTGCACATGTACGGGGTTTGTGAAAATGTGTGTACGTGTGTGTGTGAATAGGTCGGTTCTATGCGTTCGAGAAGGCGCACCGACTGGATCCGAGCTCCAGCGGCCGTGGCGTCCGCCAGTTCAAGACTTCGCTCCTCCAACGACTCGAGAGGGTAATAACTTCTTTCATTTCTTCATTTTTTTCCATCCATTAATCGCTTCATCCTATTCCTGCGTATATTGATTGATTATGGATTTAATTATTAATCAATTCTGGCCTAGCCCCCTCCTTCTCCCTCATTTAAAACCACTTTCATTAATCAATTAAATAATTATTAGTTGACGTATTTGTCGGTTTGTCAATCGAACTTGTATAAACCTACCAATTTTCCTTATGAACTTTAATTTTAACCGATTATCCTCTAAACATTTATAATTAGTCAATTTATTTCCTAAACTTTAATTTTAACCAATCATCCCTAAAATTTTATGAATAGCCAATTTCTCTCCTAGCCCTTGATTTTAAAAATTTTCATTCAACTTTCATCCATCCAATCTTCCATTTTTTTTGCCCTACACAATTGTCATGTGTTGTTCGTATGACCAAAATGAATGGAAAATTGGATAAATTTTTTTAAAATCTAGTGTCAAGAGGAAATTGACTATTTATAAAAAGTTCAAGGGATAATCGGCTAAAATTAAACTTTAATGAGGAAAATTGGTAGCTCTAAACAAATTCGGAGGTAAATCGACAAATATGCCTTATTAGTTAACTATCTAATTACGAAATTAACTGGGTACCTCCATGGATTTCTAATTTTTCAATTTAAATGAAGAAAATTATAGTGATTTATTAAAAAAATTTGCATGAACAATTTACATTTTAAGACCTACTTCATCCATGGAGTAAAACTCAAATTTTAGGTTCTAAAGTTGCCTTAACTTGCTCCAACTCTTGAAGCAAATAGGAGTTTAAACTTACAACTCATTTTTGGGTCAAATTTAGCCAGGATTCCCTCCTGATTAATGGGGCTGACCCACCATATATGTATATTTTTTTTAGTTTTATATTTATAAATTCATTGAATCCAACAGTTAAGATCTAATTTGATCAAATCCAACTATAAAAAAAATATCTAACAGTCCAAATTTAAATTCAACGGCTAAAGTAATTAAAAAAAATATTTTATGTGTTTCATATTGTTCTGTAATGTTACACGAGTTTCATGATGTTGATTTAGTGATTTTTCAATATTTATCGGAATCTAAATATTTTTATATTAAAATTGTTCATAAAATTAAATTAGGATAATATATATATATATAATTTTTTTTAAAATATTACTTTAGGAAAAAAAATTATTCTAAATTCATTCTTTAATGATTTCGAATTCAAAATTTAACTTGGAAGGATAGAGTAGAAAAATGGTTTTTAGGTTAAAATCTAAATTTTTTGGATTAAAAATTTTAAGTTTTAGACAAAGGGTTGGAGATGGTTTGATTAGTTTGGGCTGTCTGTTGATTTGAAATTGGGATTTAATTGTATTTAATAACAGAGAGAGAATGAAATGAAATATGAATGGATGTTGGATTTTATAGGACAATGCATCAAGTCTGAATTCTCGGGTTAAAAACACAGATGACAGAGAAATTAAAAGCTTCTATCAGCAATATTATAAGCATTATGTCAGAGCTCTTGACCAGGGCGAGCAGGCTGACAGGTGAATAATCCCTAATTATAATCTTCTTCTTCTTCTTCTAATTATTTAATTAATTAATTAATTGTATGCTGAAGTGAATTCCAAATTCTCAAAACAGAGCCCAACTGGGAAAAGCCTACCGCACTGCCGGAGTCCTTTTTGAAGTGCTTTGCGCTGTTAACAAGACTGAGAAAGTTGATGAAGTTGCTCCTGAGGTTTGTAATTAACTTTACCTCCATTTCTTATTATTATTATTATTATTTATTTATTTATTTATTATTATTATTATTATTATTTATATATGTGAATGTGTCGGGACAATATTATGAACAAGAATATCCGAGATAAATTAGGAGTAGCTGAAATTGAAGATAAGATGAGAGAAAATCAGTTAAGGTGGTTTGGACATATCAACAAACGCTCTTGTTAGAATATGTGATTACGAGATAGAGGTTTAGGGCTAAAGGGGTAGAGGAAGACCTAGAAAGACTTGGAAAAAACTCTAGGAAAAGACTTGGACTACTTTTGTGTGTAATGTACCTCAAAAGGATTCTTCATTGCTTAATGGGTTATTTTCTCTATATTTTAAGAACAATGGTAGCTCCTCTTGTTTGCAATGATTACTCACAAACATCTGGAAACAGTAAACATTTTTCTGTTACTCTGCGGCAAAACCTGCAAATCTGCCCATGTTTTACTTGAGATAACATAGGAATTCAGTCTTAGATAGGGAATTCATTTGATGCGGTTTATCAAACACGTAATAGAGCTACGGTCTTATTATTTGAATTTTTCATGTATTGATATATCAGTTTGATTGCTGTTTAGCAATTACGGCTAAACATCCTATGACAGAATATTCTACCGAAAGCAGGAGGAGTGACAGCATAAGCACAATGCCCTTTTTTAATCACTAATCCTTGTTCTTAAAGTACAGAAGAATCCATTGATCAATGACGGAAACTAGAGAGTGACTTTTGCAATTTCAGTTACATAATGATTCCAATATCCAATTCGGTTTGCCATAAAAATATTTTAATGCTTTGAGCAGATTATTGCGGCTGCTAAAGATGTCCAAGAAAAGACAGAAATTTATGCTCCCTATAACATTCTTCCTTTGGATTCTGCTGGTGCTACACAGTCTATCATGCAACTTGAAGAGGTATTACACCCTTGATATTTATCCTGTTAGTGGTCATATAATTTGGTACCTTATATTCTTATTCTTTGGCACCTGGTTGGATCTTATTGAATGTTTTTTCTGTTTCCTTGTTAAAGGTTAAGGCTGCAGTCGGTGCACTATTGAACACTCGTGGTTTGAACTGGCCTACTGCATTGGAGAACAGTCACAAAGCTGGCGATCTCGACCTCCTTGATTGGCTGAGGGCCATGTTTGGATTCCAGGCATGTATAAAAATGACCGATTTCAATGGTTAAGATTCACTCTATGACCTTGAAGAAATTATTAACTCATTTGCCTATTTTGAGGGCTACAGAAAGACAACGTCAGGAACCAGAGGGAGCATTTGATATCCCTACTCGCAAATCCTCATATAAGGCTTCATCCCAAACCCGAACCTCTTAATAAGGTATGTTGGCTGTGTCAGTTAAATTTTTCATCACAAAAGTTTTACTTTTATGTGATCGGTTGATGGTGACCAGATCAACTACGTCGATGCATGCCAGAGCTTGTATTGTTAGATTCAGATTTATTCATGTGATAATGTGATGCCTGTGCATATGGTCCAGTATGGTTTCTCCTTTTGATGCTTTGAATTCCTTTCTGATTTCTTCCTAATTTTTTATTGTTGATTTCACTGTTGTGCTCGAAGCACTATCTTTTTATGAAAAATATTCCCCTTTGTGTGCCTTTTAGCTCTTCCTGGCCTTCAACTAAGCTCATCCTTTTTTGCAGATGGATGATCGAGCTGTTGATAAAGTTATGGGAAAACTTTTTAAGAACTACAAAACGTGGTGCAAATTTTTGGGAAGAAAACATAGTTTGAGGTTAGATGCTATGGTATCTGCAACAATTGTAATTGGTTCATGTTTCAATTATTTTTATTTTTGCTTTATGCTATATGTTTTGGATCTTATGCTTGATCTCCATGCAGGCTTCCCCAAGGTCAGCAAGAAATTCAGCAAAGGAAGATACTGTATATGGGCTTATATCTTCTCATCTGGGGTGAAGCAGCGAATGTCCGCTTTATGCCAGAATGTCTGTGCTATATTTTTCATAATGTAATGATCTGTGGGTTTCTTTTTCGGGTAGCCTATTTCTGAGTAATTATGAAAATTATGTGCTGACTTCTTACACATTGATGCCAACTATACATTCAGATGGCATATGAACTCCATGGCCTGTTGGCTGGAAATGTCAGCATCGTTACTGGGGAAAATATAAAGCCTTCTTATGGTGGGGATGATGAGGCTTTTTTACGGAAAGTTATAACCCCTTTATACCGTGTAATTGAAAAGGTATGTTGCCTCAGAAGCATGTGCGTTGTTAAGAAGTTTCAGGCCCTTATGCTATACACATGAGGATGTTTGTTATGATGTTCCAGGAAGCCAAGAAGAGCGAAAATGGAAAAGCTCCTCACATAGCTTGGTGCAACTATGACGATCTCAATGAATATTTCTGGTTTGTGTTATCAATATTTTGAGTTAAAGACTGGGATTTTATTTCTATCTAGGGCCTCTTATTCTACTTAAATTGAGATGATTTCGATTTAAATTTACTTACTTTCAGGTCGTCTGATTGCTTCTCTCTTGGTTGGCCCATGCGTGATGATGGTGATTTTTTCAAATCAACGCGTGACTTGGTGCAGGTACTCTTGCATTTTGAACCATTGCCACCCCCTTTCTTATGTTAGTTTTCTCGAACTTGTATAAAACAAATCTCGCTCCAGGGAAGAAAGGGCTCTAGAAGAAAATCTGGAAGCACAGGAAAATCGTATTTTATTGAAACTCGGACATTTTGGCACATTTTTCGAAGTTTTGACAGGTTTTGGACCTTTTACATACTGGCTCTACAGGTATTTATTTACAACACAATGGATAAGTTCTAAAATGACACCATGTCCCTTGGTTCACTATTATTGTCTGTTTCAATAATATATTATTTGGAATTGGATAACAGGCTATGCTCATTGTTGCTTTTAGAGGGATTTCACCATTGGATATTTTTCAAAAGAATGTCTTAAGAGATCTATCAAGTATTTTCATCACAGCAGCATTTCTTCGCGTCCTTCAAAGTATGACATTCTAACTTAAAACTGCAGTTCTCAAATGTTGTATCTATGTTTGTACGCTATAAGAGCTATTATGTGCCTGAGCCAATAATTAATTTTCTTAGAAGTTTCACCATACTTTGTGGAGAACAATTCCTTGTAAGCTGTTGGGGCCAAAAGGACTAATGTTGTGACAAACGGCCTTTCACTAACTATATAAATGAAGATGCATAGATCAGACTTCGTTTCTATTTTGGGTGAAACTAGAAGGAAAAGAAAAGCTCAGGTCATGCGTGCTTTAGTTTTCTGGCTGATCGATATAATACTTCGGCTCTTGCACAAATATGGTTAGGGACAGAATTGAGTGTAGAATATTTCCAGTTTAGTCTTTTGGACATCTTTTTATCCATACTATTATAGAAAGAGGATCCCCCCACCTGGTCTCTATACATTTGTTGTCTGGAATGCTCCTCATTAACCATCCCAAAACCAGAGTTTCTAGGTGATATACGTTTTTGGCTTAATATGGCTCACATCTACGTTTCAAGGTGGGGGTTTCCCCCCATTCACTATGACTTCCTGTTTCAGTAATATATGATTTTGTGGCACCAAGGGCCTTTTCTTGTATATCGTACATTCCTACTCGATGGACAACCCTTCTCTTTCTCCTTTCATCCTGCCATGTGAAATTTGGAGGCGAAAGTACATCTAGAGGTTCGCTTGTTAGCTTGGATTATTTCACATGGAAGGGCTAACCTCTTCTGAATTCAGGGATACTTATTTCGTTGCAATTTTTTTCTTTTTCAAATTGGAATGTAGCTTTTACTAGTCCTTTGTTTCTTTCCTTTTTCTCTATTGTTTTTAAGGTTGTTGGTGCTGTTTGAGTTCTCCAATTCTCAGCTCCAGTGAATGTCTTTTCCATTCTTTTATACATGTTTCTCCTTTCGTAATGAACTTCTTTTTTTCATGTAGAAAATAATATTTTGAAAGAAATATGAACTAATCATGCAGCTATGATTTTCCATCGAGAGAACAAAATATTTAAGAAGCAAAATATGTGAAGGAGACTAGACGTAATGGAGGCTTATTAGAAAAGGATTTTTCTTAAGCTGAATAGTTTTGTACCCATTGTGGAAAGCATTGTCCAGATCAGATGTTACTGTTGGCTGTTGCCCAGTATTCCTTGCATAACTTCTTTTGAGTTTTTCACTCATTCTTCCACTGTTTCGTATGTATTCTTTCGAGCGAGGTTTCTATCAATGTGTTCTCATATCTACTTCTTATTTTGATGTAGGCATTTTGGATATTGTTTTGAACTTCCCGGGATATCATAGGTGGAGGTTCACTGATGTGCTGCGAAATATTCTCAAGATAATTGTTAGTCTTGCATGGGCAATCATTCTTCCTCTGTTTTATGTGCATTCATTCCAGAATGCCCCTAAACAAGTTATGGATTTACTGTCATTCCTTAAGAATATCAATGGTGTTCCTCCTTTATACCTCATGGCTGTTGCAGTATATTTGCTGCCAAATTTATTAGGAGCAGTTTTGTTCCTTTTCCCGCTGCTCCGACGTTGGATTGAAAACTCAGACTGGCATATCATTAGGTTCCTTTTGTGGTGGTCACAGGTATTTCTATTTCCTAGATCATTCTCTTGCAAAATTTGTACTATGTTTTACTTGTGTTTGACTTAACGAATAGCAGTCTGTTATGAAATAATTATTTGATTGATGCTGGCTAATGGTTAGACCATACCAGTGCATGAGACGAAAAGTACTATGTGGTATCTAAAATCCATTTACCTAGTCATATTCATCCATATGATTAATCCTAGTATGGAGCCGAGATCTTGGAGTTAATGATAAGTTTTTTCGTGGTCAACACTATGCATTGTATCTGTTAAGCACAAATGTACTTGCAGAGTTTATGCACTTGGTGCTATCTATTTGGATGGATTAAATTAGCTTCTCTTAATATTGACATTAGTTACTTACTAGGCATGACTTGGTGTACTTACAAAGTTTATTTCATATTATTCCTGAGAAACTTTTGGTGTGATTACTTCTTTTCTGTGAAAAAAAGGGAACTTTTGCATGAAAGACCACAGAACTTTTGTTTTGTTTTCTCTGTTTTAAATAAAAAATAACTCCTTATGTTTCTCTGGCATAAAAAAATTAATTGCTTATGGACTATGCTGTAAAAGATTTTGATTAATCTTTATCTTTCTGCAGCCAAGAATCTATATTGGGAGGGGAATGCATGAAAGTCAATTTGCCCTTATTAAGTGAGTTTGACGAGGAACACGCACCCAATTCCATCCTAACTATATGCCTTAGCTTCTTGTTTTCTTTTGGGGTTGGTTGTTTCCGATTTTCGTTTGTTTTGATTTCCTATCCAACTTTCAGGTACACTATTTTTTGGGTGCTGCTTTTGGCTTGCAAGTTTACAGTTAGCTATCTTATCCAGGTGGGAGTTGTCATATAACATGTTATGATATTTTAGATTCCTTTTATGAATTATATTTTAATAATTGTGTTCTTAATTTTCTGTCCTATCCTTTTTCCAGATAAGGCCGTTGGTGAAGCCAACTAGAGACATTATGAACATTCGTCGTGTAGATTATCAATGGCATGAATTTTTCCCTAACGGTAAATCATTTGTATTGCTTTAATCTTTGCATGATTTTCAACTTGCGGTTTTATGCTAAGTAATCCTTTGTTGATGCAGCTCAAAACAACTATGGAGCAGTTGTGTCACTCTGGGCACCAGTAGTCTTGGTGTGTATCTTTTCCCATATTTGAATCAATATCTTGACAGTTTTCTGAGTTTGTCAGGGTATAAATTTCTGACAATACCTTTTTTAAACCATCTCATACTATTTCATGAATTTAAACGCAGGTTTATTTGATGGACACTCAAATATGGTATGCTATCTTTCAGACTTTGTATGGTGGTGTTGTTGGCGCATTTGATCGCCTAGGAGAGGTGATCCTTCAACTTTCTCTGTCTCTCTCCCCAATTATTTTTCCCTAATTTCAAAACTATTTGTTACCTCTCGTCCATATTGTGTATTCATGAAATTATACATCTGCTAAGATAAAACTGTCTGACTTCTGTTCTCTGTCATTCATAAAATTATACATACGTTGAGATACAATTGTCTGACTTCTGCTCTGTCATTCTTTGTTACTGAACATGATACCTTGGCCAATTTATCTAGTTATGTTTTTAATTTGCAAAAGAAAAGTCATAGGTAAATGTGGTGCACCATTCTAGCATACTTCCGTATTTGGGTTTGAGAATTGAATCTAAGTTTGTCTAAAATTTCAACACAAAATGTTGTATTGTTCCCATATTAATTTGGCACAGACTTTTTGAGAGAAATTAACATGGATCATATTCTAAACCAAATAAAATTTACACTTATCTGCCTAAATATGTGTTGCTTAAGACGACAATCATGTTGTTTACTCAATCAATGGCTGTATTCAATGCATGCTTCTTTTTAGATCTCTTTACAAACAGGTGTATTCTAGTTGAACAGTAGTCTTTATACGCCTTATCTTTACTTTGTCTCTGATTTTTATGCATATATTTTTTCTCCTTTTACAGATTCGAACACTGGGTATGCTAAGATCAAGGTTCCAGTCTCTACCCGGTGCATTCAACACATACCTAGTGCCTTCAGATAAGTCAACAAAAAGGGGATTCTCTTTCTCAAAGCGTTTCGTGGAGGTTGATTAATGTTTTTACAACTTTCATATTAAAGTAAAACCTTTAAACTCACTTATAATTTGCACACATATTTAGCATTCATGATTTCCTGGCTGTAGATTACAGCAAGCAGAAGAAGTGAAGCTGCAAAGTTTGCTCAGTTGTGGAATGAAGTGATCTGTAGCTTCCGTGAGGAAGATCTCATAAATGACAGGAAATGCTCCCCAACATAATTATATTATTCATTTCTTCAGCCTCTTATTCATCATGAGGTAAAAACTAAACTGGGTTCGTTTACTTCAGGGAGATGGATTTACTGCTAGTTCCGTATTCATCAGATCCCAGCCTGAAGATAATTCAGTGGCCGCCCTTCTTGCTTGCTAGCAAAGTCAGTACAGTTCTTTTAAAGTCTTGTTTTAGTTACGAGGTTTTATTGTTGACTTTGTCTACCTTTACAGATCCCAATAGCATTAGATATGGCAGTTCAATTTAAATCGAAGGACTCCGATCTCTGGAAGCGGATATGTGCGGATGAATATATGAAATGTGCTGTGATTGAATGTTATGAATCTTTCAAACATATCCTTAGTACTCTGGTAGTTGGAGACAATGAGAAAAGGTTGGTACTGCTACATAGTGTTTTGTTTTTTAATATTAGTGTTCAATTTCTGGTACTACCCAAGCATTGGATTAAACTGATATTTGGGCCTTTACAATTGCATGCTAACAGTATTTAGAGCCTTTAGTGTGCTAAATTCATTCCACCATTCACTGCTTTGGCCCCCCATCCTCTTTTCCCACGGATAATAATTTTGTGGCTAATCAGTAGTGTCCTATATCGTCGATGCTTTCCTATAAATTGAGGTTCTCATAGTATAATGCAAGGCTACCACTTGAAAGGAAGTGTGCTCAATTTCTTCATTTTCGTTTTGTTAAGCAGTGTCGATTATTCAAGAATAGTAGAGAATTCATCTTATTTTGATCATTACAAAAAATTCTGATTGGGTTATTATCTGACAGGATAATTGGCATCATCGTGAAGGAAATTGAAAGTAACATTTCAAAGAATACATTTCTTGTAAATTTTAGAATGGGTTCTTTGCCCACTCTTTGCAAGAAATTTGTAGAGCTTGTGGGGATCTTGGTGAGTCATATATGAAAGAATAATTAATTCTGCAGTATGTGCTCGTTTTGGCTATTATCTTAATACAAACTTGCCACTTTCTTTCATGTTGTAGAAAGATGGTGACGCATTCAAGCGATCTTCAGTGGTGTTGTTGCTTCAAGATATGCTGGAAGTAGTCACTCGTGATATGATGGTGAATGAGATCCGGTTGGTAAACTTTAGTAAAATAATTTTTGTAGTAGTAAAATAATTTTTGTTGTAAAATATTTAATTTGTTAAGTTAAAGAATCGTAATGATTGAATGCTTCCCATATAAATCTTAACAATTCTTGCATTTCCTCATGTAATATTTCGTAGAGAGTTGGTTGAAGTTGGTCATAGTAGCAAGGACGCTGGAAGGCAACTCTTTGCTGGAACTGATGCAAAACCTGCAATATTGTTCCCTCCTCCAGTTACAGCACAGTGGGAAGAACAGGTAAGTGTATAAAACTACTTAATATTTCAGTCATTTTTTTTTAGTAACAATACTATGATAGTTCATGTTATAAATAATTTATGAAATCTGACACACCTCTTGCTGATTACAATTTCAGATCAGACGCCTCCATCTGCTGCTAACAGTTAAGGAATCTGCCATTGACGTACCAACAAACCTAGAAGCACGTAGAAGGATTGCATTTTTTACAAATTCATTGTTCATGGATATGCCTCGTGCTCCCCGCGTCCGTAAAATGCTTTCATTCAGGTTTGTTATGTTCATATATATGAGCTATTGAGCTTAGGTGATATCTGAGTTCCATCAAGTCAATTCTTCCTTAAAACAAGTTGTTTGGGTCTCATTTTGCTAGTGGAATCTCCATCTGCTCGGTTATTTTCAATTGAATGTGTGCATCCTTAAATTATTGGATTAGAAAGCATTGTGACTTACGAAATGACCAAAGGTTCCAATTACTTTATTTGGTTTCTCTTTCCGATGTTTAATCAGTGGGAGCAGCAAGTTTCATAATTTTTGTTTTCTTTCAACTTTCAGTTGAAAATAACTGTAATTTCTTTATCATTAAAGATGTATCACATAAGAAGCCTTTGGGTTTTCTGATGGGCCAACGTCCTGAATAACAGGCCAAGGTTTTCAGCTTTCAAATGTCTTTTTCATAAAATAATTTCCATTTTATGTTGTTTCCCATTGGCAGCATCATGACGCCATACTACAGTGAGGAGACTCTGTATTCCAAATCGGACCTTGAGATGGAAAATGAAGACGGTGTATCAATCATATACTACTTACAGAAGATTTTCCCGGGTTAGTAAAACTATATTTAACATGCTTGACTCTTTTGAAGTCAATGTGTGAATGATTTGACAGCCATTTTGTGACTTTTCTAGATGAATGGAATAACTTCATGGAGCGACTTAATTGTAAAAAGGATAGTGAAATATGGGAGAATGAAGAGAACGTTTTGCAGCTTCGTCATTGGGTCTCCTTACGAGGACAAACGCTCTGCAGGACTGGTATTTGATTTATCATCTTCTTCTCTATCAAGTTTTATTTCTGGTACTAATTGCTTTGGTGTTGCAGTTAGAGGAATGATGTATTACCGACGAGCTCTGAAGCTTCAGGCTTTTCTTGACATGGCCAATGAAACCGGTAAGACTAAGAGCATGGTACCTTTTGTCCCCTAATGTTTAACTAGTCATCGTCAAAATAAAAAAGAAATCAACGTATGTGAAATATACTGCCATCATGCCTAAGGTCTCCACCTTACTCAAGTATGCAACGAGTGGATAATCTTTTCCACTTTCATTTTTTTCACTCTTTTCATGGTACACAGTTGAGTGTCTAGTGAAGTTGTTATTGTGGAGGTAAATATGTTGGTTTCTAAGTATTTTGAGTTATAAGCAGAGATACTAGATGGCTACAAAGCAATCACGGTTCCACCAGAAGAAGAAAAGAAAAGCCAGAGATCTCTTTATGCTCAATTAGAAGCAGTGGCTGACCTTAAATTCACCTATGTTGCTACCTGCCAAAACTATGGCAATCAGAAACGCAGTGGAGATCGACGCGCAACAGACATCTTGAATCTGATGGTTAAGTATGTAATCTGTCTGATAAGTCAAAATATTTGCAATTTGATTTCTTAAAGTAGTGTTACCGACCTCATTTTCTTGAAGAATCTTATTCCTTGTTTTTCCCCTATAGTTATCCTTCTCTTCGGGTTGCATATATCGATGAAGTTGAAGAGAGTGACGCTGCTAGTGGAAAGGTGCAAAAGGTTTACTATTCTGTCTTGGTCAAAGCTGTTGACAATCATGATCAGGTAATCCTTTGACCTTATAACAGAACCACCATGTTCACCATGTGGCCTTTTGTACGTAAAAAACTAATTATTTTCTTAATTCTCTAAAGGAAATATATCGTATAAAGTTGCCTGGTTCGGCGAAGATTGGAGAAGGGAAACCGGAAAACCAGAACCATGCTATAATTTTTACTCGAGGAGAAGCTCTTCAGGCCATTGACATGAACCAGGTGAAACCTATTGGAGTCTTGAATTATGATAAGTTCTATTTTAACTTTTCAGTCCAACTGAGATGTAGTTTTCCAATTTCTTGTAGGACAATTACTTAGAAGAAGCATTTAAAATGAGAAACCTTCTTGAAGAATTTAATGAGGACCACGGAGTACGTCCTCCTTCAATTTTAGGTGTTCGTGAGCATATCTTTACTGGAAGGTTGGTTACGTGTTAGCTTTTTCTTTTACTTTTAATTAACGGTTGGAGATTGTATTGCTACCATTGTATCCTGTACTCGTACGAAATGTGATTCCTATCTTATGTGAACTGCAGTGTTTCTTCATTGGCCTGGTTTATGTCAAATCAGGAAATGAGCTTTGTGACCATAGGTCAAAGAGTTCTTGCAAGACCTTTGAAGTATGTTTTCTCTTCCAGTACTAAACTCTTTTAAGTAATCCAAGGCAAATTTTTAGAAAGATCTGAATCATTTTTATAGTAGAGCAGTACCTTTTAGTCCCGAAGGATTTGTTCAGATTAGATTTAATTAATAAATGAATGTTGCCATACTTTGGAGGTGTGTTGCATCTGTAGGGCATATTTTTATAAACCAATTTATTCCGGTGAACTATCTAACCTCTCATGATACCCTTTTTTTCTAGTTTCCCTTTCTTTTCCATCTTCAGATCACTGTTTTTCTTTTTCTTTGATTATGTTGAATATGTAGGCCTCAGTTACAGACGGAATGGAAACTAAGATTCATGTGTCTCAGTGTTCTAAATGAAGTTCATATGATATATATTTGGTTCAATAAAGTTTTTAAGTCATTTACTTAGTAATTACCTATTGGTTTCAGGATCCGCTTCCACTATGGACACCCAGATGTCTTTGATAGAATCTTCCACATTACTCGTGGTGGCATGAGCAAGGCTTCCCGTGGCATCAATCTGAGCGAGGACATCTTTGCTGGTAACATTCATGAATATAACACACATGCGCACGCATGAATGTTTGCATGTGGGAAAGCAAACACATCTAACATCTGATGTATGACATGAGTTCTTGCTGTGTAGGTTTTAATTCAACGTTAAGGCGAGGGAATGTTACTCACCATGAATACATTCAAGTTGGGAAGGGTAGAGATGTTGGGCTCAACCAAATCTCTCTCTTTGAAGCTAAAGTTGCTTGTGGTAATGGAGAGCAAACGCTTAGCAGGGATATCTATCGCTTAGGGCACCGTTTTGACTTCTTTCGCATGTTGTCCTTCTATTTTTCGACAATAGGGTTTTACATCAGCGCAATGGTAATCCTGTCTTTATATTTGACGTTTTATTTGCTGTTTTTAGTCTTAGACTGTTACTGTATTTGTTTATTCATTTTGCTATTTTTCAGTGAAATCATCCTTGAATATGTTGACAAATAATTTCAGTGAACTTTAAATCCTGCTTGTCATGCTACATCAAGTCAATTCATTCAAATTGACGAGCTGTATCAAATAAAATTACCGAGAACTTCTCATGCTTCAAACTATTTAGAATCTGAAGTTTTATGCCATGTCCTTTCCTCTACAGTTTCCATTGATAACGTACATTGGTTTGTCCCCTAATTTAAAAAACTGTGCCATTTGACGAACACAAGAAATTAGCATACATATCTTAGAGCCTTTGGCAGCATAGATGGCTACGTTACATAAATACTAGGTGGTTGAAACTGTACAGATTTGCCATTTGTCTGGTTCAGTTGTATTTGATAAAGAAGCATGGAAATCATATCCCTGTTATCTAAATGTTATGCTTTGCAGTCCTACTTATCCTTGTTCTTTGTGTAATGGGAGAAACTGAGCATTCTCTTTTCGGTTCCTTCATTTTCATTTTCTTTCTAACATGAGTGTTTTCTTGTAATCCAGTTGGTTGTCCTTACAGTCTATGCATACTTATACGGCAGACTTTACTTGTCATTAAGTGGAATGGAAAAGACAATTGTGAACTATGCCGCCACCAGGGGAAATAATGTTCTACAAGCAGCCATGGCTTCCCAATCTATTTTCCAATTAGGTCTTTTGACTTCCTTGCCCATGATCATGGAAATTGGACTAGAAAGAGGGTTCAGAACTGCGTTAGGGGACATGATAATTATGCAGCTGCAACTAGCATCCGTTTTCTTCACCTTCTCTCTTGGCACCAAAGTTCATTATTATGGTCGAACTGTGCTGCACGGCGGTGCTAAATACAGAGCAACTGGTCGTGGCTTTGTTGTCCGGCATGAAAAGTTTGCCGAGAATTACAGGATGTACTCAAGGAGTCATTTTGTGAAAGGCCTTGAACTTATGGTACTGCTTATAATTTATCAGATATACGGTTCAGCAGTAACTGGTACAATATCATATATCTTCGTCACATTCTCCATGTGGTTCTTAGTGGTTTCGTGGCTGTTTGCTCCCTTCCTGTTTAACCCTTCGGGATTTGAATGGCAAAAGATAGTCGAAGATTGGGATGATTGGACAAAATGGATAAGTAGCCATGGTGGTATTGGTGTGCCAGCGACCAAGAGCTGGGAGTCTTGGTGGGATGAGGAACAGGAACACCTGCAGCACACTGGGGTTTTGGGACGATTTTGGGAGATTGTTCTTTCTCTGCGCTTCTTTCTCTTCCAGTATGGAATTGTGTACCATCTAAATGTGGCCAGGGGTGATAAAAGCATCATGGTAAACTTCATTCTGTTTCTTATTTACTTTTGTATTTGTTTCTTTTCTCTCAAAAAATGCAACAAGTTCCATACTCTTCGAAGCTTACCAGCCGTTCAGAACTCCTTGTCTACTTGCCAAATATCTTTTTTTAACTGAAATTATCTTTATGTATACAAATTGCAGGTTTATGGTCTGTCATGGCTGGTCATTGTCGCTGTGATGATCATCCTAAAGGTTAGTTTTCAAGCTCTAATACTTTCTGGTTGAAAGTGATGTTTTCATATCTCTAAAATTTATTCCACTGAATGGTGAACTTTCACCTCGAAATCTTAGGTTGTGTCGTTGGGAAGAAAGAGGTTCAGTGCAGATTTCCAGCTGATGTTCAGGCTTCTCAAGTTGTTCCTGTTTATTGGGTTTGTCGTCACTATTGGAATGCTTTTCGCTTTCCTCAGTCTTACTGTTGGTGACATCTTTGTGAGCTTATTGGCCTTCTTGCCCACGGGATGGGCGCTACTAATGGTACATGCCTCATATAACTTGAAACCTACTTTGCTTTTCTATAATATCCGTTATTTGCTGTTGTCCTCGACAATTTTACATGTTAACTTCTGCATACGCTGCTGGTGTCATTGCATGAGCAGATATCACAAGCGTGCAAGCCATTGGTGAAGGCGCTAGGAATGTGGGGATCTGTCAAAGCTCTAGCAAGAGGGTACGAGTACGTGATGGGGATCACTATACTTGCACCAGTAGTTGTTCTTGCATGGTTCCCATTTGTCTCGGAGTTCCAGACCAGGCTGCTATTCAACCAAGCTTTCAGCCGAGGGCTTCAGATCCAACGTATTCTTACTGGTGGGAAGAAGCACAAGTCAAACTAAACGCATTACCAGATTTATCGACCTAGCTAGAGAGATAAAAAGGAGACGACGGACAAATTTGGAGACACTTTTTAGTCAGGAAACCAGTAGAGAGCTTGAAGATTCTGAAACTGAGTACATAAATTCATTCCATGGCATGTAAAGCGAGCGACGTGTAGATTACATGAAACTGTAATATAGTATTAGAATCCATCGTATGTCGCATATATGAAATGTACAATGCATATATCCGAGGGCGCGTCAAAGCATATGCCAGTGCCATGTATATTGAGTACAAGTTCTTGTTGCAGTAGAAAATAAAATGGATATTGGAGTAAGGTGATGAATCTTGTTGACGACCCTAAAAATTACAAAACCTATGTAGCGCGCAGGCCGAGTAATTAATAAGCTAACTACGTCCTTTAATTGAACACGGGGCGTGCCAACTCGTCAGTCGAGCTCGGCCAAGGAGTAAAATATGTTGATGTTGCATTGAGCATGTTGTTGACTTTTTTATCTTGCGACTGCGGCCGAGGAAGGAACAAATCTCGGTCTTCAGGTTCTCAAGCCTGAAGATAAGGCTGCTAGTTCTGCGAAGTTTACAAATTGTCGACGCCCGATTCGATCATCGTGATTATATTCGTAAGAGTATAAGCACGTCGAATCAACACCAGACTATACGGACACAAATATTCAAAAGTGATGTATGTCTTGATGGTGAATGTGGTTCAACCATCAGAATGCTGAACTCTGAAACTCACTTGTAAGCGTCCAATCATAAAATCACTCGGCGTCCAGTACGCCGAATGTCGTTACTCGTAACACCTTACTTCATCGAGAAGGCTAATAAGATGACCTATACCAACAAGGATTCGAAAACCCTTCTCGACCGAGACTTGGATAGGTAACCAGTCGGCCTCGACGCAGTGCTGTTTATCCAAACTGAAGGTGTTCGCCGGTTGCCTCCACAGTGTTATTTATCTAAACTGAAGGTGTGTCGGCGAGAAAAAAAAAATAAAAAGCTCAAGCTGTTTGAGAGGTTTTGCGCAGGGCAATTGTGTTGAATTAAAGGTCCCGAATTGTTGCATGATGTCTTGTATTTATAGCACCAACTCCTTCTTGAAATCGAACAAAACTCATATCTGGATTGAGAGTTCTTGCTTCGTTCCAACTTTGCTTCGAACAACCCTACTCCCATTAGGACTTTGAACTCACCCCCTTTTTGGGGCTTTATTCATTGTTGGTCGAAAATCCTAATTGCGCTAGGACTTTCTCGACCCCTTTGCTTATCTGAACTACCCCTTCTTGTAATAGGACTCGATCATCCCTGCTGAATGGTCCGAAATCACCAAACAACCCATAGTTTTTTTGACACGGCTTTGGGCCGAGCACAAACCTACACTTGGCCCAACTAATATTACTTTGGGCCCAAACACTTCTGTTATACGTTATGGCAGAAAAGAAAGGGACATGTACTTGAAAGCAAGGAAAAATACATTGTTTAAGAAAAGGATAGACTGTTTAGGGACATACATAGAAGGAAACCTTTGTGAAAAGAAAACGTATGGTTCGTTTGATGGTGATTTCGCTTTTGGTTATATTAGATCTTAAATTTTATTTTAATTTGTGTATTTGCTAAAACCAAAGGAAAAGTAGACGGGAGAAATGAAAAGTGTAAAAGAATGAAACAAAAATTTGAAAGTGAAACCAACTTAAAATAATTTTTGGCTTTTAGTTTTCATTTTGTGTGTCATTCGGTAAACTTTCTTTTCACATTTCTTACACCGGGATCCTTCCCTTGTCCCTTTTCATGCCTAAAGCACAAACAATGAAAATTAGAAACGTGTTGGTGTAAAAGGTTGGTTCGATACAAACAAAAGAAATTGCCTTAACTATCCTTACACCTCACTCATACACATACTTCTTTAACATTCAATTGCTTCCAAACGAAATCGTAGCATAAAGTTTACGAAATTTGGAAAACTAGCCAAAATTTGGAATATGAATAGAATTTTAGCCAACTATTATAAGATTGGTTAAAGTGCTAATTTAGTCCCTGAACTATCACTTCAGTGAAAATTAGGCCTCTGAATTATTTTTTGGGTAAAATAAGTCCCTAAATTCATTAAAAATTGCTAATTTCATCCCTACAATTATATTCAAAGCTACTTTATCCAGTTTTTTTATCAACTTAAATCACTTGACCCACTTTACAGTGTAATACCGTTCTTTTCTCATCCATAAACCCTTAACATTTCATATAGATTGCAAATCTAACGTTTAATTTACCCTCCAAAGTTAACTTCATACACTTTCTTTGTGTAAAATTACCAATTTACCCTATAATGTATATCACATGCAAGTAACGTGACTTAAATTGACGGAAAATTGAATATAGTAGCTTTGAATATAATATTAGGGATGTAATTTGCAGATTTTTATAATTCAATGACTGATTTTCTGAAGAAAAAAAAAATAGTTTAAGGACCTAATTTTCACTCAGGTGATAAATCATGGACTAAATTAACAGTTCACCCTATAATATTTTATAATTCTAACTAAAATTTGACATGAAAATACTACAATGCCCTTTCTTAACTAAAATGATTACAAAACTATATCTTCTTCAATGTATGGTCTTTAGAAGTGACCAAGTTTACCAGCTCTTGAAGTTTAGTGGGTTGTGTTATGTTCGTTTGGGTCCTTTAGGTACCGTTTGGTACACAAATGGGACGGGACGGAGGTTCCGTGTTATGTTTGGTACGCGCAGGACGGAACGGGACGGCTGTTCCATTTTGTGTTTGGTAAGCGCATGACAAAACAGAACCAAAAGATTAAATGACTAACTTACCCATGTTCTGTTTGTTGCTTGGTACAATGTTTATGCGTGGGACGGGACGGGACGGGATAATTTTTTTTTTTAACTTGTTCATATTTGAACACATATATGCTTATCTATGATATATTTTTTACACTAGCACGTGACTGAAGATGTGTTATGCCATGAACTCCATCTTGCTGACCTTAGGATCATGGATACTTGCTTGAAGGTTACTAAGAATGTTGAACCATTTGATCTTGATGTGAATAAACAATTCAAGGGGACTTGGATCCAAATCATATGCTTTTAATCCACATCATTTGAAATCAAATGCAAGCACAAATAACAAAACCCCAATATGGTATTAGAAAGAAACAGCAATGGAAGCATCTCTTTCACTTGATTACTTAAGTTCACAAACTCTAAAATTGATGGGTTCAAGAAACAAATCCCGCAGTTATCAGATGAAAATCTAAAACAAAAATCCTTCCAAAATGAAACCCAACACCAGGTGCACATCAAGCTCTCTATTTCTTCTCTTCCTTCTCTGCCTCTGCTACCTTCTTGAGCTTGGCACCAATATGGTGTGTGTTCATCCTCTCCACACAAAGTTTGTCATATGCCTTGGATGATTTCAACTCATCGGTATGTTGGAAGTATGCCCACAAAACCACTCATTTGATGTAATGGCTTTTGGAATACTTATTGTGTTAAACTATTATATGTTTAATAAAGGGAAAAACTTATTGTTATTCACTATTTATTGTATTATGTGTTTAAGCAATAAGGGAATCCAAGGAATGTATTTAATCTAAGAGAGAAGTGATCTAAGTAAGTTAGATTAACGAGATCTTTCTCTTATGTTCATTCCTAAAACGTTCCTAGCCATAGGATTGCCAATTGGGCATTGACAATCCGCTAAGGTTAGTATAAGTTAAGTTGACTCAAGCGTGAGTATGACTAGTCTTAAGTCATTTAGTGTTGGACACTGAGACAAACACATAAGTGCTCAAAATGGTAATCGAGTACACTAAACTACGATCAAAAGAGAGTTTGAACATACATGTCATGTAAGAACTCGTAAGTTGCAATATGCAAAGTAGTCATTTGACCTGAGGCATCATAGATGTCTAATGGTTAGGTCCTTGATCTTTGATCATGTTAAAAGGCATTCCATCAAGAGTGTCTACAACATTGTTGAGGTCAAGCTATCTAGTCATGTAGGCATATGAATGCACAACAAGGGATCTCTAACCTTCCATGGTGGAGGGAGAATACTCAGATATGATTCGGGAGTCTTTGGCCAAACCATACGAATATGACTTAGGAAGTTTGTTCCAAATCATATTCAATTGAATCATATAAAGAATTATCACAGTGGATAGTAGACATGAAACAAACTATCACTCAAACAATGTGATTAAGAGTATTGTATTAGAGAATGACCGTATTGCATTGTAATTGTAACTGGATAGGTTCTCCAACCACTTCTACTTAGCTTGGGTAGCCATGACATACTGCTAGGTATCACTCATGGTTTGTGGAAGCTCGGAAGATTAGCAAACATTAATCTTCATCAAATGGAGAATTGAAATGTAGTTTCAATTCACAATCGATTGTTTAGAGTAACAATCGCCCACTGCCTCGCCAATTGGAACCTAATGGATCATACATTGAATAAGGATGAAAGTGGAGAAATCTAAATGAGATGGATAAGCAATTAAATGGTTTTATTGAGAATGGTCAAGATTAATTAATTATAAAAAAGGTTCGTATTGGGCTTTCAAGTTAGTTTCGGGTCTCAGGGCCCAAAAGGATTTTGGTCCACAAGGCCCATTATGTTTAAGTTGTATGACAACTAAAACAAAACGGGCAAATAGCCCAATAACTAAAGGATGGCTAGCCATAGGCTGAGTGGTCGTGAACTTGGCAAAGTCGCAAATTTGCCACTCAAATGTGAGGTGCTATAAAAGGAACCTTATAGCTTTACCATATCAAGGGTTTTCTTTGAGGCAAAAGAGCAAAACTCTTTCTCTCTTTGTCTTCCAAAGAGGCCGGCCACACTTAGAGAAAAATAGCTAGCAATCTTCCTTCCTCTCAATCATCCATTTCATCTTCACACCTCATCATTGGTGTGGAGACTTGGAGACACCAAACTTTTGGTGTTCTTGGAGTTCCTCTCCTCAAATCCTCAAGGAGCAAAAGAGAAGCAAAGAAGCAACCATCCAATGAGCAAAGGAGGTGACTTGAAGGCCCTCCACTTAGGTGAATCCCTTCTGTAAACAAGGGTGAGCTTCAAGGGTAATGAAACTCAAACTCTCTCTTCTCTTTAATTTGTTAAAGAGTCTTTTGGTTCACCCACTAGGCTTTGAAAGTCATGGGTTTTAGAATTGTTTTTAAATGCATGCCTACTTTAAAGTGTTATTAGTTTGCTTATGTGTTCAAATGTTCTCACATGTTCTTAGGTAGGACAAATTTTTTTCCTTCAAGGTAACCTTCACAAGCTCAACTATGGGCTTCTCACGTGCAATTGGAAGGTAGGGGCCTTGGAGCTGGGTGACATTGGCAATTTCCTATGCAGGAGAATCACCAGCCCATAGCTTGAAGACCCTCGAGAGAATGATTCTTCCTACGATGATCAATAGAAATTCCAATGGTTGGTGCAAGTTTCTTTGGAATCACAGCAGACTGGTAAGCAAACAAGGTAAACAACTTGTTAAAATCATCACATAAAAGCTCATGTGTTAAACCAGATGCAAAATAAAACACAAAAACTGATTTAAGAATTTCAAATTTAGGATCATGTTTATATTTTTATGAAGTCCGGCGATCTGCAAATGTTTCGAAGCTGAAAGACAATATGTATTTTATTTATTCTTATAACACTCTATCCTATAATCAACTTCAATAAACTCATACAATAAAAGCTGGATCAATTCCAACACAAACAGACCACTTATCAAATCAATTCCCAAGCAAAAGTAAAACCAGTGAAACCAAGAAAACTAACTTATTTTCTCTATTCCCATTTGAATGTAACTACTTACACATTAAAGTTCATCAAACCAAAATTTAATAAAAATCCTTAAAATCAAGTCCCCAAATCTCCCAAACCAAATAAAGCATAAACATTATTTGAAAAAGGGCTAGCATTTGTTACACTAGTTTACAGAATAAAGGCATGCATGACTATACCCGCTCAACCATCATGCCATGGAGTGAGTAACTAGCTCACCTAACAACCAAGTCTCCCCTGCACAAATTCTTAATAAAAGGGAAGCCCTGCAAAGGGTTGACTGGTTGAGATTAATCTTAAGACTGGCACTAGATTGCTAGAGGGTGTAGAGATGGGAGAATAGTTAATATAGAGATGAAAAAGAGCAAGCTTTCAAACTAGTTTGGATAGAGGTGGCTTAACTTAAGATGAGAAAGCAGAATCAAAGCTAAACTCAAACCTTTTCATTACTACCTTAGGAAAGGTGGAAGTTAAACCAAAGAAACCAAACTATAAACATACATTACTCTGGTCATTTACTCTGTAGATTTACAACCAAAACATAAACATACCACTAATCAAATACAATTCCCAAGCACAAGTTAAACTAGAGAAACCAAGAAAACTAACTTATTTTCTCATAATCATCCTATTTTCCTAGAAAATTGAAAATTTCCTTGGAAAAATCAAGAAAACGAAAAAGTAAAACCTAATCAAAAAAGCAAAATTAAAGATCTATAGAGATCAAGATCAAACCTGGAGATGCAACGGCTACGGGAAAAGATCGAGATCAAACCTAGAGATGAAGCAGCTATGGGAGAATATCAAGATCGAACCTAGAGATGCAACTGCTACGGGAGAGGATGAAGAGGAAGGCTACATGAAAAGGCACGGGCATAGAATAGAAGATAGAATTTTAGGGTTTGTTGATGGTGTAACTATTGAAAAAGATAAGAGGCATTTTTGTCTTAAAATGTTATAATTTTGTGTTCCACAAATGTGGAACCAGTCGTTCCAGAGGGTGAGGTGGAACGAAAAATCAGCCAAAACTCATTCTATGGGACAGCGCGTTCCACGATTTTTGGCGCACTAAACGTGGGACGGAATGCCTCGTCCCACTACATTTCGTCCCGTCCCACGTACCAAACGGTACCTTAGGGTTTGGGAGACTGGATCTTTTTGTGTTTAATAATGTTTAGGGTTTTTTCTTTTTTATTTTATTTTATTTTTTATTTATGAAAACGGTAGTGTATTGCATTTCATAGCAAAAAGAAAGAACAAAATGAGGGCAAAAAGTCAGTCCAAGTACAGGGAAATAACATTTTCCAGCATTACATAGCTTTGGAATCCTCAATAATATGTCCTATAGACGACATATTAGTGACAATATCCCTTAACGCCGAAATGATCTGAAGAGAGTTGCTTCTGAAAGTAACATTATGAAAACCCCTTGTCAACGCTAACACCAAGCCACCCTAAGAGCTAAAACCTCCGCGCGAAAGGGAAAGGGAAATGGGACAAAATCGAAATTCCTCCCAGCCCCTGCGACAAAATTTCCATAGTAGTCCCGCACAACAATTCCAATACCTCCCATCATGAGATCCTTAATCTAGGCACCGTTTGAATTAGTACGAACAAACTCATGCCATAGAGAAGTAACACGTGAAACAAGCATGTTTGGGACTTCAAACAAGTTATTCCACAACCTTGAATTTCTTGCTCCCCAAATTGCCCAAAACAGCATCATAAAGAGATCGAATTTGGGAGTAGGAAGTTGCTCAACCAAGAATAGTGCCCAATCTTTCATGGGAGTCCTTGTATCACATCTGGGAAGACGACCAAGGGGGGATGATAGCTATATGCAGTGGGCAAAGTGGCATTCCCACAATAAGTGAGTGGTGGATTCCTCATTTGAGTTGTAAAGGCAGCAAAATAAATCATTTGTAACCCAGCGCTTAGCAAGATTACTCTTCGTTGGAATAAAATTCTTACATAGTTTCCACATCCCCATCTTGGTCTTTGGTGGCACTTTCGCTTGCCATTGATAGGAGCATATTTATACGACTTAGTTAGCTTGTTTTCTTGCATTTAATTAGCTAAACTATGTTAATTATAGTGTTTAAAGTTATTTTCGTGCAATTTCAGGTTTTAGTGTCAAAGTATGCAAAAAGAAGCAATTTGGAGCATTCTAGAGCATTTTTGGGCCAAGATTGGATAGTGCAAGCATGGAGGCATGAGGATGGACGAATTTGAAAGGCTTGAATTCAGTTAGGGAGTTGCAAGGGGGCCTAAAAACCTGATTTCTAGAAGGCTACATTAGAGCCACATGCACTTCCATCCTTTAAGCCATTCCACATGCAATTCCAACCTAATCCACATGCATTCATCATCATAACCTAGCTGTCATTCCACCTTTGTGCCATGCTTCCCCCTTTGTTCCAGCCACTCCACATGCACTCCCACCCTTTAATCACATGCATAAATCAACCACATGCATCTCCTATCACCATTCCAGATTTCCACCAAGTTCCTAGCTGTCATATTCCCTCCTTTTCACCTATAAATAAGCATCCATTGCAGCCACAATTCATTCATTCACCATTCACGCCAGAAATTCATCCCCTCTCTATAACACATCCATACTTCACCATTCTTCATATTTTCTGCCCAAAAATAAGCCTTGAAGTCCCCTACATCCATCCCTATCCTAAACACATCATTCTACACCATCCATAACCCCCAAAACCTATCCTTAGACCTTGTGCCGCAACAAAGAGGAGGAGAAGGGCCTAAACGTTCATACAATTCAAGTTTGAGTTGTTGGAATTTTTAGGTGTTTCTTTTCCTTGATTTCAATGTTTAATTTCAATTCTCTTTGTTTTGTGCGTATGAGGAACTAAACCCCCCCTTGGCTAGGGGGGGGATTCGAAATATATGTTTAGGCTTGCAATATGATTTGATTACTTCTAATTGCGTTTCATAAGTTGTGGATTCAATTTGTTTAACTATTTGATTGATAACTTATTTATGTATGTTTATTGAGAGTGCACACTTAATTTTCATCCATGAATATGACGCTAGAATATAAGTGAGTTTCACCTAATAGTTATGAACTTATATTCACAGGTAGTGGAGGTTGCTTATAAACAATCGCGTTAAACGAATTCTTGGCATAAGTTTCATGCAATCATAGTAACGAATGCCTCGTCAACACTTATAATTTTCATAGAGCGTAATGATTCTTGCTTGTATCTCTATTATGCAATCATGTAGGGGACTTGTGGGGAATGTTTTGGGTTGTCGTATGCAATCATCCAATTCAATAACGTTAGGAAGATTTGAAGGTTAATTAGTGCATCACGGTTAACTTGGGGTGTTGAGAATTAATGGTTTATTGAAACGCAATTGGAAATCGTTTTATTATGCAAGTGTAACATGTATGGAGATGAACCCCTTAGCTAGCAATCCATCACATTCATACTTACAATCTGTTTTAATTAGAATCTGTGCAATTAGTTTAATTTCGTCCAAAACTCAATCCCCCCTTACTTTAATGTCCAAATTAGTTAGAAAGTGTTTTAGTTTGTGTTTATAAGTGTTTTGATTCAATTTGTTATACAAATTCGTCCAAATTCACCAAAGTGCTCAAAACTGCCCAGAAAGTGTTTTTAAGGCAGTTTTGAGTGTTTTGGGTGATGTTTGAGTCTTTTGGTTTGTTTTAGTGTTTTAAGTGTTTAGTTTCGCATTCTTTGAGTTTAGTTTAGTGTTTTAAACTTTATTTTACGTTTTTAAGTCAGTTTCCAAGAGATTTGCAATCCCTCCTAATCCCCGGTTAAGAACGATCCCTACTTACATACTTACTACAATTGTCAAAAAGAGGGTTTAATTTGTGTGCGTATAATTCTCGCATCAAATTTTGGCGCCGTTGCCGGGGATTAGCAAATTTGCTAATCTCTTGGATTGTTCGTTTCTGTTATGTATTTTAGTTTTAGTTTTTGATTTGTGTTTTGTTTGTTGATTTCAAGTACTAGAGAAGCACAACATGGCACTTGATAATGCTTCTCTTTTGTCACAGCTCATGGAAAGGTCCCAAATGCAAAGCGTTGATATATTTGATCTTCAATCAAGGAATAACGTGTTTTCCAATACTTACAATTCGGATTGGAGTGATCATTCAACTTCTATGTGGTGGGAACCTCAAAATGTTCAACAAGAAGGATATTGGCAGCCACCTCATATTCAATATGCCCAACCAAACTCAAGTTCGTCAATAGATTATAATCAAAAGCTTAATGAATTAATTTGTTTGGTGCAGGGCTCACAAAACCAACTTGAGGAGGCTCAACAAGGAGAATATTGGCAACCATATGAGGAGTTCTATACAACGCCTATACAGCCACCACAACCTGCCCAAAGTAATGAAGGTAATTCAAATGATAATGATACGAGTTTTCAATTACTTACTACTTTGACGCAGGGAATCCAAACTCAAAACAAGGAGAGGGAAAATCAAGACAAAAGGTTGGACTACTTGGAAAAGCAAATTGGGCAGATCGCGGAGTTCGTAGGACAATTTCAAGACCAAGGCAAACTCCCTATTTCAACCATTGCAAATCCGAAGGAAGGATTTGAAACTGCCAAGGAAATCATCTTGAGAAGTAGCAAGGAGGTTGGAACGGACCCTCAACCATCAAAATCAAATCACAAGGAAGAAGAATACACCCAACCCACGGCAAGAGTGGAAACACCTTTGCCGGAGGCACCTATTGCTCCTACGCCATCTAATTCAAGTAAGGTTGTTCCAAATTTAATTAGTTCTAACCCCATTCCACCTAATATCCCTATTCCTTGCAGGTTCATGAATTCCAAGGAAGAAGAAAGTGAAAAAGACACCTTGGAAGCCCTTCCAAAGGTGAAAAGTAGGGAATATCATGAATTCATCAAAGAGGACGTTCTTGAGATAAACAACCCCAAAGAAGTTGAATTTTATGACACAAGACAAGGACCAATCCTCACATCAAATCTGACCAAGTGCAAAGTCCCTGAAACTTTCAAAGAAGGGGTGTTTATTCTTGAGTTCTTATTGGATCACATAAGTAAGCCACCTCCTCCAATTTCAATTTTCTTTTATACTAACATGTTGTTAATGATTCAGGCATCCAATCTTGAATTTAAACCATTACCGGATCATTTCAAGTATCACCTTCCATTCAAAGATCAATTCCATGCCGTTTGATTTAAAAAAAAAAAAAAAAAAAAAAAAAAAAAAATGTAGCCTTCACAAAGGTTGTGTACGTGAAGCCCCACTACGTGGCAACACTCTCGGAGCAGGAGGCATCGGAGCAGAAGGCATCGGAGCAAGAGGCATCGGAAATAGAGCATTCGAGGCCTCAAAACTTGGCGGAACGCTGGATGACCCAGGAAAAAGGTGCCTCTGGAAGAAAGACGCAAGCCTTTGACGATCACTTTGCATTCGACCTTGAGATTCTTGCAGCTCATCAAGCTTCCTCTTCATGCCCGACGAATAGTTATTGGCAAGCACGTGCAAACTTCTATTCTCGTACTTAAGCTGTTTGATCTCCTGCTTAAGATTTTCCACCTCTGCCATCAACGATTCAACCTGACGGGAGCGAGCAAGTAGGCGTTGGCCCATGTTGGACACAGAGCCAGCGCACTGAACACTGAGAGCCAGGGACTCTTGAACGACCAACTCATCGGACCGTCCTGAAAGCAGCTGACTATCTTTGGGAGTGAGGAGGTTCCGAGCTACTATCGTAGCTGTTGTTGCATCCGTCATCATGGAGTTTTCACCTGTAAAAGGACCGTTAGAAGATAAAAAAGAAGGGCGCCATACATTACCTTGACGGGGTGCAACCGGATCGCTGCTGAGACTCAAATCTAAGCAACGGTTCGATGAGTTAGCCATTTTTCAAAGGTGTTCAAAGAGAAGGGTTGGATGGAGAAAAATTTCAAAGGGCCGGAGACGATTTTCACAAATGGGCAGTCTTCAAAGTGTGCATGTTGGGGGTGATCGATAGCTCTATAAAAAGCCAAGGCGACGCGTCCACCGATTCAAAAAGCCAGAATTTCCTGCGTAAAGTTCGGCGACTTTCTCTCGGCTTTTCAGAAAACGCGTTCAACTTTGTCAAAAGATCTCTGACAAAGTTGAAAACACGTGGAGGCCATCATCGCAACTACACATCTTTAGCCGACAAGCGCAAAGTTCGGCGACGCTTTCTCTGCTTTTCAGAAAACGCGTGCAACTTTGTCAAAAGAGGCGTCGTTCAGAAATCGAAGGGGCGCCTGCTCAGAAATCGAAGAGTCGTCACTATTTCAAAAAGCCGGATTTGCGGGATCAAAACGTTTGTCGACAACGGTAAAAGAACAGTACCACCACTTGCTATTGGGAAATCCCTATATATGTCGACCTTCATCTTTTATGGCAAGGCAAACCTGAAGAAAATGCCCAACTCTTCCTCTCCTATGAGGGCGCACTCCCAGCAAAGCCTTTCGAAATACTCAATTTTTTCTTTTTCCCCAAAGATGATACCAGATGCCTGGAGTACAGATGACCCAGGAGGAAACGGTAGATTGAAGCATGTGGAGACAAGCACAACAAATACATGTGCTGATTCATTCACCGCTTCTTCAAAAGCAAAGGTATCTCATATCATCAAGGTCAAAAGCAAAAGTATCTCATATCATGCTCTTTCCCTGTCTTTTTCTTTGTCCTTGTTCTTACTCGCATGGCAAAGTGAAAGAAGCAATCAGCCGGCACTTGGAGTCAGTCTTCCGATCTGGTTCCGACTGCCTGGAATCTATTCCCTGGTTGCTTACCTAGCGTTGCTCTCGAGTAGTCATCTTCAACGGTTGATACACTTCCAGAGAAGGGACCACTTCTGCAAGGGGGAGCAAGTAAGGCAAGTAAAAATGATAGATTGAAGCATGAGGAGACAAGCAACAACTGCATATGCTGAGCTATCCTCTAACCCTCTTCAATACGAATTGGAGAGATTGAACAAAGAAACAGATAAAAGGAGTAAGCTTAGACCTTCGGGGGAGACCAAAAGAATCCTGCTGCCCAGTTCAAGAGTAGCACAAAGGAAAATCAACGAGTGGAGGAGACCAAAAGAATCCTCCAGCCCAGTTCAAGAGTAAGCCTGTGGAATCACCAAGATCAACCCATGCATTCAACAAAGGAAGACCGAGAAAGCACTCCAATTCCAGATTTGCGTCCCTAAACTCTTCTCTTTGTTAGTTACATTCTGCCATGTTTAGTATGTATAAATGCTGTTTGTGTGTTTACTTATGTTTTATGTAAGTCTATGCTTGAAACATTGAGGACAATGTTTGATTTAAGTGTGGGGGGGTAACTAAGTATATTTGATGCAAATTCGTGGGATTTTATCACCCATAACTTCAAATGTTGTTCTTTGTTGTTTTAAGGTGTTTTTAAGATGTTTTAGAGTGTTTTAGTATGTTTTGTTTTTATAACTCCGAAAATCACATAAAAATTTGAAAAACATGTTTTGAAAAGCCTAAAAAGAGTGTTTTGAGTCGTTTTTGTGTGTTTGTGTCTTAGGGTACCTTCCAACACAATGATAAGGATTTGGTTTGTAATTGTATGACTGTTAAAAAGAGTTATGAACATAGAGAAAAGTTTGATTTACTCTTGGTATATGCTTGGTTATGGTTATAATGTATGACTTCACATGCAATCATAAAAGAAAAATTCGTTTTTGTAACATGCTTGAAGGAAGGAACTCAAACAAACGCTACAACCCTGTGAGACTCGAGCCATTACCTTCTTTGGAGAGTTATAATCTGTGATTCTTTGTTTTCTAAAGTTGTTGCATGATCTCATTATTCCTTGCTTGGTTGCTACTTAGAATGCAATTGTATCATGATAGAACTAAATGCTAGAACTTATATCCGTTTCATTCAAAGCATGACATTGAATTGCATAACATATATCAAGATGAAGTTGTGTAATTGCCACCATAGCCAAATAGCCTTACTTCCCATATTTCGTATATGTTGTAAGTTTTAACCCCGTTAAGCCTTGTTTAGCCTTTATTCTTTGTTTACCCACATTATCCTCACCTAGCCTAGTGTAGGACAGTCCACACCCTTGTTCTTAAAAGATAGTGAGCATGACTTAAATGAATTCCTTTTGAGTACATTATGAAAGAAAATGAGTGTGGGGGAGAGAATGTTTTGTTCTTAAGTGTTTATGTATGTTTTGAGAGTCAAAAGAAAAGAAAAAAAAAATTGTGAAAAACATATGAAAAAAGAAAAACAGACAAGAAAAGAAAGAAAGAAAGAAAAAAAGAGCTTGTTCTCCCTTTTTGTTCAAAAGTTGAGTTTTCATTCAAAAGGGAATTCTAAGTGCCTAATTCAATACTTTGCTCACTGTTGCTTTAAGAATGTTTGTTTATCCTTCACCTTTCATTGTTAACCAATACCCTAGCCCCGTTACACCCCTTTGACTTCTATCTTGATCGTTATGTGTTCAATAATGTGGAGTTTGGAATTGATATGAGCTTATGGAATCACTGGTTCTCATTCTAAGTAATAGCATTCCATTCATGAGATCATATTCATGTCATTATCGTAAATCCAGAAAATGCTTTCTTTGTTATAACATATGTGAGATACTAGTCTTTCATGTTTACATCAATCTCTCACATATAACTAGTGTAGGGTGTGTAGTCAGAAAATCTGTGTGAAAATAGAGTGCATTTTAGTAAGGAATTGAGGAAATTCTCTAAGGCATGTTACTACATTCGAAATGTGTTTTAAATGCTTAATTGTGAACTAGTATGTGGTGACTATGATTAAGAATGTACTTAAGTGTAAAGATGGCTAAAATCTGTGGGAATAATGATTTTTAACATGTCAAGTGCATTGGAAATCCCTGAGGCAAATGTTGGAAGGTGTAGGTTGTGTTTTGTTCGTTTTGTTTTGTTTTTGGTTTCTTTTGTTTTGTTTTGCTCGAGGACTAGCAAAAGCTAAGTGTGGGGGAATTTGATAGGAGCATATTTATACGACTTAGTTAGCTTGTTTTCTTGCATTTAATTAGCTAAACTATGTTAATTATAGTGTTTAAAGTTATTTTCGTGCAATTTCAGGTTTTAGTGTCAAAGTATGCAAAAAGAAGCAATTTGGAGCATTCTAGAGCATTTTTGGGCCAAGATTGGATAGTGCAAGCATGGAGGCATGAGGATGGACGAATTTGAAAGGCTTGAATTCAGTTAGGGAGTTGCAAGGGGGCCTAAAAACCTGATTTCTAGAAGGCTACATTAGAGCCACATGCACTTCCATCCTTTAAGCCATTCCACATGCAATTCCAACCTAATCCACATGCATTCATCATCATAACCTAGCTGTCATTCCACCTTTGTGCCATGCTTCCCCCTTTGTTCCAGCCACTCCACATGCACTCCCACCCTTTAATCACATGCATAAATCAGCCACATGCATCTCCCATCACCATTCCAGATTTCCACCAAGTTCCTAGCTGTCATATTCCCTCCTTTTCACCTATAAATAAGCATCCATTGCAGCCACAATTCATTCATTCACCATTCACGCCAGAAATTCATCCCCTCTCTATAACACATCCATACTTCACCATTCTTCATATTTTCTGCCCAAAAATAAGCCTTGAAGTCCCCTACATCCATCCCTATCCTAAACACATCATTCTACACCATCCATAACCCCCAAAACCTATCCTTAGACCTTGTGCCGCAACAAAGAGGAGGAGAAGGGCCTAAACGTTCATACAATTCAAGTTTGAGTTGTTGGAATTTTTAGGTGTTTCTTTTCCTTGATTTCAATGTTTAATTTCAATTCTCTTTGTTTTGTGCGTATGAGGAACTAAACCCCCCCTTGGCTAGGGGGGATTCGAAATATATGTTTAGGCTTGCAATATGATTTGATTACTTCTAATTGCGTTTCATAAGTTGTGGATTCAATTTGTTTAACTATTTGATTGATAACTTATTTATGTATGTTTATTGAGAGTGCACACTTAATTTTCATGCATGAATATGACGCTAGAATATAAGTGAGTTTCACCTAATAGTTATGAACTTATATTCACAAGTAGTGGAGGTTGCTTATAAACAATCGCGTTAAACGAATTCTTGGCATAAGTTTCATGCAATCATAGTAACGAATGCCTCGTCAACACTTATAATTTTCATAGAGCGTAATGATTCTTGCTTGTATCTCTATTATGCAATCATGTAGGGGACTTGTGGGGAATGTTTTGGGTTGTCGTATGCAATCATCCAATTCAATAACGTTAGGAAGATTTGAAGATTAATTAGTGCATCACGGTTAACTTGGGGTGTTGAGAATTAATGGTTTATTGAAACGCAATTGGAAATCGTTTTATTATGCAAGTGTAACATGTATGGAGATGAACCCCTTAGCTAGCAATCCATCACATTCATACTTACAATCTGTTTTAATTAGAATCTGTGCAATTAGTTTAATTTCGTCCAAAACTCAATCCCCCCTTACTTTAACGTCCAAATTAGTTAGAAAGTGTTTTAGTTTGTGTTTATAAGTGTTTTGATTCAATTTGTTATACAAATTCGTCCAAATTCACCAAAGTGCTCAAAACTGCCCAGAAAGTGTTTTTAAGGCAGTTTTGAGTGTTTTGGGTGATGTTTGAGTCTTTTGGTTTGTTTTAGTGTTTTAAGCGTTTAGTTTCGCATTCTTTGAGTTTAGTTTAGTGTTTTAAACTTTATTTTACGTTTTTAAGTCAGTTTCCAAGAGATTTGCAATCCCTCCTAATCCCCGGTTAAGAACGATCCCTACTTACATACTTACTACAATTGTCAAAAAGAGGGTTTAATTTGTGTGCGTATAATTCTCGCATCAGCCATATTTAATTTGTTCCAAAGCAAGGTGTAGGAATTAGAATGGGAAGAGGAAGAGGCTTTTGAGGAGATCAAATAGATCCAGTTGTAGGCAATATGGTATGCGCTTTTCACCAAGAATTTACCACCTTTATTGAAATGCCAAATTAACTTGTCATCCAAAATTCATAAGCTCAAGGGCTGGGAAAGAATTAGCTCCAACTCGACATCTGTGAAGATCTCAGTTATGATTGGAGTTTTCTATTACTTCGGACTTGAATCAATACGATCGAAGACAGTGGTGTTGGAAATATGCCCTGAAAGTCAATCTTTGGAAGAAACCTTTCAGGACAATGAATTGATGTATATATGACTCTTATACATCGGAAGGCAAAGATACTAATTGGGACTATCTCAATGAACGAAATATGTCCTAAATAGTGAATCCATGGACAATGGATCGATGGAAGAAGTAACCTAATGATGTTAGATTACAGAGACCTTCTTCTCATAACCATCATGTCCAAAAAGGTTCCTGGTCATAAGGATTGTCGGAGGGATACTGACAATCCATAGACTGGTACATACTATGTCCGCTTCAATTGGAAGGATGGAAAGTCTCATCCCATTCGTGTAGCGACACTAAGACAAGCATGTAGGTGCTCATTAAGGGAATGAGTTCACTGAACACAATCGAACGAGAGTACTTGCATGGAGGTCTACTCACATGTCAAGCAAGTAACTCTAATGGTTGGAATAATGTAAGTAATCCTTTGACCTGAGGCATCTCGTTGTCTTGTGGTTAAGTACTTAATCTTTGATTATGTTAAAGTCATTCCATTCGAGAGTGTCCAAGGCATCGTTGGGGTTAAGCCACTTAGCCATGAAGGCAAGTGAATGCGCAACAAGGAATCTCTAATCTTCGATAAGAGAGGATGAATACTCTAAGATATGATTCGGGAATCTTCGGCCGAAGTATCGAGCGTAATAAAGGAAAGCGTTCCTATACGTCTCAAATGAATCGTATAAGAAGGAATAATCACATTAGGGGTTTGACATTATAAATCCATACCCTAGTAATGTGATTGAGAGTATTGTTTTAGAGAAGGATCGAATTACATTGTAATTCCAACTGAATAGGTTCTCCGAATAACTTCTACATTAGCTTGGGTAGCCATGATATATGATTAGATGTCACTCATGGCTTGTGAGTTCTTCTAGATGATTAAATGTAGTCATTAAAAGGAAGGTGAATTAAAAGTAAGTTTTAAATCACTAAGTGATTGGATAATCAATTGGATTGGTGCCAATCACCTCACTGCCTTGCTAATTAGAACCTAAAAGATTGTTCACCGATACACTCTTGTAGTGAGTAACTAATGGATGAAGGAAATAATTAATTGGATTAATTAAGTGTTTTGATTAATTTAGAAAGTCTAAAGAAATCATAAAAGCGATAAAGATCGTTTTGGGCTTAAAGAAACGTTCGGGTTTAATCGGGCCCATTGGGCCAAAACCCATTGGGCTTTTATTCAAGCATTGGATGACTTGAAATAATTAAAAGCCCAAAGCCCAAATTAAACACAATAGGCCGGCCATATGAGAAGGGAGAGAAAGTAAGTCAATTGTTGATTTGTTTCTTTAAGAAATAAAAGGAACATAATATAATGAAAGTGTGTGTGAGTGTGTTAGGTGGTTCATAATACACAAAAGAAAATAAAATCATTCTCTCTAAAAACTTCAAAGGGCCGGCCACCAAAGGGAATTCTAGCTAATCATCTTATCACCCTTTGGTTAATTCCTTCATCTTTCTCATTACAAAGTGGGTGAGGATCTTTAGAGGTTTTCATATCTTTGGAAACTTGAAGAGGACCTAGGAGCACTCATTCTCAACAAAGTGGAGGAGGCAAGGAGGGAGGCTAGGCTCAAGGAGTTCAAGGAGCAAAGAGCTTGGAGGTGGTCAATCCTCGATCTTAGATCTAGATCAAGAGGTACAAAACTACTCCTAAACTTTGTTCTTCAATAAATTGTTTTTGATGCATCTTATATAAACCTATGCATCTTGAAGGGGATTTGCATGACTATAGCTTTGATAAAATGTATGACATGCTTCCGTTGCTTTCGTATATAAATTTTGAATTGTATATGCATGCTAGTCACTAGAAATCCCACATAAATCTCATATTTTCCCTTCAAGTGGTATCAGAGCCAAAGGTTTATGTATGATGTGTCCTTTTAGATTTTATGCATATGGGTTTTAATTTTATGTATGTCATATTATTGCTTCATTCAAAATATGTTTATCTTTTGTTTTTTCAAATTGTTGAAAAATTGTAAATCAAAAGTTGAAAAAGGATATGCAAGAAAAGTGTTTTTGATGCATGAATGAAGTTTGAGTTTAAATTGTTTTTCATTCAAAATATGTTTATCTTTTGTCTTTTCAAATGTTGAAAAGGTGTATCAATAGTTGAGAAAGATATGTATGCAAAAATGTTTTGGATGCATGAATGAAAAGAGGGTTTAGAAACAAAAATTTTGGGGTTTTGTTCTTCAAAGGGGGTTCGGCTAAATGGGGATTTTTTGTTAGTGTTTGTGTTTTGTTTTGAACCTCACACACACACTTTGAAGCTAGAAAGTAGTGATCTTGTCACTTTTGTTTTTTGGGTTTGAAAAATCACCAAGAACATACAAATCTTGAAAATATGTTCATGGTTTTGTTCTTGGTGTTCATGGTTTGGTTTTTGGTGAAAATGGTTTTACATGCATTGTTTTGTGGTTATGGATGATGTACATACCATCCATAGCCTACACCAAAATTTAAATTAATACCTAGAATTGTCTAGATATATATTTCCATCACCCTTTTCCCTAAAGTCCTTAAAACAAAACTAAGTGGCAAACAAGATTTTTTCTTCTTTAAGTTGAAATAATGCAAGGTGGGTGAGACCTACCCACCTTCCCCTTAATATGGCCGGCCATCCTCAATGGTTTACCCACTTGAGGGTCCTTTTGTAATCATGAAAAGTTTGGTATTACTTTTAGTATTTATGGTTTGACCCCTAACTTTTTCATATTTGCATTTAGACCCCTACTATTTAAAAATTGAAATGTTTGATTTTAATTTTATTTAATGTTTAAACTCATCATTGAATTATGCCCATATGCACTAAATCTAATTGTTTATATGTTGCATTCCATTTGATTATTTAATATGATTGAGTAATTAGTAAATGGGTGACTATGGACTTATGCCTTAAACGATAATTGAGCTATGAGATAAGGCGCTAAAATCAAATTGTTTGAACCTTGGGAATGTGTTTTAATTACTGTTTCAATTGGACCTTGTCACGTTTCGACATTAATCTATCTCTCCCTCTTAGTATATGTAATTTGTAGGAATTTGTACAAATCGGTTTGTAATTCTTATTACTTCTTAATCTCTTTTAGTTAGTTGATTCCCTCTAGTGCTAGACTAGAGTTTCTTTAACTATTGGTAAGGAGACATAACTAAAAGAGGGTTTTGACATGAGATTCAAGATTAAATGGGTCCAACGCCCTAATAAGCAATGAATGATTGTCTTTCATTTCTAATGGCTCAATGAAAATGTTTTAATTGGATTGAAAAGCACGTAATTAAATTGACACAACCTCCCCGAGATCTTATTCAACAATGTTGGCTCGTTGTTGCAATAACCCAATAAGTCCATGGTCATCCAAGAGCCTAAGATAACTATAAAGTCCAATTTCAAAGGATTGCAAAACCCGTAGTAGTAGTAGTTACTTCCAATATTTGAAAAATTCGTTTTTGATATTGATTTGTTTTTCTCAAAACAAATAGTGGGAGTATCATACGCTACTAAACTATAATGATTTCAATTAGTAGTTATATATATCTCCAATATTTTGAAAAATGTTTTGATATTGATTTGTTTTATGAAAACGAATAGTGGGGATATCATATGCTACTAATTTCATTAACTTTGGACTAGTAGTTGTAATAGGACAATTTATTTGAATATGTTTAAATAAATAAAATTGATGAGACCTTAAAATCCCTCAACAAACGAATATTAAGTTGATAAACGAGAGATGTTTTTGAACATTTCTTCGTAGGCCTTCCACCGTGGTGGGCTCCAATCGTTTGTGACTTGTACACCGGCTTCACCCTATCATGGGGGAGTACAAAGTGCATGCTTACACTCAGGAGGAGTCCATGAACATATGATGAGGTAAGTGTAGGCAACGAGGATAGCCAACATCGTATCATCGTGAGGTTATTCTTGAACCCCTACATGAACTAAGCATGGTGGGAATAACTTAACTAAGTGCAATAATGCCAACATCGTATCATCGTGAGGCAACATTCTCTAGAGGCCAAACTAGATGGGTAATTACAAGAGTTGTAAATGGGTAAGTGTACCCTCTCATTATTATTTTTGCTAGCCAACATCGTATCATCGTGAGGTGGGCTTGGTAATAGTGAGCCTCCTATAACCTGCTAGGAGCTTTCTTTGAAATCTCCCGGATTCCATCTTGAGGGATATGGAATTTGCCAAAAATGGTGGGTGGTGTCATTCGGTTTAAAGACCCGAATCGTGTGACTTAATCAACAATCAAACTAATTTATTTTATTGTTTATGTATTTAGATATGGTTGGAAGCACATTCGCGAAAATACTCGACAAACATTGCCTAGAGGGGCACAATTTCCCATCATGGTATCGTAATGTCAAGATTCTCCTAACGTTGGAGAAGATTATTTACGTACTTGATAAGCCTCTTCCTGACATACCTCTTGGCCCTGAGGCCACAGAGGATGAACGTGCTAAGTATGACAAGCACGTTGAGGATGATACACAAGCCAAGTGCTATCTGTTGGCCTCCATGAATGAGGAGCTACAGAGACAGCACGAGGGCATGGACAGTGCATTTTCCATAATACTCCATCTTACGGAGTTATATGGTGAAGGGACGCGCAACCGTCGCTTTAACACTGTTTGTGAACTTGTGAAGACCAAGATGGTCAAAGGGGCTCCAGTGCATCTACATGCACTGAAGATGATAGGATTCATTGAACAACTGGAGAACCTAGGTACTCCACTTGACGGGGAATTGGCCCAGGACTTTATATTGGCTTCTCTTTCTGATTCATTCTCACAGTTCGTAATGAACTACAATATGAATAAAATAGATAGTACTCTCTCTGAGTTACTAAACATGTTAGTAACTGCTGAGAAGACTATGAAAGAGAACGTTGTAGGGACTGTTGCAGTAGCCTACAACAAGCCATCCTCTTCCAATCCTAAGCCGTATGGCAAAGGAAAGGGGAAGGAGATAAAGTCTCCCACTCCTAAGCCAAAAGGAGGAGTGAAGAAAAAGAAAAAGGAAATGGAGCCCAAGGGGACTTGCCACCACTGTGGAAAGGAGGGGCATTGGAGGAGGAATTGCAAGTTTTACCTTGCAACTCTTAAGGACAAGCCACAAGGTATGGTTTATGTTCTCATCTTCAATTCTAATTGTTAGATCTTCTAAATATTTATATTTGATATAAAGTGCTAATCACTTGTATAAATGTATATAGGTGGAGGAGCTAAGTAGAAGAGGAACAAGCAAATAAAAGAGTGAAGAAGGGTTCGGTCACCATGATTTTGCTTACTACTTGGGAAGTTTGTTTAGGCATTTAAAGATTGTCTTTAAACTTTCTTATTATGTTAAGAACTTATTATGTGGCTTCATATGATGGAAGACCACTATTAATGCCTAAATGTTTGAAGGTACTTAAATAAGTCTCTAAATGTTTAGAGCTAATTCCTTTTAAGTTAAACATTGTGAATGTTTGTGTTATCATATTAATGTAATGTGATGAATGCCTTCTAATATATTATTTCCTTAAAGTAGTGTTATGAATTGAATATTGTCTTGTTGTATCCTAGTTGAGATACAAGATTTATATCACATTATAATGATATAAGTAATAAGAAAAACGTTTTCTAGGGTTATCACTTAAAACACAATAATCAAGGTCACTCTTGATTCAATTAGTAGTTTTGAACAACTAATTGGGCATTCTTAAAATTGTTTTAAAATGTTAAGTGTGTTAGTGATTAAAACCAAGAAAGAAGTGTCTAAATCTATAAAAGGTTTAAAGATTTTAATCACTTAATAACAAGGCATCAACTTAATGAAGGTTGAAACAGATGAGCTTGAAAGGTTTTAAAGCTACTACACAATGTCCTCTACTCGTACATTCCACGTTTATACATTTTTGAATGTATGAAATCATTTCTCATTAAAGTCATAAGAAATAGTGGGAGGTGTTAAAATGAATATAAACTTGAATATGATTGGTTTATAGTTGTCTAAATAATAATAGTATTTGACTATTATTAAGAGTTTGAAATTTTAAATTGTTAAAAGACTCAAGCTCTTCAAAACGTTAAAAATCTATGTTGTGTAACATTCTAAAGAATAGTCTTTGAATGTTGGTTTCGTCAACCTAGCATAAAATGGTTATATGTTGGAAGTTGTCCATCATTCTCTTTTATGAGAACAAGCTAATAACAAAGCATATGGACAAGTTGATGAAACAAAAGGGAATAGTTTCAAAATGAGTCACAACATATAGTTTAACAACAAGACAATTCAAATCCGTCACCTCATGGTTCAAATCATAAAATTTTCTTATATGATAGAAAATCATTTTCATATGTGTCATAAAATCACAAAAGGGACACATGTATGGACTTGTGAGTAGATATCCAAAAGTGAAAGACCATGGGTTATCACTTTAAGATATTACTATATCCCAGGATCAGAACCAAAGCAACTGATAGAGTATTATTGCCTTTTAGAAAGGAACATCAAAGTGGGACTTTGGAAGCGTGCATTCACTTAGGTTACGAACCAAAGTGAAAATAACCCATTTTAACAAATGGAACTTCATAATGGATGAAGTACTAATCATATGAATGTATTGTTAGTATCGTACTACAATGGTCTCAAGGTTGGAGCAAAGTTTGTATAAAGTATACAAACGAAATATATATATCGATATATTGTTTTAGAAACTGCTTCAAAAGGTGTTTTGAATGGAAGGGGTTCTTTTAGAACCAATGATTGAATCCAAACCATAAGGTCGTTAGTAGGATACTACGACGTAATGGGGCGATAGCTCAAGCCATGGAATCAAGGTCTCATCAAAGTATTCGAACACAAGAAAGAGACATCATCAAAATGTTTTAGAAACATTTGATAAGTAAATCCCTTTTAAATTAAAAGGCGATTAAATACATAACCAAGTTAACCTACGAGCATAAGAGAAGGAGATTGTTGGATGTATAAGATACACTAGTGATTGACTTTAGTGCAAGTGGGAGATTGTTGGAAATATGCCCTGAAAGTCAATCTTTGGAAGAAACCTTTCAGGACAATGAATTGATGTATATATGACTCTTATACATCGGAAGGCAAAGATACTAATTGGGACTATCTCAATGAACGAAATATGTCCTAAATAGTGAATCCATGGACAATGGATCGATGGAAGAAGTAACCTAATGATGTTAGATTACAGAGACCTTCTTCTCATAACCATCATGTCCAAAAAGGTTCCTGGTCATAAGGATTGTCGGAGGGATACTGACAATCCATAGACTGGTACATACTATGTCCGCTTCAATTGGAAGGATGGAAAGTCTCATCCCATTCGTGTAGCGACACTAAGACAAGCATGTAGGTGCTCATTAAGGGAATGAGTTCACTGAACACAATCGAACGAGAGTACTTGCATGGAGGTCTACTCACATGTCAAGCAAGTAACTCTAATGGTTGGAATAATGTAAGTAATCCTTTGACCTGAGGCATCTCGTTGTCTTGTGGTTAAGTACTTAATCTTTGATTATGTTAAAGTCATTCCATTCGAGAGTGTCCAAGGCATCGTTGGGGTTAAGCCACTTAGCCATGAAGGCAAGTGAATGCGCAACAAGGAATCTCTAATCTTCGATAAGAGAGGATGAATACTCTAAGATATGATTCGGGAATCTTCGGCCGAAGTATCGAGCGTAATAAAGGAAAGCGTTCCTATACGTCTCAAATGAATCGTATAAGAAGGAATAATCACATTAGGGGTTTGACATTATAAATCCATACCCTAGTAATGTGATTGAGAGTATTGTTTTAGAGAAGGATCGAATTACATTGTAATTCCAACTGAATAGGTTCTCCGAATAACTTCTACATTAGCTTGGGTAGCCATGATATATGATTAGATGTCACTCATGGCTTGTGAGTTCTTCTAGATGATTAAATGTAGTCATTAAAAGGAAGGTGAATTAAAAGTAAGTTTTAAATCACTAAGTGATTGGATAATCAATTGGATTGGTGCCAATCACCTCACTGCCTTGCTAATTAGAACCTAAAAGATTGTTCACCGATACACTCTTGTAGTGAGTAACTAATGGATGAAGGAAATAATTAATTGGATTAATTAAGTGTTTTGATTAATTTAGAAAGTCTAAAGAAATCATAAAAGCGATAAAGATCGTTTTGGGCTTAAAGAAACGTTCGGGTTTAATCGGGCCCATTGGGCCAAAACCCATTGGGCTTTTATTCAAGCATTGGATGACTTGAAATAATTAAAAGCCCAAAGCCCAAATTAAACACAATAGGCCGGCCATATGAGAAGGGAGAGAAAGTAAGTCAATTGTTGATTTGTTTCTTTAAGAAATAAAAGGAACATAATATAATGAAAGTGTGTGTGAGTGTGTTAGGTGGTTCATAATACACAAAAGAAAATAAAATCATTCTCTCTAAAAACTTCAAAGGGCCGGCCACCAAAGGGAATTCTAGCTAATCATCTTATCACCCTTTGGTTAATTCCTTCATCTTTCTCATTACAAAGTGGGTGAGGATCTTTAGAGGTTTTCATATCTTTGGAAACTTGAAGAGGACCTAGGAGCACTCATTCTCAACAAAGTGGAGGAGGCAAGGAGGGAGGCTAGGCTCAAGGAGTTCAAGGAGCAAAGAGCTTGGAGGTGGTCAATCCTCGATCTTAGATCTAGATCAAGAGGTACAAAACTACTCCTAAACTTTGTTCTTCAATAAATTGTTTTTGATGCATCTTATATAAACCTATGCATCTTGAAGGGGATTTGCATGACTATAGCTTTGATAAAATGTATGACATGCTTCCGTTGCTTTCGTATATAAATTTTGAATTGTATATGCATGCTAGTCACTAGAAATCCCACATAAATCTCATATTTTCCCTTCAAGTGGAAAGAGAGCAGTTTGGGGTTTAGGAGAAAAAACCAGAAACCGAGATGGAAAAGGGATCTAGGCATCCTCCCAAATCTTTATCTTCTCTCCATTACCAACCTGCCAACGGGTTCCCCTACTAAGAATCTCCCATGCATTGCAGATACTTTTCTAGCGCAAGGAAGGCTAATTCTTAATTAGAGCTTCCATAAAAGAACAATTTGGAAAATATTTGGCCTTCAAAACCCGAACAACAAAGGAGTTTGGTTCATTTATAAGCCTCCAAGCATGGCAACATTGAAGGCATATAAATTCCTAAAGCCGAGACCTCTTTCACACTTCGGAGCACAAGGTTTTTCCCAAGACGTCCAATGAATTTTCTTGTCTCCATCCATCCCATTCCACCAAAAGGCAAAAATAAGGTGGTTAAGATCCTCTAAAAAATATCTTGGAAGAAGGAAATAATTCATAGTGTAGAGGGGGATAGTTTGTGCCACCACTTTAATAAGAATTTATTTGCTTGCTAGACTTAGAAATTTCCCTTTCCAACTTTGAAGATTCTTCCAAATTCTCTCCTTCAAAAAACCAAAGCATTGCCTCTTGTTTCTACCAACAAGAGTTGGAAGCCCTAAATATTTCTCATGCTTTGGTACACACTAAACCCCCAAAAGGCTAGCTAATATGTTCTGCGTCCTCCCTTTAGTCTTATGATTGAAACAAACCGTATTTTTTCAAGATTAATCATCTGTCCTGAAGCTGCCTTATAAGAGCTCAAAATAGTGATTATTAGGGCACACTCCGCTTCATTTTCTTTGGTGAAGAGAAAGCTATGATCGGCAAAAAGAAGGTGGTTTATGATTGGAGCAGACTTGCGTTGACACACCCCGACCTGGAATGTCCACTAGGACTCCGAATCGAGCTATGCTGGCCGACACCTGGAAGGTGACGAAGCCATGAAGTGTAGTGATGTGGAAAATGTGAATAAATTTAAACCTAAAAGTGCCTAAATACAAGAGTGCGTTGTGAGCGGGAATGAACCCAATTCACACGTGATGACAGAACGCATACGTAGAGTACAGTAAGGTAGGATGAGAATTATACCATTGAAGGTAATCTCCAATATCAATATTTGCCAAGAATCCTTGTCGATACGAAAGCTCAGTTACTAAAACCTGGAGGGGTGAAAAACAAGGGTGAGTGGGCCTAAAAATAAAATTTCATAAAAACCCTTGAAAACGCTATAACCCCTCGTCATAAAACATGTATAGTTTCCAAAGTATACATACTACGTATAGTATAAATAATACTTACCGTAGCCTGCTAAACGTAAATAAGGTATGACATCCCAAAATCACAAAATCTCAACAGTAATATAAGTAAAATCAGGTGCTCAACAATCTATACTAGCACGCAAGTTGGAGTCGTCTAATGCGACCTGTACGACTGCACCCATTGCTCATCAATCTATGCTAGCACACGAGTCGAGGTGTAATAATATACGCTCTAGTGCTACAATCACATGAAGAGTAGTGCTATTCTCTCTCACATACGACTTGGAATTGGCTATTGAAATTTATACGACAGGATTAGCACCTATTTGGATCCAAGGCAAACGTGCGGTGCTGATGTGAACAACATGTGAAAGACTAGCATGGCCCTAGGCTGAGGACTAACCCCTGGGTGTAGCAATGATGAGCAAACAATATGAATATAAGCATGCCATAATGATGCAATAATTCGAAACAACATAATAAACTTACCTGAACTTACCTGCGCATCCCGTAGGATTATTGAGCATTTCACCATAGTACAATTATCAAATCACGTCTTAGAATTCTTATCGATAGAACACATAACTTACATAAAACACATCCCCAAGGATGTCCTAAAATGATTTGAATCCCATTGACCAAAAGTCAATCATTGGTTAAAGGTCGACGGTAGGGTCCACAACCCTATGTAATTCGATCTGGAAGATCCTCCAATTCGGATTTCAGATACTTAACTTCCAAAGATTCACATTATGCTTCTAAAACATCATACTAAAATTTCATTGTGATCCAATGGTTGGATCTCCACCAATTGCAAATTCAAGTGGCGGTCAACGTTTTATTTTACGAGCTTACAAATCCAATTCGGGAAGATCCGTACGTCGGATTCCCGATCCATAAGTTTCTAATATCTTCAAATATTATGTACTATAACATATTAAAGTTTGGTGATGATCCAATGATTGGATTGCCAATTCATATAAGGATCAAGTAGCAGTCTATATCAAAACTATGTTCAAACGATGAGATTTCATCAATCGGACTTCACCTATGGATTTGGGGTATCAAACTTAGCTTAGGCAGGTCAGGGGGTGCCTCAGTTTATGGGCCGCCGCACGCCCCGACTCGCCGAAAAATTCAACTATTTCCAAAAATTCTCAAATTTTTACAGGAATGAAGATCTTAATGAGTAGAGCAAGTTTTATACTTATGGCCAAGTCCAATTTGGTTGGGAAAAGCTCCAATTTAGCTCACACCAACCGGAAACCCTAGAATGGGTGAGCTTTGATTCTTCTTCCTCGATGTTCTGCTGCCCCTATAACTAATTGGGCTTTGTTCCAAGGCTCAAGGGAAGCTGTTTGATGGTGGGGATCGACGGTAATGCCTTCAAGAATGGCATATCTGATGTGAAAATTAACTTCACACACAAATTAAACCCTATTTGTGACAATTGTAGTAGATATGTAAGTAGGGATCATTCTAGACCGGGGATTAACTAGGGATGCTAATTTAAAAACACTAATTTAGACTCTATAGACTCAAAACTAACTTAAAACACTTAAAACAGCAACAAACACTCAAAAAGACTCAATTCTAGACCCAACAAGTGATTTTGACGAAAATGAGACTCAACTTGACTCAAAAGACTAAAAGAAAACAGATTTTGACTCAAATAAAAAGACTAAATGAAAAGGGGATTGTTTTAGACGAATTTAAGACTTAAAACAAAAACTTTGTAGAAAACACTTTGTAAAAATGAAATTAGGTGAATTAAATGGGTGAAAGGCTAGTTAGAGGGTCCTTCTCCACACATGACATATGCATATAAACCAATTTCTAGTTATTATTCCTTTAGACTATGAATGACAACGCCCCAAGTTAGTTGCATCGCACAACTAACCATCAAATTTTTCTTATTTCATTGAATTAGATTGAATACGCATCTAAACCAAATTATCTTTCTCAAGTTCCCTATATGAAACGCATAATAAAGATACATGTCAAAAGTCATTAAGTTTTGTGAAAATCATAAGCATTGACAAGGCATTCATCACTATGAAACGCATGATACTCATACCAAGGATTTACTTAACACGATTGTGACTAGCAACCTCCACTACTTGTGATTATAAGTGAATAATTCTTTCGTGAGACCCCCTTATACTCTAGCATCAAATTCATGCGTGCAAATTAAGTGTCGACCCCCAACCCACATACATAAACAAGTTTTAATAACTTAGATAAGCAAATCACATTCATGCCTTAAGAAACAATAACTGGATATAATCAATTCATATAAAACATATAATCATGGCTTTGAATTCACCTCTAACTAAAAAGAAATTAGTTCCACATGTTCATTATAATTGAAAACCAAATTAATATAAACATTGAACTAAGACTAAGGATAAAAAGAACCAAGAAAAACGATCCACACTCCAATGGCATGCACGGCACTCCCTTGGATGGCAGATTGCACAAGTCCTCCTTTCCTTGCTTCCTTGCTTGCGGCACTAGGTGGTGTAGGGTGAATTGTGGTGTTTGATGGCTGAAAGTATGAATGAATGAATGAGTGAATGGATGGATTGAATGGTACGACATAGGGTTGTATTTATAGGCTAATTTATGCACAATTTATAAAGGAAAAGGATTGCACAATCCAATGGGAAAAAGGTTAAGCCTTTGTAGAAACCAAAAGGGAAAGGGATAGGGAATTTTCGCCAGAAATTAAAGGCTTCTAGAAACTAGGTATTTTTTGGCAGAATTCAGACTTCTAGAAGGGATAAAGGCCAAATTTCTAGACCTAAATGGATAAGGACTCATGATATAGGTGTAGAGGAAAGATTGCAACTCCTAAACCTACAAGGAATGATCCACATGCGGCAAACAAATGGATAAGGCTTCTAGAAACTGAAATAGGTGTTTAAATGTGTAATTAATCCCCTCTAATTAGCTAGATTTAAGTCCTAACCTGATTTGGATAGGATAGGATAGGATAATGTTACAGTTAGGAAAGGATAAGGTTGGTTAGGATAGGATAAGGTTCCTTATTTCTTGCTATTTCCTTATCTTCTTTGCATTAAGACTTTATCCACCAGATTTGTAGCTTTTCCTAGCCCTTCTTGACTTCAATTTCGTCCATCCTCTTTGCTTCATAGTTAAGCTATCCAATCCATGCCCAAAACTGCTCCATTTAGCTTCAAAATGCCCTTTCTTGCTCCTTTTGCCATTAAGACCTAAAAACATATGAAAATAGCTTAAAAGACTAAAATAAATAGTAATTAACTCACTAAATGCAAGGAAACAACATAACTAAGTAGCATAAATATGCTCCAATCAATATCGACGCCATGGAATCCCCGACGGCACTGATGCTATTCTACTAGAAATAAGAGCTAATCCTCATCTAGAATGGGTGGAAATGGAAGGGGAGAGGTTGGGAACAAGTTTCCAAGTGAAAGCTCGATGAATTTCGCCTAAAAAATCACCGGAAGAGTGTCAGAATTGGACTGCAGCCTTCGGGTCTGCAGTCGGGTCGTGGATCCAAAATGGGTCAAAAAGAAAAGGGTTTCTAATCCCCTGTTCACTCCTTCCCTCCTTGGTCTTCTCTTTCTTCCTCCCAATTGGTCCTTGTCTTTCCTTTCTCTTACCCATTCATTGAGCCTTCCTCCCCCTCCTTTCTTCCTTATTTTTCCCGATTGGGCAGCAGGCCCTTTTTTTCTCCTTTTTTTTTTCTCTTCTCTCATCCATCCCTCTCCCTTTACTAATATTAAATAATAACATAAAAAAATATTAAAATAATAATATAGAAATATATAAAATAATAGATAGTAATCTTTATAAAAGTACTTTTCGGATTTGTAATTCCATAAAACCTCCGTCGTAGTAATAGTTCGTACGCGTCACGAACTAATGGTCAATGAAAGCCAATAATCTCGCCTCTAGGGCATTTTCATCAATTTGCACTTTTAAAAATTAATGAAATCGTAAAAGTAGGGACGGGTTGTCCCAATTTAGTCACCTAAAAAAAATTCCGTCCCCGAAATTTAAAATCATTTACTATACATAATATACTCCAAAAGGTAGGAAAAAGTATATATAAGGAAGAAATCAAGCTACAACGGTTGCATAAAAGAGAATGTCATTCCGTCGCGATCAGAGTGTAGTGATTCCTCTTTCAAGCCCCCAAACTCATACTTTCCTTCTCCTTCAATACAATACTACAGTATAAAATCCTTTAGGAAAACTCAATTCAAAAATAGATATATAGCGACATATCGTCAAAATACATATATCATATAACATACCATTTAAAATAGTTGTACTAAAATCAAAACTGAACATAGATTATTTTTCACCTACGCATTTGTTGCATCACGTATTCCGAAGGTAAGCATGTAGTAACCTTGGGTCCAGACCAAACAATAAATAAATAACTAAATATATAAATAAAATACTAATGTAGAGGACCTAGATATCCACTTGCTTAATGAATTCTACAAATAAGTTCTCAATATTATTGTCTGCAGCCCTCAATACCAACAACTCACTGTGTCTTGATAAGCAAGTAACAAATTCCCGAGGGTGCAACATTACCATCATGCCCCCTATTGGGAAATACACATACAACGTCTAATCAAAGCCTCGATTGTATTCACGCACTACCCCTTTCGGGCAACATCTTCAATATCATAAAATTTGGGAATTGTTATTAGCACTCCAAAAATCTCATTCTACAATCAAAACTTTCTATATTAGGAAAGAAAAATACACTTGTGAGGAGTGTAGAATGAGATTTTTGGAGTGCCAATAACACTTCCCTAAAATTTTCTATATCGTAATCTCGATTATTCAAATACCTTTTTACAATACTCTTCTGTCAATCATGTACTGTGCTTAAAGTCTCCATGCAACGTTTCAAACAATGCCATACTCAAAATTAGTTGTAACCGTAGTTACATGCATTTAAAATAAAGATAACTGCATTTTACAACCATGCTAATTGTAGAACAGACAAATTGCAACACGTCCACTAAGGTCTGAGTAGTTAGTTTTGGACTAAACGTTAGCTTAAGTGTAAAAATGTGTGATGTGGTAAAAACTAACACACAAACTAAACCCTATAAATTATGCAATTGTAGTATGAGTAAGTAGGGATCGTTCTATTCTGGGTATTAGAAGGGATGTTAATCGACACAAATTAAACTTATAAAAATGAAAACTTAGTTAAACTAAAAACAAAACAATGACTGGGGGGATTTTGGACGAATTTAATTAAAATAAAAGTAAATGGCAACAAGTAAATTAAGTTGTGAATGAAATATGGATGAAAGGATAGCTAAAGGATTCTTCTCCACACATGAATCATATGCATACAGATCAATTTCCAGTTATTCTTCCTATAAGCCATGAATGACAATGCCCCAAATTAATTGTGAACAATACTAATTAACTCTCAGATTTTCCTAAGTTCATTGAATTGGACTTAGCGACGCAACCAAATTATTCTTCTTAAGTTCCTTAACTATGAAAAGCATGATAGAGATACATCTCAAAGATCATTAAGTTCTGTGAAAATCATAAGCATTGACAAAGCATTCGTAACTATGAAAAGCATGATACTCCTACCAAGAATTTACTTAAGTTAATCATGACTAGTGATTTTTACTACTTACAAATATAAGTTCATAACGATTAGGTGAAATTCTCTTATATTCTAGCATCATATCCCTGCATGTAAACTAAGTGTGCACCCTTAATAAACGTATAGAATAAGTTTTCTATAACGCAGATAAGTAAATCACATTCATGTTTTATGAAACAATAACTAGATGTAGTCAATTTATATAAAACATATGATCATGGCTTTGAATTCACCTCTAGCTAAAAAGAAACTTAGTTACACATGTTCATCTTAACTGAAAAACAATCTCAAAATAAACATTGAAAATTAAAACAAAGAGAGAAAGAACTCTGAAAATTCCAGTGACTTTAATGGATGAATGGTAGGCATGGCACACTCTAAATCTCTGTAGGAATTTCATATATATAGGGGAGAATGGCTGAATCCAAGGAGGAAGGGGTTTTGGCGTTTTTGAGTTATTTTAGCACTCTAAAAATCAGGTAGAAAGTGTTGGAATCTGATTAGGATTCCTCCTTGCAGCTGGAGATAAGATAAGATAGGATAACATAATATAATCTTTCTCTCCAATTAGGATTCCTCTTTCTTGTGTAATTTCTTGCCTTCTAAGCCTCAACTTTAATTTCTCCAGATTTTAGCACTAGCACCATTTAAACACCAAAAATGTTCAGCCAATATGCTATCCACATAGGTTATCCAATCCAAGTCCAAAATTGCTCCAAATTGCTCCATTTTGCCATTTGTCATATTTACCAATTGGACCTACAATAATACAAAAATAACTTAAATTACTACAATAAATAGAACTTAACTAAATAAATGCAAAGAAATAAGATAACAAAGTTGCATAAATATGCTCCTATCAATGTGATACTAGCATAACCTTAGTACACATGGCCTTCAAGAAGATTGCCAAAGACTTGGAAGTAAAACATTTGTCACGGTGAGATACAGTAGTGACACACACACCATATAGTCGAACAATGCAGTTCACAATGCCACAGTGAGCCGATTCATATAGAATTCTTCTCGAATTTAGCGAAGAACTATGTCGAAAAGGCTAAAAGAACACTTAAGAATTTGAGGGTCAAAACAAGTCCATCAAATTTAGAATTCAAGATATCTAGGTTGATTACATGCCATCACACTACAAAAGCAACTTCCGGAAAAATCAATCACCAACGGTAATGATCCATTCAACGAAGTATTTGTCAGGTGATTGAAGAATTTATGATCACAACTAGATTTCAATATCTGAGCAATTCTTCTGAACATTCTACCTGCCTTCGAAATAGTACAAACTGTGGTAGAGTAGACACGTACCCAAAGTTGACTAGAATGTCTTATAGCATAAAGAGGTGGTTATGGCATCATGGTCAAAGTAAATGTTGATCAAAACGCTATAAAACCCGATAAATTCAAGAATGAGAAATTTACCAAGAGATCTAAAATGTTGTCCAACTGGACCAACGAAAGTGAGTTGACTTGTCAAGTCGATCTATAATCATCGAAACATCATCATAATCTCCACATGTACAAGATACCTCGTACCATGAACTTATGGTGAGATTTTCCATCTCCATTCATTTACAGGAAATGATTATAACCACTCGAACGATTTCTTAATAATTCTGAAATAACGTCAAATCAATGCTTGTTAACTTCAGCTAGAATGGGATAGGGAAGGCTAAAAATGTTCAAGGGTAAATATATTTTTCATCGCAGTGAAGCATAACTACGTATGCATGACCGGGGTGATACATAATGGTGCAATCATAGATGTTGATTTGGTTCCTCTATCGCCATTATCAGAAATCTAACGCTTTTCAAATGAATATGTACTTGAGAGTTCTAAGGTTGATAAAGATTTTGGACACGTTTCTCCACAGAGAAGTGTCATTCGATTTTCGATGAAGGTGACAACTATTGACTCTAGGTCACAAATAAGATGGTTCATTTCGAACAGTTCTAACCGTTGGAAAGTATAAGCAATTCTCCGTCATGCTGCCTCAACATAGTTGAAATATCCAAACAACATGTCATCAAGGATTTCCAAAATGACCAATGTCATCCAAAGGTGTAACACAAAGGTAGGTTGAGACAACAATTCGGTTGTCAGAAACTTTATTCATAACTAACATCACAACTAAACTAACTTTCCTCGGTCGTGAGTGAGGAAAAACACTATAACCGAAAAATTGCTAACCAATTGTCGATAAAATCGACAAGACCAAAGATATCTCGAAATTCACAGTACTTTGTGAGAATTTCCACTTTCTTCCACTACAATCTTTTTGGAAAAAGAAAGGAATATCGTCTGTGGAGATCACGTCTCCCGAGAAATTTGGTATAAAACTGATTGTTTAGTTTTAGAGAATTTGGTCTCACTGTCGAGGTAGATGAGAAGGGCATTGATAAGACCACTTTGAATTCGTTAGGCTATGGAAGAAAACTCAAGTTACAAAGGTTGGTCAGCTGGACCATTAATTCAAAATATGGGTATTAACGATTTTAATTGTCACCCAAGGAAGTTGCTAAATCTGGGTATGACTATAAGGTTTGGCCTTTGACCTTCGTGAATAGGTTTGAGGTTTCTTAGATAAGGTGTTTGGTTGCATAAATTCCTAATCAGTAAGCTTTAGTAACAAAGTTCTCTCAATGAAGTAGGACTTGTCTGAAAAGATGCAAGGGAAAACTGGTGCAGTACAATAAAGTGGATTGATGGTGTACTTCCCTTCACCACTTGATGATATCCCAGGTAAGATTTTGGAATATAACGCCTAAATGTATGTCCTCAAAACATACCATACTACTTCCTTTCACTATGACGTGAACTAAAAGGTCTTCACAACTTTCTTGATACTCTACTTGCTCTTACAGCGGGAAGTAGAATACACCATCGATCCACCTTGTTAACACCACATTTATTCTCCCTATTTCTTATCGAACAACTCCTATATCAATTTTTCTTTGAGAGAACTTAGTCACTAAAGCTTACCAATTAGGAATTTACCAACCAAGGACTAAACACTTTATCTTGCCTCAAACTTACCTATGAAGGCAAAATATTGAACCTTAGGGTCATACCTAGATTTTAGCAACTTCATCGGGTGACGATAAAAATTAAAATTAAAAAAAAAAAAAAAAACCGTTATCCCCTCTTCTTCTTGTCTACCCATTCCTGTGACCTCCCATTTTTCGTCTCCAATTTCAGCCAACTCCGATGGAATTTTTGATGCCACCACCACCCTCCTGAAGCTCTTACTCCCCTCTATAAAACCCAACCAAGAACCACCTTGATTAACCTCTGTACGTGGCGATGTGAGGCCATAAAACCCGATGAAAACCAATGGTGCTCCGGCCACTCTTTTCACTTTTTCAGTGAATCGGCAAAGTAATGGCCGACACCACCACTTGGATTTTGTAGTCCATTATCCTAGGAGTAAATCCCGACCAGCCTTGACCTCGTTGGACCACCATGGGTGACGAATCGACATTGGGAAGCTTCAGGCACTCGACGGCTTTATCAGCGAAATTGACCATCTTCCGTCCACTTTTCGACTTTATGGCAAGTATAAAACTTGTTTATCTTGTTGAGCTCTATCTTCCTATAAATTTTGGTAGAATTTTGAGTTAGTCCAAAAAGTGGGTTTCCGATCGCCAGTTTCCAACGAAACCAGACGACGGCAGACGGTGAGGCTCACAGGAGAAGACAAGGAATATTCTGTCAAAGTTGACAGAATATTCTAATGACATTAGGTGAAGCCGTTAACTTTTAACTGAATATTCCTAACTACCGTTAGGTTTCTGTCAGACGCGTGGTCACGCGTATGGTCGTGGGTTGAACAACACGTGAGGGCGCGTCCGGCCTTCGGTCGGCGAGTGGTTTTTATGTGCAGGTCCGTGACTTCGAGTAGAACATTTTGGTATATTCAAACCTTCCGTGTAAGCAAGTTATGGGAAGTTTTTCTGTATATGTCCTATTAATTAATTGTAAGTAGTTGTTTCGCATATAGGGGAGACTTACCCTGAGGATGTATGTAGACAAGAGGGACTAGGGGGCTATGATCCTACGACATACTAGTGAGTGGGCATTTTGTTTTCACGTATATATATATATATATATATATATATATAGATATAAACTTAATAGTTTCCTTAAATGCTTTTAAATTGTTTTATGCATATTATGCCATGAGTTATAATTTAAAAAAAAAATGCTGTTGTGTGGTTGAGATTTATATATTTGATCATGGCATATTCATATGAATTTTACCTACTCGTGAATATTATGCTAGTGTATAATGTTAAGTAATTCTACAAGACGTGCAGGTAAATACAAGTGAGATTGTTATGTTGTTTGGAATGTTGAGTTATGGCATGCATATTTTCATATAGTTCGCTCATCATTGCTGCACTAGTGTCAGTGCACGCCCCGAGCCAAGGCTAGTCTATCACATAATGTTCACCTCGCACCCCACACTTGCCTTGGATCCAAGTAGGTGCTAATCCTGTCGTACAAGTTACATTAAGCGACTTCGACTCATAGGTGACACACATAGCGCTAGTCTTCACGTGATCGTAGCACTAAAGTGTATATTATTACACCTAGTCCTGTTGTACAGGTCACAGTAGGTGACTCCGATTCATGTGTTAGCCTAGATGGATGAGCAATAGGTGCAGTCATACAGGTCACATTAGGTGACTCCAACTTGCGTGCTAGTATAGCTTGTTGAGCACATGATTATATTCATATTGCCGTTGAGATATTCTACTATGGCATACTTATAAATTATTGTTGGCATGCATTTAACTTCATATTTATACGTAGTATGATTTTTTGGAAACTATACTTGTTTTACAGCAATGGGTTAGTATATTTGGAAAATAAATAGATTTTATAAAATTTATTTTTGTGCGTACTCATCCTTCTGTTTTTCGCCCCTCCAGGTCCTAGTTAGCTGATTTATCTCTGTGGTGCATGAGGAATAGTTGGTGATTCTGACATATGTCCATCTTAACGTAGGAACTTATCTCTAGTTGTGTAATAAGTACTTCTTTCGTTCAACTGCTTTATCCTTTGTTATCTATGCTCTAAATATTAGTAGTTTATGGGTTGTAACCACTACTGCGCACTCACTTTATTGGTTAATTAATTTCTAGTTTTGGTTTTAATTTATTCACAATTTTCCTTCATCACTTGCACTTTTGGTTACGTCACATTCACGTGACGGCCAGCACGCCTTGATTCCAGTCGGGGTGTGTCAGTTTGGTATCAGAGCAAAGTAGGATTCCTCTGATTCTTAAATGAGATCCACCTGTGGACTTGCCGCCTAGTGCCATATCACATCATCCCCTTACATGTTCATTATATCCTTCATAAATAGTAACTCACCACATGACTCCTATTGGTCATTCTGCCCTAATGTCTCTGTGTGCAATTTACATTTATTCCTCGGATTAATGCAAAATTAAAGTTCTCATGCTTAATGAACCATTCCAAATATCCACATATCACTATATTAATAATTCCGAAAGCATTCCCACAAATTCAACATGCTTGACTTGAAATAGAGATATTTGAAAACAAGTATAATTTGCAACACATTACATAAATCACTCACCCTTTTATTTTACAGATGAGTTATTTGACAAGACAGGTGCTAGATGAGCTGAGTTTGGGTTAGACAAGGGATTTAAGAGTTTTCTTATTTTTGTACTCTGTAAGGATTTTTTAATAGTTACTTGTATAAGAGAACCTTTGTTTTACATTTATAGTTCTAGTTTTACTTTTATTCGCGCACCGGGCGTGGGGTCCCACCAACTTTGGGTCCGGGGGGAATGACAGAATATTCCTCGGTGTTCCGCCGCCCCTATAACTAATTGGGCTTTGTTCTAGGGCTCAAGGGAAGTTGTTTGATGGTGGGGATTGACAGTAACACCTTCAAGAATGGCGGATCGACCCCATGGAAGCGTCAGCGCCACCGACGCTATTCTACTAGAAATAGGAGCTATCCTCATCTATAATGGTGGAAATGGAAGAGGAGAGATCGGGAACAAGTTTCCAAGTGAAAGCTTGATGAATTTTGCCTGAAATTCGCCGGAGGAGTGCCGGAATTAGATTGCAATTGTCGGGTCTGCAGTCGGGTCGTGGATCCTAAACGGGTCAAAGAGAAAGGGGTTTCTAATCCCCTGTTCACTCCTTCCCTCATTTCTCCTCTCTTTCTTCCCCCCGATTGGTCCTTGTCTTTCCTCTATCTTACCCATTTGCTGAGCCTTTCTTCTTCTCCTTTCTTCCTTCTTTTTCTCGATTGGGCAGCAGACCCCTTCTTTTCTCCTTTTTTTTTTCCTTCTCTCATCCGTCCCTCTCCCTTAACTAATATTAAATAATAACATAATAAAAAAATAATATTAAAAAATAATATAATAATTATGAGAAATATATAAAATAATAAATGGTAATCTTTATAACAGTACTTTTCGGATTTGTAGTTCCGTCAAACCTCCGTCGTAGTTCTAATTTCAATTCTGCTTGCATCTACGCATTCGCACCGTCGAGTACTTTTGGAATATGATAAAGTAATAGTTTGCATGTGTCATGAGCTAACGGTCAACGAAAGCCAATAATCTCGCCTCTAGGGCATTTTCGTCAATTAGCGCTTTTAAAATTAATGAAATCGTAAAAGTAGAGACGGGTTGTCACATGCATTCTCTTTCTTTGCAATGAGCACTGACAGGCCCTCTGTACATATAAGAGGCACAAGTAGGGAGAAAATGGGTCACCCTGGCGGAGGCCTCTCATTGGATAAAGATACCCTTTAAGAGACCCATTAATGAGGAATGAATAGGATACGATGGAAACGCAAGTCATCACCAAATTAATCCATCTCTGGGAAAAGCCTAGTTTCTAAATGACACAACAATAATAGTATCATTCCTTTCTATTGTATGCCTTGCTCATGTCCAGTTTTAAGGACAAATCCATTCTTTCCTCTCTGAAGTTGATGTGAGAATTACTTGACACTCAAATTAAACCCTCGTTTGACAATTGTAGTAGAATGGATAAGTGAGGGATCGTTCTAGACCGGGGATTAGGAGGGCTTGCTAAAACCTTCTAAATTGACTTAAAAACATAAAAACACAATATAAAACACTATTTAATGCTCGAAGAAAGCAAAACTAAAAATAAGAAAGATTAAGACTAAGACTTCAACGAAATAGGGGGGAATTGGATTTGGACGAATTTAAACTAAAATGGATACTTGGAAACAAAACAAATTGTAAATATGGATTTGACGGAAATGAATGGATGGGAAGCTAGCTAAGGGTTCTTTCTCCACACATGATATTTATGCATATGAATTAATTTCCAGTTATTCCTTCATTGAATTATGAACGACAACGCCCCAAATTAACCGTGACATCACTAGTTAACCCTCAGATTTTCCTTATATTATTGGATTGGATGGCATCATTCGACAACCCAAAACATTCTCAAAAGTTCCCTACATGTCATCATAATAGAGATACAATCGAAGATCATTAAGAATAATGAAAACCATAAGCATTGACAAAGCATTTGCAACTATGACATCATGTTACTCATGCTAAGAATTAAACTTAACGCGATCGTGACAAGCGACCTTCACTACTTCAAGTATAAGTTAGTAACGATTATGTGAAACCTTCTTAAACTTTAGCCACATATTTATGCATGCTAATTAAGTGTCGACCCTCAATCAACAAACACAAATAAGTTAATCATCAAATAGTTAAGCCAATTGCATTCACGAATCAAGAGTTCATAACCGGAATTCATCAATTCATATTACATAAATAATCATGGTATTGAAATCACCCCTAGCCAAAAAGGGTTTAGTTCCTCATAACTTTGAAATCAAAGAAACGCCTAAACATTCCAACAACTCAAACTTGAATTGTATGAACGTTTAGGCACTCTTCTCTTCCATTCCTCATATTACAAAACAAGAGAATTGAATTTAAACATTGAAATCAAAGAAACGCGTAAACATTCCAACAACTCAAACTTGAATTGTATGAACGTTTAGGCCCTCTTATCTTCCTCTTTATTGTGGCACAAGGACTAAGGGATGTTGTTGGTGTGTTGAATGGATTGGGGGATTATGGAAATGGATGAGGAATGGTGGAGAAAATGGTGCAGAAAATGGAGAAACTCACGGCTAGGGAGAAGATGGAAGTGTTTGTGGTGTGTTGTGTATGAAATGAGATGAGCTATGAATGAATGAATGCTAGGGTATTTATAGGAGTAGTGGAGGGAACATATGGCTGTTTGTTTAAGCATGCATGTGCTTGAATGTGGTGGAAAAAAGCTAGGAAAGCTGGAAAGTGGAAGGGATGCACGGCATGGACAGTTTTGATGTTGGACTTGCATGTGTTTGGTGGAAATGGTGTGTGTATGCATGTGTTTGGGAAGCTTTCTTGCTTATTTTCTGGATGCATGATGAAGAGTTAGATAAATAATGCATGTAGGTGGCTGAAATGATGAAGAATGAGTGGTGGAAATGCAAGGGAAAGCTGGAAAGTGGAAGGGATGCACGACATGGACAGTTTTGGTGCATGTGTTGGCTGATTTGTGTGATTGTTTTGTGGTGAATTGGAATGTGGTTGAATGATGAAAGAATAAGTACATGTGTGTGTGAATGGTGGCTTAATGATTAAGTGAAATTTCTAAAAATCTAAGGGGGAGGCACGGCAAGGATTTTCAGGATGCATGTGTGTGTGAATGGTGGTGAAAATGCATGTGATGAAGAGTGAATAAAGAAATGCATGTGGTTGAATTGAAAAAATGCAATTTGAATGAATAATGAAATGGGAAAGCATGTGGATTAGGTGGAATGTAGGGGGAATAATGATGAAGAAAAGCTGAAAATGCAAAGGAATGTTGGAAAGGCATGTGAAGGTGCGGCACAAGGATGTGGATGGTTTATGAGTGCATGTGGGTGAATGATTTGTGGTGCAATGATGAAGAGTGAATAAAGAATGCATGTAGGGTTAGCTAGGTTGGCTTTGTTTGGGTGCATGTGTGTTAATGGTGGTTTTGCATGTGAATTGATGGATTGTTTTTGATGGAATGGATGGTTCTTTGCATGGCTTTTGAAGTGATTGTGGGCTTTGGAATTGAAAGGAAATGCATGGCCTTGGGGTTGGTTTAAGAGAGAATGGGCTAGGCCCTTTGTTTTATGTCCAAAATGAATACAAGGCCTTCAAATTCGTCCAACACTTTGGCTCCAATTATATGCTATCCATTCCAAGCCCAATTTTGCTCCAAAATGCTCCAAAATGCATCTTTTTGCTTCCTTAGCCATATGAACCTAAAAACACACGAAAATGGCTTAAACTACTAAAACAACTATGAATTAACAACATAGATGCACGAAAACAAGCTAAGTAAGTCGCCTAAATATGCTTCTATCAGAAGTCAGAATAAATAATGAGATATCTCAGTAGCTAGAATGGTGTTGTCTGAAACTAATCTTCTCGACACAAAGACGCTCTGGTGATGTGATATAATATGGGGGCAAGAAAGCTTTTAATTTGTTCACCAAAGCCTTGGATGCTATCTTAAACAGAACATTACAGAGGCTAATTAGCCTCAGATTGCTCATATATTTTGGCTTATGGACCATAGGGATAAGGGCAACTTGAGTGAAATTAATTTGCTTTAGGAGTTTACCGGACTTGAGAAATGATATGATTGCACGAGTGACGTCTGAGCCTACAATTCCTTAATATTTTTGAAAGAAGAGGGGTGGCATGCCATTCGGACTTGGCGACTTTGACGGGTGCATTTGGAAGAGGGCCTCCTTGATTTCTTCATTAGTGAAATTTTGCTTCAGGTGGGCATTCATATCAGTAGTAACTCTCATATCAATCGCAACAATGACCTCTTGACCACTTTTCAAAGTTCTGGATTAGAACATATCACCAAAATAATTGAGCACAATCTCCTTTAAGTTTATGATTGCCATCCTGCCACTTCCCATGGGTATTAGTCAACCCCTTGATCTTGTTCTTAGCTTTACGGTTACAAGCCCTTCGATGGAAGAATTTTGTGTTGAGATCACCCCCTCTCAACCATAACACCCTAGATCTCTGGCACCAAAATGTCTCTTCTTGGCTAAGCAATTCATCAAGTCTTTGAGAAAGTAAGGACCTCTCTGCAATCACATAATTAAAGAAGGACAGAGTTAAGTGGAGCTCAATTTGGCACGCACCATATTCATCTTGGATTGCCGAGCATAGGACACGGCTTGTTGCCATTTGAGAAAAGCACATTGTGTGGCTCTTATTTTGTGAACACTTGGTACATTGGGACTCCAGTAACTTTGATTACAGCCTTACATTCCTCGAGGTGAGTCCAAAACTCTTCAAACCTGAACGTGGGGTGGCATCTACTACTTCGTTCGCTCTCTCTTTTTGTGCACAGAAGAATCGGCAAGTGATCAGACTTACTTTGATCAAGATGGTTCACTAGAGAAAGGGGAAACAATGACTTCCAAATCAGGGATGCCAGACAGTGATCAAGCTTCTCCTTGACCCCATCGTGATAGGTGATGATTCTAGTGAACCACGTGAACGGGTTGCCATTAAAACAGAGGTCTGACAATGTACAATCATTAATCAGTTCCTTGAAATTCAAAATTTGTCGGATGGGTCTGACTGCTCCTTATCTAATGATTCCATATCCGTGAGGTTTCACATTGCCCTTTAAGGTTTTGGAATTATATTAGTTTACACATTTTGATATTTGAACATCTAAATATTCATTTTTTTTTTGTGTCGAAATGTCTGAATATTCATTATGTTGATGAGTTTTTAGTTAACATGGTCGATATGTCATCACAATTACGAAGTTCGTCCTTACCATATCATCGATTTGATAAAGATTCAAATAATTTATTAGTCCTTTATGTATTACTGTTTGGATCTAAAATTACTAGGCTGGGCCAAGTGTAGAATTGTTCTCGGCTCGGAAGCTCTGCTCGGGGATTGCTATGGATCGTCCGGTTCATGGGCCGCCTAACCAAGGTTGGCCAAGTCCTGTTTGGAAAAGGAATATTCTAAATGAATAGAAAGTGGGTGAGCCCTATTGCGAAGCAGATGGATGAAGAAGTTGAGTCCTGATACAATAAGGATTCTCGGCTGGATAAGAACGCTGAAACTTAGAAGTGAATGTGGCCTGATAAAGGGTTGAGTTCAAAATCCTAATGGAAGGAGGATTGGCCGAGATAAGATAGATTGGGGTAAGGAGTCCTGGTCCGAGTACGGTTTTAATTCGATTGTAAGAAGGATTTGTTCTTGCTGCTATAAATAGAGAACGGAGTGTACAATTCAAGCCCCTCCAATTCAACACACAATTGCCATGTGCAAACCTCTCGAACATCTTGAGAATTTTTATTTTCTTTTTCCGTCAACACATCTTCAGTTTGGATAAACAACACTGGGAAGGCAACTTGCGAACATCTTCAGTTTGGATAAACAACACTGTTGCCGTAGAATCAGCCGACTGAGAAGCACCTTCAGTTTGGATAAACAGCACTGCGTAAAGGCCTATTGGTTATCTATCCAAGTCTCGATCGAGAAGGGTCTTTAAATCCTTATTGACAGAGGTCATCTTATTAGCTTTCTCAGCGAAGTAAGGTGTTATGAGTTATGACATTCGGCACATTGAATGCCGAGTGATTTTATGATTGGATACTCATAAGTGAGTTTCAGAGTTCGGCATTCTAACGGCCGAACCATATTTACCATCAAGACATACATCACTTTTGAGTACTTGTGTCCATATAGTCTGATGTCGATTCGACGTGCTTATACTCTCACGAATATAATCACTGTGACTGAATCCGGCGTCAACGATTCGTGAACTTCGCAGAATTAGCAGCCTTGTCTTCAGGCTCGAGAATCTAAATGCCGAGATTTGTTCCTTCCTCGGCCACAGTCGCAAGATCAAGAAGTCAGCAATGTGCTCAACGCAACATCAACAAATTTTACTCCTCGGCCAAGCTCGGCTGACGAGTTGGCACGCGCCGCATCAACCGAAGGACGTAGTTAGCTCATTAGTTACTCGGCCTACGCGCCATGTAGGCTTTGTAATTTTTAGGGTCAACAATTACAAATACATTATTTTTTTTTTTGAACAAAAATATTATTTGCACTAAGATAAGGTGTGAGCTAAGCCTTACAATGAGCGAAAGTAATATGGTTTAAATACGTTTTTAGCAAGAATCAAATTTAAGACCACTTACAAGTGAAGAGAAATATCACAACGTAGTACCAAGTGGCAACAAATGCATAATTTTGGTCCTTCTATATTTTGAGTCGATCAATATTTTGGATCAGGATCCTCTCCTGATCTTTGTATGGGTATCATCATGACCAACAAGTGTGGACCGTTGGATGAAAATTCAACGGCTACAAACAGGGAGTCCTTTTAAAATTATAATAATTATAATCGTTGGATTTTCATCTAACGGTCCACACTTGTTGATCATGAGGTTCCACGTCCAAAGATCAGGAGAGGATCCTGATCCCAATATTTCATCCTCCATGTTTTGCTTTCCCGGGTGACCAAGAGCTACCCACAATCCCAGCACCCGAAAAAAAAAAGGCAAATACGTCTTTGGGGTCTTCCAATGTTTCCACGGGATACTTTCCAGTCCTATATATCCACACCAACCTACTAGTACAGTAATAGTAATACTACTCCTCCATTGCACGCAGTGCTTCTTCCTTCCTTGTCGCCTAGCCTTCTGCAACCGAGAGAGTCGCACGTCGCGTTGTCTCGTCGTAAGTCCCAAGCAAACGCCCAAATTGTTGGGGGAAATTGCAATGGATGCCAAGGACATCTTGGGCTTGTCCAAAACCTCGCATCCCGCATCCCAGGAGAAGAAATCTCGAACAGTTAAGGAGTCTCAGCGAAAACCAGAGGGCATTTCGCGCGAGGTATGCTTTGATTGTGTGTGTTTAGGGTTTTTCGAATTTTGCTTAAATTTCACAAATTTCGCCTAAATTTATCAAATTTTGGGGATGATGCATGCTGTGTTTCTCAAATTTTGGTTGAATAATCTCGAACGACTGAGAAATTGAATTGATAATGCGTGTTTGGGCTTGTCGAAGTGCAGGTGTATGCGCTTATCGGGGGTGTTCCACCTCTCATGCCGGCAGTGGAGCCATTACAGCTGAAAAAACGGCCTCCGACTGACGAAAAGGTTAATTTTGTTCATCATATGTTTATTTACTCACATTTGTAGTATTACCTGAAGCCTTGTTACTGTGTTTGGTTTGAGTTGCTTGAGAATGTAGCCGGTTACCGATTTTATGCGGTGTTAGTTTTTTCGGGTATTTGACCTTTGATAATCAGTTATGCTAAATCTGGCATTATGCTTTCAGATCACTTGGCAGTGGCTTCCTTTTACTAGTTCTGCTCGGAAAGATAATTTACAGCTCTTTCACTGGGTAGGTTTTGTACCTTATGTAGCGCGCCTCCAAGCTCTGCGTTTTTTTCTTTCCTTCTAGTTGGGCTGTGCATGTCTTTAGTCGCATGTATTTTGCAGGTTAGAGTTGTAAATGGTGTCCCACCTATGGGTGACTACTCCTTTGCCAAGTATAACAAGGTACATTTATCCTTAACTGTGTTGGGGAAGGATTGTTCCTCTTCGTATGGTCATAGACTTTTACTTTGTTTCGCATGCAAGTGAATGCATATGATATATATATATATATATATATATATATATATTTATTATTTTTATTTTTATTTTTCAAACTCTGTGCAGTCTGTGGACGTTGTCAAATACACAGACGAGGAGTATGAGAAGCATTTGACTGATGATGTAGGTATCAAATCAAGATTTTATTTGTATGATGTCATTTAATTTAGGGTATTTGGATTTTAGGGCCTGAATAAGTGCTATATTAGATGGTAAGATTATTGCTTTTTTGAATCTAATTTAGGTTAAGATTTTAAAATGCAGATCCTCATCATATGAAATGGTTTTAAGTGGATTTTAAAATCCAGCTCTGCATCATATGAAATGGTTTTAAGTGTTCTTATTATTGGCAAATATTGCCATCTGAAATTCCGGCCCCACCCATAATTAAGCTTTGAAAGTAGGAATTTAATTGTGAGAATGCTTTTCAGTGTTCTTTCTTTCCTCATTCTCTGTTACTAAATTTTGTCTTCATTAGATGTGGACAAAGGAAGAGACGGATCAATTGTTTGAATTGTGTCAACAGTTTGATCTACGCTTCATTGTGATAGCAGACAGGTTCCCGTCTTCTCGTACTGTGGAAGAACTGAAGGAACGCTATTACAAAGGTATTTTTTTTTTTGGTAAATCTATTACAAAGGTATTGTTTCTCTGTTTTCTTCGTGAATTTTTTTTGCTCATTGTTTGGTTCACTTTCATGATGTTCATGTTATGCTTTGATTTCTATGCTTGAATCTTTAAATGATTCACTGTTGTGAAAGATCATTGGACATGGTTCTTGTTGATGCTGATTACACCACTTTTTATTGTAGTATCTCGATCTATATTAATTGCTAGAGCTGCGGCATCACCTGGAGATGTTTCGGAGCATCCTATTGTTAAGGTTTGTAGCTTTGACAACTGATATTTTAGGCAAATATTAATTCTTTTTTGTTGGCAGAGACGATCTCTGCGGGAGCAAGTAATTAAGCTGTGTATGTCTTGCTCTCTATAGACCCTGCATTGGGGTGGACATGTTGAACAAGCTGCCCTTTTATTAGTTTCTTTACTTAACATATTTTTTCTGCTTTGGTTTCTCTTGTTTTGTCTTGGTTTAGGAACCTTACAAATTTACACAAGAGAGAGATCGCAAGCGAGCATTGTCCATGGTTCTCTCTCAAACAAAGCACCAAGAGAGAAAAGACTCGGAGGTATAAATTTCATCCATCAATTTAGTGATTAATTCTTACATGTGGCCCTGCGACATTAATTGGGAATTTGATTTTTCAAATGGATACATTCCTTCCTTTACTTGTCTGATCCATTGTAAATTTTCTTAGGTTTTGGCTGAAGCCAAAAGAATAGCTGAGTCACGCATTGCTGCAAGGGTAAGTTTACCGGTACATATACTGCTGTGCTTTATTTGTATTTACTGGTGAGTTCACAACAATTTACGAAACTGTAGTTTCTTGATGCTTCTACTCTGTGGGTAGAATGAAGTGCCATGCTTCTTGAAAGTAGAATGCTTCATATTGCAGAATAACTATCCTTTTTCTTTTGGTTTTGGATTTTCCTCTTTTCTTTTTGAAGTTTGCGCTTACAAATTTTTAGACTTTCATGTTAGTTCTAGCTGAATTTGTACAAATTTGTAAACTTAAACTTTACTTCTATAAGTAATAAATTGTGGCTGGGGTATGTTTGCTAACTGTGTTAAGTGTATAGAGATCTTTGATGCTCTGTTACAGATAGATACATGTTTTTATGAACAAACGATATTATCTACACTAAGGAGGAGGGGGTGGGCTAAGCCTCACAATGGGCTAGCAATAATGTGGTTCAAATTCGCCTTTGGCGAGAATCGAACCTAAGACCTATCACTTATAAGTGAAGAGGAATACCACTAGACCGTAGTATCAAGATATGTCCCTTTACATTGGGTCTGCATTCCTCTTGTCTTGGTAAACCACTAACCCATGTTTCCTGAATTAGGAGGTTTTTCAGTATCCGTTAATAACCCTTATTTCTATTAAATAGAATTTTTAGAAGTATATATTAGTGACTCAAGACTTGTGCAAGGGTTATAGCCTATAGATATCAGATTATGCCAATATATTGGTGGTTCAGTTTTCAAAATCAGAATGAATAGTTATGTGCATGCACCTGGCTGTTGTGCATATTTATATACTTGGTTTTTCTGTATTTCAGAATGCTAAAGAGTCAGAGTTGCCTATAACATTTAATGTGGAGAGGGCTATCATTCCTGGTGAGACTCTGTCACCTTCATCCAACTCTGAGTTCCCCTCTGCAATGGTTGCACCTTCAACTTCAATGGCAGAGAATACCTCTACTCTAGCTTCTCTCCGAATGGTATGTTTAACTGGTTTGCTAGATTTTGTTCTATATGCTCTTTCATTTCCCTTGAAAGTTACTGCATGACTTCATTTTTGGTTCTTTTTGCATCCATTTTTTCTTCAAGGAAAATCTTGTACTGCTTCTTAAGCCACTCCATATTGTCTAAATTTCTTTGAAATATGTGAGATATCCATTCTTGAGTCTATTGACGGACTGATTGAGGAAATTTCCAGCTTCGGGTGTATCTTAGGACATATGCGCTTGACCAAATGATCCAAGCTGCAAGCTCATCTGCTGGACTTCGGACTATCAAGCGGGTTGAGCAAAGTTTGCAAGAACTTGGGGTCTGTACTACTTCGTGAACTATTGATTAATTATAGATGCTTATTTCGTTGTCACACTTGGTAGTATATTTTTATCTTGAGCGGCAAATTTTCAGATCCATACATGTTACCATGTTTGTTATCTTGTTTCATAAATTCGCCTTTGCTTTGCTTTGAGTCTCCCTTACCTTATCAGCATAGAGGCTAAATCACTTGATAATTCAGTTTCAGTGCAATGTCTGTTCTATCACGAATATGGATGAATTTCTAGACAATTACTTGTTGTAACAACTTATAGAATTTCCATTGAAGAGAGATGCTTTGCGGTTTTTGGTGGTCCTGCTTTGTGTATTCTTGAATTCTATTTGAAAGTTTAGATATCATTGTTTGCTCACTTCTAGTTATCTTGTTTTAATATTAAGCTCAGTTAGATCGTTTGGTTCTTGATAATAATGGATATTGCCATGCAAAATTGCATATTATGTATTTATATTCAGAGCAACAAATCCTATTAATATCTTTATTCTTCATTTATTAGTTTCTAAAAGAGTTTAAAGTTGTGCTTTTTTTCTTTACAGGTTAATTTAAAGCCGAGAGTTCCAACTAAATCCGTTTGTGCACAGCATCTTGAATTAAGAAAAGAAATACTGACGCTACTGAATCTTCAGAAACAGGTCACTTAGCTAAGCTTTTTCTTTTATAACTACTGTAAATATTTTGTAATTTAGAGAGCATAGTATATTCCTTAAAACATGTATCGGTGATATCTGCATATCTCCAAGTGTTTGCATGGGGTATGTGTTGTAATTTTGATTTCCTTAACCAAACTGCTTTTATGGCCTGCTATGTACTGCCTTTTGGTTATCAGTTACAATATAAGGAGGCAGAAGGCTCATCTTATCGTGATAGTCCATACGAAACACCAGGCACACCCAAGGTTCGTTGTCCTTGCTTGTAGTAGGGTTCTCACTTCTCAGGTGATAAGCTAGCTTGTGATCCAAACAATGAGATTTTTCTGACAGTGCATCTTCTTATGTGCTGACCAGGATCGCACTTTTGTCCCTGAATCAACAAGTTTTGGAGGTGATGTATTAGGTGATAATAGGAAATCTTGTCTAGTCCGGCATCGCTTTCTGTGTTTTTTTTTTTTTTTTTTTCTTTTCTAGTACTATTGACCTCATTAATATCCATTGGATTTCAGGGGAAAGAATTGGTAAACGAGACCAAAAACGAAAGGCCCCTGGTAGGGCAGAAGCTCCATCATCGCCTGCGCAGCCTAAAAGGCCTAGAAAGTTAAGGGCATCAGATATGTAGCTCCAGAACTGAGCAAGCAAATTAGCTCTGAGTTGACGTGGCATGCGGAATGCATAGTTTAATTGGTGCTCATCCGGTATATTACATTGCCATTATATTGAAGTTTCAAATATAAGAATAATCTAAGTAGGAGAAGACGATGTAGTTTCTATCCTTCATGTAGTTGGTGGTTAACAGTGACGGGCGATGCACGTCCACCGAATCCTTTCTGATGTAGTATAAATAGTCACAATCAGGCGTTATAACATTAGGTTTAAACTATGTGAAAAGCTGTTTAATGTTGTATTTATGTAAATACATCATGTAAGAATGGCGTTCGATGGCCCTCGCTAAATTTTCTTTGAATTTCAGTAGTAGATTGCTAGTTAGCTCATTGAGGATGATTGTGTATGCTTGGCAATGATGAAATGACGATTCTTAGAATTAACAACCAGCTGACCAATTGATATTGGGTTCATTTGATGCATCCGTATTATCGAGAGATAGATGTGGTATCGTCACATCGAGTTCTGATACTTGGCTAGCAAGCAAATATGAAGACCAAGGGAATTGGCAACAGAGAGAGGGTCTCATGCTCAATGCATTTATCAACCTTCTTGTCCCGTGCATAGCATAACTAACCACTAGCCTGACACAAGCTACATCTCCGATTTAGTTTTAAGTTAAAAGATTGTACCCACCAGAGTTTACATTCAAAGGACAACAAACTAGTTTCAACCGTGGTGCTTCGCTACATGGGTCATTCATTTGCATCCCAAGGTAAGTTGGTGTTCCAATTTGATTTGCACGACCTTGTTTTCAAGGCCGCGAGGTTCCGATCTCAGCCATAATCGTTTGACCAGAAGTTCAGGCTGCCACATCTATAACAAAGTATACGCTTGGTTGTGTGGCCGTCACACAAGATTCTTGAAGAACATAGTTAGGTCTTAGATTTAAGGTTTGCACGCCACGTAAGATTTGTGTGACCCTGAATGTCTGATGACAATCAATAAAATCCCTCAAACTAAAACACCTAATAAAAATACGGAAAATTACCTTACGAATCTTAAACTTAAATTCAAATGTTTACCATGGATACTCTCCAACAAAAACTTCCTACAGACAGACTTCCATTTCTAGGACATAGGGAGTTGTACATTAGAGTTGTAGCGAATTTCTTTATGACAAGTAATTATCTAGTATTCCAAATTTGTGGATATGGTAGTCGGTTTTGTCTCCGTCATGAAAAACTTGTCTAGTTACTTTCTTGGTCATTGCATCGTTAGGATGAGAAACGTTGACACCAAGAACAAGATGTGATTTTCTAATTTATACTCTACTTTTAAGTGAGAGGTTTTAGATTTCGAATCTCGTGAATACCAAATTTAATACGAAATTATTATGTCAGATACATTGTGATTCAACGCAAATCACCCACCCACAATATAGATACATTATTATATTGACACAAAAAAGAAAGAAAATGATTTTATAATTAAAATGGGTCCAAAACACAAGGGCACCACACAAACCAAGTCCAATTAAGTCCCAAATTGGTAGCGGAAGCAAGAAAGCGCAAAGCTTGCCAATAGGATCCGAGCAAGGCAATCTCACCTTATCCACCACGCTCCCACCACAATCACTCGTTATCCACATACATTACAAATATACATATAACCCCAAAATTATTAGTGATACAACCCTAGCTAGCCTACCTACTTCTCTCCATATATCCCGATACATTCTTCTCCTAAAAAAATATAGAGGAAACTACTAGAGGAATAAATGGCAGCGATGAACTCTAGTGTGCTGGCATGCAACTATGCCGTCTCCGGCACTAGAATGTCTGAACTTGTCAATGCAAAGACGACTTGCATGCCTTCAGTTGTATCAGCCGCTCAGACCAAAGTTGTAGCACTCAGGGCCCAACAGCCTAGCACACAAAATAATCAAGGAGCTGATGGAAGAAGGGCTGTGCTGCTTTCCCTGGCGGCCATTGCTTTCACCGCTGTTTCTTCCAACTCCGCTGCCAATGCCGGTGTCATTGATGATTACCTCGAAAAAAGCAAAGCCAACAAGGTAGCTATAGCTAGCTGCATCCTCTGTGCTTAACATACATACCTAGATACATGTGTATGTCTATATTGAATATTGTTCTAAAAGAAAGACGGTTGAGATCGTTAAAATACATTACAGAGTGAGTCCAACGAAAATGTGTGTCAATTAATTGTGTAAAAAAATAGTGTCATAGATCCGTATAATGTATACTAATTATATTGTTGTATCTCATATAAATAGGAACTGAATGACAAGAAGAGGCTGGCAACGAGCGGTGCAAACTTTGCAAGAGCATTCACTGTTCAATTTGGATCATGTAAGTTCCCTGAGAACTTCACTGGCTGCCAAGATCTTGCCAAGCAAAAGGTACCCGCAGGCTCTATTAATCCACTTAATTATGGTTTTAATTACAATTATTTTTATTTTAACATTTGAATTGAATTTATATTTAATTTATTTGCTTACTTAAATTTATTTTTTGATTAAATTTAATTTATTTGCTTAATTAAATTTGGTTAATGGATGAATGGATGCAGAAAGTACCATTTCTCTCAGACGATCTTAGTTTGGAGTGCGAAGGCAAGGACAAATACAAGTGTGGTTCCAACGTTTTCTGGAAATGGTGATCATCCAAACAAAAGGGACAACCAAGCATCCATCCAAATCCATTAATTTCTCTCAACTTTAAACCGTGTAATGTATGCAGCAAATATGCAGTATTGTATGTATGTAGCTTAATTTCTTGTTTATTGAAAAGCTTCGACAGTCGTTCATCTTCATGTCCTGCAGTTAATCAGTCATTTCTTCGGCTTCTTATGTATATAGTTCTGTATTTTTGTTTGAACTCTTGGCATCTTGAAAGATAGAAGAACTGGATATACAAAAACTTCACTCACTGAGATATGTTGTAAATTCTTTAACATAAATCAATCATAAATGAAATGAATATGAAGTTCCACAAAAACATTGTTACATTACCCTTGTATCAATTCTATACAAGTTCACTTCACAAAAACCTTATGATTATCTTCACCCTTTCCATTATTAAGTTACTTATACTAACATTTGCTACTTAACCCCAATCCGCACCCCAGTAGGGCTGATAATAAGGTTTTGAGGACCGGGCGATGCCAAAAAATATGCCCTTACTTCATATAAGGAAATTATTTGTTTTCATACCTAAGACTTCGATAAATTTATACTTAGAAAAGCACTTCAAACTCAATAATTTAGAGATATGGTAAATCTAATTTATTTTATATCGAGAGAAGAGAACCAAAAAACCTCAGCTGCAGAATCCTAAATATGCAAATCCTCAATGGTAATATTTGAAATCCCACCAGACATTTCACTACCTATTCCCACTCCAGAGCAAGTTGGAGTGGTACCATGAACTCTTCTAACTATGATGTTCGAACTCGGACGAGCCATTTTGATTCCATAATGATCCCAGCAACTTTTCACTGCTGCAAGATCGTCGCCACTCTCTGTGTAACAGTCTTCAATGCACACACTAGTACTCGAATCTGAAACACAAGATACAAATTAAATTTTATAAACGAAGATGTTTCTTTAAGTTAATTTCTTTGTGTAGTTTTCGTTTTCTTATTGCCTATTACAAGGTGGCAAAGCCAGCTTCTTTGATTAGTTTATATATTAAAGCACGTTCTGTTAAATCGGTTGAACATATCAGACATGATTCTTTAACAACATACACGAGGTAAATGCATAAAAAAGATACATAATTTTCTCAATGTTAACTTGTTTAGTTAATTTAGATAAAGCCGATTTTATGTTGAATTGACAGAATAGGAGCATTGGGTCTAATACCATTAGTATTAGGAGCATTAAGGGGTGCCAAAATTGTCATTTGCTAGGCTTCTTATGTATTTAATTCTGTATTTTTTGGTTGAACACTTGGTATCTTGAAAGATAGAAAATTTTGGAAACCTAATAGTAATGGCAACAACCAAATTGAACTAAACTAATTCATTAAGTTGACCCACCACCTGTTTAAGCCTAATACTACCTCATTCTAAGCTTTTATGATCCATCAAAATTATATAATCCATCGACTTTTAAATTAAAGACAATCACTCTAATGAATATGAAATTTGGTATGACAATTCAGTCTCACAGATGAGGGATACACGTTTCTTTTTACACTTTGGATTTCGACACTGCACTGCAGTGTCGAAATCCAAAGTGTAAAAAGAAACGTGTATGAGGCATGTGAGTGATGGAAAAAACAAAATCAGTAAATAGACTGCAACGCAGTGCCTAAATCCAAATTAGAAAACAAAATCAGGAAACAGATACTGCAAGTTGCAGTGTCTGATCCGTATTGACTTATTCTAAAATATAGAACTATGGGAAAGAGAGTGTTAGTTGAAGTGGGTGTCAGCTATAGTATCAAATTTTGTAATTTATTTATTTTAAATGCATTTAAGTATCACAACACATGATTGACCTATTTATAATTAACATAAATATTGTTGATATATTATTAATAGGGTTTCACAAATGGTCCTAAAAATTGACCCTCACCATCAAGATGGTCTCTAAAATTGAAAATCAATCAATGTAGTCCCTAAAAACAGGTGTTGCAAATCAATGTGGTCCTTTCATCACAATTTTGTTAAAAATTCCGTTAAGTGCTGATGTGACACATAAATGGGTCACATAAGTCCATTTTTTCTCACAAATGATCCTTGAATTGACCCGTGACATTAAAATGATCCCTGAAATTTACCCGCGACATCAAATAGTCCTTGAAATTGAAAATTGATCAATGTAGTCCCGCAAGTTGATAGGAGCATATTTATGCGATTTTGTTAGCTTATTTCTTTGCATTTACTTAGTTAGTTTCTATTTATTATAGTGATTTAAGCTATTTTCGTGTGTTTGTAGGTCCAATTGGCAAAGGTGACAAAAAAGGGAAAAATGGAGCAATTTGGAGCAGTTTTGGACTTGGATTGGATAGCATGCGTGGTGAGCACTTAGGATGGACGTTTTTGGTGGTCAAATGAGGCTAGGAATGTGTTACAATCTGGAAGAATTACGATTGAGGCTTGGAAGACAAGGAATTACAAATTAAAGCGAAACCTTATTCAATCTTATCTTATCCAACCTTATCCTTAACAAATCTTATCTTATCCTATCCTAATCCTACTTTACCTTATCTCCAGCTGCAAGGGGGATTTCTTATCACATTAAACCACTTCCTATCTAATTTGAGGAGTCCTAAAACAATGCAAACAACCTAATCCTTTTCCTCCACAAATTGGGATGTGCCCCCTGCCTATAAATACTACCTATTGCCGCAACTTTCAAGGGGGGAGAGGAGAAAAATACAGAGAGTGCCGCAAGTTTCTGAGAGGAAAAGAGTGATTTGTGCTTGCAAGGAAGGAGAGGAGGAGGAGTGCCATGCACCTGCACCTAAGGATTGTACCGAATCTGCCATTGGAGTGCTAGGGAATTCTAGAGTTCTTTCTATCCTTATTTTAGTTTCGATGTTTATTTTAGATTGCTTTTCAACCATGACGAACATGTGTAACTAAATTTCTTTTTAGCCAGAGGTGAATTCGAAGCCATGATCATATGCTTTATATAAATTGATTACATCCAGTTATTGTTTCATAAAACATGAATGTGATTTACTTATCTGTTTTATAGAAAACTTATTCTTGTATGTTTATTAAGGGTGCACACTTAGTTTGCATGCAGGGATTTGATGCTAGAATATAAGGGAATTTCACCTAATCGTTATGAGCTTATATTTACAAGTAGTAAAGGTCACTAGTGATGATTGCGTTGAGTAAATTCCTGGCAGGAGTGTCATGCTTTTCATAGTTACGAATGTCTTGTTAATGCTTATGATTTTCACAGAACTTAATGATCTTTGATACGTATCTCTATCATGCTGTTCATATAGGGAAGTTGATAAGAATAATTTGATTGCGTCGCTGAGTCCAATTCAATGAAATTAGGAAATTTTGAGAGTTAATTAGTGCTGTTCATGATTAATTTAGGGCATTGTCATTCATGGTTTATAGGAATAATAACTGAAAATCGATTTGTATGCATATGGTTCATGTGTGGAGAAGAATCCTCTAACTAGCCTTTCACCCAATTTTCGTACCAAACTTAATTAATTTACTTGTTTTAAGTCAGAATTCGTCCAAAAACCTCCCCCCTTATTGTTTTGTGTCAGCTTAGCCTAGTTTTGAGTTTTTAAGTCTAATTTGTGTTGATTAGCATCTTTTCTAATCGTCGGCCTAGAACGATCCCTACTTTCTCATACTACAACTGTCTACAAGGGGTTTAATTTATGTGTTAGTTTTTACCACATCAAATTTTGGCGCCGTTGCCAGGGATTAGCAAAATTGCTAATCTCCCCTTTGTTTCTGTTTTTGTTTTTCTTGTGTTTCTAATTTTATTTTGTTTTGTTTTCTTTGTTTTAGGTACTAGTTTATGACTAGAAGTTCTCAACCAGTTCATGGGCATATATTGGAGTTGGATTATGATTTTGAACAAACTTTGAGAAGGAAAAGGAAGCAGCCAGAACCCAATGCACCTAGTTCTAGTTTTGAATCCGAATTTGAAGAAGAGGAAGAGGAAGAGGAAGAAGAAGAGGAACAAGACATGGCTGTAGACAATCAAACAATTAAGGAACTTTCAGCCTTGGGATTGGACAATGCCGTCCCTCTTTGCATTCAATACTCTAGAGTAGCTCAAGGCAAGAAGAGCTTTGGTTGACAAAACACCAGTTGCTACAAAGATCTTAATAGCAAATCGAGCCTTGAACGCATAACAATACGAAGGAGTTGGACAAAGAGATCCCCCACTGTACAATCAAGTTAATGAGGTAAGTGGTATTTCAAAATTGCAATCCCAAATGGCTAATCTCTCTGTTCTTTTATCATAGGTTGTTGAAGGATCCAAGGTGCAAGGAACAAGTGCTTGTGGCGTGTGCTCTATGCAAGGACACCCCACTGATCAATGTCCTAAATTGATAAAGAATGGGGGATGGGAAAGTGCCAATGTCATAGGTTATCAAGCCCAAAATCAACCAAGGAATGACCTATTCTCAAACACCTACAATCTGGGCTAGAGAGATCATCCCAATATGGAGTGGAGGGAACCTAAAACTCAACAAGGCGGATATATACAACCACCTCCTGGGCTCTATGAAAGGCCATTTGCACCACCATAGCCTTACCCACCATCTGCCCAACCAAATTCAGGTTCGTTAATGGATAATGATAAAATTCTTCAAGTACTAACTTCTTTGACGCATGGCTTACAAAGTCAAACCAAGGAGGTGGGCGAATTGAAGAATCAAATAGGGCAGATGGCAAAATTCATAGAACAAGAACAAGGCAAACTACCTAGTTCAACCGTTGTCAATCCAAAGGGAGGCTTTGAAACTGCTAAAGATATCACATTAAGAAGTGGCAAGGTGACTGGAACCAAACCAAAATCATCCAAAAAAAGCCAAATAGAGGACAAAAAGCTGCTGCAAGAAGAAGAGGAGGAGGATAGAGCCACGGCAAGGGACGAACAACCCTTGCCGCAACCCCCTAAGAATCTCACGCAATCCCACTCAGGTAAGGTTGTTTCGAATCAAATTCCTTCTAACCCTATTCCACCAAATGTGCCTTTTCCTCGCAGGTTTATGCAGTCAAAGAAAGAAAAGAGTGAAAAAGATATCTTAGAAACCTTCAGAAAGGTACAAGTTAATATCCCGCTTCTTGATGCAATAAAGCAAGTTCTGAAGTATGCTAATTTTTTGAAGAAGCTTTGTACAACAAAGAAACGGATTCTGGAGAAGGAGGTTATACATGTAAGTGAAAATGTCTCTGTAGTTTTGCAAAGAAAAGTGCCACCTAAATGCAAAGATCCAGGTAGTTTCACTATCCCTTGTGTTATTGGTAATACAAGGTTTGAACATGCTATGCTAGATTTAGGTTCTTCCATTAATGTCATGCCATATTCCGTTTATGCATCTATGAATCTAGAAGAGCTTAAAAATGATGGTGTCATTCAATTGGCTGATCGATCTAATGCATATCCAAAAGGAGTTTTGGAAGATGTTTTGGTGTAGGTAGGCCATTTGATTTTTCCAGCAGATTTTTATGTGCTTGAGATGGAGGATTCAGCCCACTCTGCACCATTACCAATCTTACTTGGAAGACTTTTCATGAAAACAGCCCAAACCAAGATTGATGTATCCATGAAAACAACCTAAAACAAGATTGATGTGTCCAAGGAAACGTTAACTACGGAGTTCGATGGTGATATGATTAATTTTAATGTTTCTAAATCTGTTAAGTATCCTAATGATGTTCATTCTTGTTTTTCCATTAATGTGATTGAAAATATAAGGTAGGAATGTTCAGCACCTATCAAGAAAGATTTATTTAGAACCGCCATTGAAAAAGGAATTGGAGTGGATCACATGGGACAAGCCACTGCCCTCAAAGAACCCAAGATCGAGAGCATCACCTCTGAAATTGTTGACAGTGCTACTACTTTTGAGTCTTCATCACAGTACATCAGTGAGCCACCTATTCCTATTCCAATTTCCATTTCAACTAATAGGTTGTTGCCTTTTTTGGTTCAAGTGCCCAATCAAATCCAAGCTGGTGGGAGAGTTTACATTGACTTTAAGAAGCTCAACGCCACAATCAGGAAAGATCACTATCCCCTTCCGTTCATAAATCCAATGCATGGAAGTTTTGAGGAGCATGTCGTGGAGGATGTACCCCTCCATGCTGTTGGTCCTATTGAAGCTTAAATGGAGGTATCGTTGGTGTGAAAATTAACTTGACACACAAATTAAACCCTATTTGTGACAATTGTAGTATATATGCAAGTAGGGATCATTCTAAACCGGGGATTAACTAGGGATGCTAATCAACTCAAATAAGACTCAAGAACACTAAACTAGACTCTATAGACTCAAAACTAACTCAAAACACTCAAAACAGCAACAAACAATTATTCAAAACTGACTCTATAGAGTTGTTTGGACAAAATTTAACTAACTTAGACTCAAAACACTAATTTGGATAGATTCAAACACTTTCCTAACTAATCTAACACGCTTAATAAAAGGGGAATTAATTTGGACGAAATTAATTAAACTAATCAGATTGCAAACTAAATAGATTAGACACTAAATTAGGTGAATTGAATTGGTAAAAGGCGAGTTAGAGGGTCCTTCTCCACACATGCACATATGAAACACAAATTGATTTCCAGATATTATCCCTTTAAACCATGAATGACAATGCCCCAAATTAATTGTGAGAAGCACAAATTAACTTTCAGATTTTCCTAGTTTCATTGAATTGGATGGAATACGCATCGACAACCAAATTATTCTTATCAAGTTCCCTAAATGAACCGCATAATAGAGATACAATCAAAGATCATTAAGCTTTTTGAAAACCATAAGCATTGACTAGGCATTCGTAACTATGAACTGCATGATACTCTTGCCTAGAATTTACTTAACACAATCATGACTAGTGATTTTTACTACTTGTGAATATAAGTTCATAACGATTAGGTGAAATTCCCTTATACTCTAGCATCAAATTCATGCATGAAAACTAAGTATGCATCCTTAATCAACACACAAGAACAAGTTTTCAATAAATTAGTTAAGTAAATTGCATTCACAATTCAAGAAACAAAAACTGGAGGAAATCAATTCATATAAAACATAAGTCCATGGCTTTGAATTCACCTCTGACTAAGAAAAACTTAGTTACACATGTTCATAACAATTGAAAAGCAAATTAAAATAAACATTAAAACGAAACGAGGGAAGAAAGAACTCTAAAAGTCTCCAATGGATGCAGATTGCTTGCGCCACAAGGTTCTCTTTCTCCTATGGAAGCCACGGCACACTCCTTCTTCTCCCAAGGTTGCGGCACAAATTATGTTTCTGAATGTATGGTGTGTGGTGTGAATGAATGAATCAATGGAAAGATGAATGGCTGCATAGGGTGTATAAGGGGTGCGGCAAAAAGTGAGATACATATATATAGTGCACAGAAAAACCCTAGGAAATTAGAATTAGGGTTAGACTTAGCAGAAACAAAGGATTAGGGCACATAAGGTGTGGCACAAGGCTTGGGAAATAATTCATAGCCCAATTAATTTCTAATATGGACTTATACAATCCAAATCCAAGAGCTAAAGGGTCAATTCAAATTAAAATCCAAGAGGAAAAAGGTTAGGGAAATTCGCCCAAAATTAGGCCTTCTAGAAACAATGTGTTTTGTGGCTGATTTTGGGTGTTTCTAGAAGAAATAAAAGGGGGAAAGGTGTGGCACTCTTTTAGGATCAGATAAGGCTTCTAGAAATCATGTATTTAGGTCCACTTGCAGCTAGAATTAAGGCGGAACAAGATTAGGTTAGGATAAGATAGGATAAGGTTTGGATAAGATAAGGTTGTTAGGATAAGTTTCCATATTTCTTGCTCTTTCCTTATCTTCGTTGTCTTGAACTTGTCTTTTCTAATTTGTAGCATGTTCCTAGCCTCTTTTGACTCCAAATTCGTCCATCCACCTTGCTCCATATACAAGTTATCCATAATTTGTAGCATGTTCCCCACTTATTGTTTTGTGTCAGTTTAGCCTAGTTTTTAGTTTTTAAGTCGAATTTGTGTTGATTAGCATCCTTTCTAATTCTCGGCCTACAACGATCCCTACTTGCTCATACTACAACTGTCTAAAAATGGTTTAATTTGTGTGTTAGTTTTTACCACATCACAAGTAAGTGCCCAAATCAATGTAGTCATTCTGCCACAATTTTGTCAAAAATTTTGTTATGTGCTGATGTGAGGCATAAATGGATCACACAAGTCTAACTAAATTTACAAAATTGCAAATAAATTTAATAATTTAATAGTTAATAAAAAGTTATGAACCCAAAAACCCAGTCCACATTCCTCTACCGCATTTCCTGTTTATTCTCTAAAAAAGATCTCAATACACCCATCTTTACACACTTCAACACCCTTCACCAAATTGAACCTAGATCGAGATCACCTTTGGTGACGGCTTGACTGATTGGCAACGACTTCTAGAACATTAACCTTAACATTTAAGCGGTCAACATCCTCAGAACCTTAATTTTGGAGAGCTTGTTTGGCGTTTCCCTGGTAGTCTGGTGACTCAAAGAACGGTGATGTGTGTGATAGGAGCATATTCATGCGACTTAATTAGCTTGTTCTCATGCATTTATGTTGTGTTTACTTAGTTGTTTTAGTGTTTACGGCCACTTTTGTGTATTTTCAGATTATAAGGCCAAAGTGTGCAAGAAGATGCAAATTGGAGCCTTTTGGAGCGAAAGAGGAATGAATGAGTTGAAGTCTTGAAGAAACGACGAATTCTTACTCCAACGATGAATTCTTACCAAAACGAGGAATCCTACTCAAACAAGGTTTCCTATTTTAGGAAAGTTAACCCTAAGTTTCCCATTTTGGTAACCTTTCCTAATCTTAAACGTCCGTATTTTCTAGCCACTTTGAAGTCCTTGTAGGCGCTTTAGGACACAAAACGAATGCCCTAGCCCAAATTCCAACCAATGCCGTGGGCTTTAGCCCAAGTCCTTTCCCTTGCCGTGCAAGGGGGGGCATTTTAGGCCCAAATCCATGCTTCTAAACCCTAGCCCTTTAACCTTGCAGCCGCACCCTTTAATCTTTCCCTCTCTAATTTCTGATTTTATTTTCCTTTTTCTAGAAGCCTTTGATTCATCCAAAACCCATATCAGCCGCATTCTCCCATCCACCATCCATTAACCCTAAGCCTTCTAGTTCTAATCTCAGCCATTCATTCATAAACCCTAAACTAAACCCTAAGCCGTGCATTTTTTATCCTAATTCCCTCTCAGCCGTCACTCCACACATTCACCATAATAAACTTTTCATTATTCACCCTAAAATCCCATAAGCCGTGACCCCCCTCTCCTTCATTCTAAAAACTAATCAGCCACCTTCACACCCTAATTCCTTCTAAGCCGCACACTACCATACTTCCCCTTTGATCCATAGCCATCCATTTCATTCTATTCAGCCACAAATATATCCTAGCCGCACCTTTTCCTCTAACCCTAGAGCTTTCATTCATACTTCTCATTCACATAATTTCAGCCAGCCACCATCATTCACTCTCTCCATAATCCGTGCACTCCCACATATCTCCCATTCATTCATAAACCGTAATCCCCTAACCCTAACACACCATTCATACACTCATCATCCCATCACCTTAATTCCCCCATTCTCTCAACCAGCCGCATCCACCATCACCAAAAACCCATTCAAACCCGTGCATATCCCAGCCATTCCAGCCACTTCCAAGCCTTGCAGCAACCTCTCCACCACTTCCCACACCATTCTACACCATACTACACCACCCCATAACCTTGCCGCACCACTAAATCACCCTAAATCCATTCCCAAACCAGAAAAACATCCAAAAACCACCCACAACCAATCTGCCGCAGCAAGGAGAAGAGGAAAGAGGAGCTTCGACGCGCACCAATTCACGTGGATTCGTCGGGCGTTCTAGGTGTAATCAATCCTTTGTGCTTTATGTTTAAATTCAATTGTATTTCTCTTTTTGTGAACATGAGAGGCTAAATCCCCCTAGTTAGCTAGGGGGTGATTCGAAACCATGTTTATGCTTGCAATATGAATTGATTACTTTTGGTTGGAATTTCATGAATGGTGGATTCAATGCGTTTAACTGTTTGATTGATAACTTATTTGTGTATGTTTATTGAGAGTGCACGCTTAATTTTCATGCATGAATTTGACGCTAGAATATAAGTGAGTTTCACCTAATAGTTATGAACTTAAATTCACAAGTAGTGGAGGTTGCTTATAAACAATCGCGTTAAATGAATTCTTGGCACTAGTTTCATGCTCATCATAGTAACGAATGCCTCGTCAACACTTATAGTTTTCATGATGCTTAATGATCTTTGATTGTATCTTTATTGTGCTTTTCACGTAAATGACTTTTGGAGAATGTTTTGAATTGCGTTGCGCTAACCCATCCAATTCATTAACTTAAGGAAAACTTGACGGTTAATTTAAGCGGACCTAATTAACCCGGAATGTTGAGTTTCATAATTCATCGAAAGACCAACTGAAAATCAAAGTGTATGCAAGTGTGACATGTGTGGAGAAAAACCCCTTAGCTATTCCATCATCCATATTTTCATCAAATTTATATTTAGAATCTGCCTTAAATTTACAATCTGTGCATTTAAGTTATTTTCGTCAAAACCTCAATCCCCCTTTACTTTAGTGTCCAATTTAGTTAGAAAGTGTCTTAGTTTGTGTTTTTAAGCATTTTGATTCATTTTATTACCCAAATTCGTCCAAAGTTGTCAAAGTGCTCAAAACTGCCCAGAAAGTGATTTTAAGGCTGTTTTGAGTCTTTTGTTTTGTTTTAGTGTTTTTATTGTTTAGTTTTGTATTCTTTGAGTCTAATTTAGTGTTTCAAACTTTATTTTACGTTTTTGAGTCAGTCTCCAAGTGATTTTGCAATCCCTCCTAATCCCCGGTTAAGAACGATCCCTACTTATTCATATACTACAATTGTCAAAAGAGGGTTTTAATTTGTGTGCTTACTTAGTTCACATCAAATTTTTGGCGCCGTTGCCGTGGAATTAGCAACTTTGCTAATCCCTTGGATTGTATTTTCTGTTTACTTTATTTTTGTTAAGTTTCTGACCTTATTTTGTTTTCCTTGTTTTAGGTACTAGTGCATGACTCGGAGTTCTCAACCGATTCGTGAGGACATCTTGGACTTTGACAGTGACTTTGAGAGGACTTTGAGACGAAGGAAGAAGCATCACGAATCAAATCCGCCAAGCCCGGAACCTGAGCTTGACGAACAAGGCCTAGAAGAGGAAGAAGAGGCCATGGCAGGGATCTTTGAGGAACCCACGGCAAGAGTATTTGAAGAGCCACAAGACATGGCAGTAGACACTCGGACACTCAAGGAGCTTTCCGCTTCGGGATTGGATAATGCCGCACCCTTGTGTATCCAATATCCCCCACCTGCTGAAGGGAAGACTGAGGAGTTCGAGTTGAAGTCAAGCTTGCTCCACCATATTCCGAAGTACCATGGGTTGTCCATGGAGGATCCGAACAAGCACCTAAAGGAATTCAAGGTGGTGTGCTCAAGTATGACTCCCGTCAACGTCGACGGAAGTATTCTGAAGATGAAGGCTTTTCCATTCTCTTTAATGGACAAAGCCAAGGATTGGTTGTACGACTTAGCTCCCGGAACTGTTACATCGTGGGAGAGCATGAAGAGGGCTTTTCTGGAGAAGTTCTTCCCAACTTCTCGAATCATCCTTCTGCGTAAAAGGATAAGTGGCATTCAACAAGATGAAGGTGAGTCATTTCCTACGTACTATGAACGTTTTAAATCTCTTGTTGCTTCTTGTCCACAGCATCAGATGAAGGAGGAGTTGCTTCTGCAATACTTCTACGAGGGTCTCCTACCTCTAGAACGTCAAATGCTTGACGCATCGGCGGGTGGAGCATTGGTGGACAAAACGCCCAGGGATGCCAAGGTCTTGATCGCTAACCGAGCATTGAACGCTCAACAGTATGAGGGAGTAGGCCAAAAAGGACCTCCACGGCACCAAGTACATGAGATGGCCGAGGGAATGAAGATGCAAGGACCTGTGGTATGTGGCGTATGTTCTATCCAAGGACATGCCTCCGAAAAGTGTCCCCAACTCATCGAGAATGGCGGATGGGAGAGTGCGAATGCCATTGGGTTTCAAAGCCAAAATCAGTCAAGACATGATCCATACTCCAACACGTATAATCCGGGGTGGTGAGACCACCCAAATTTCAAGTGGAGGGATTCCCAGCAACCTCAGAACCAAGGAGGCTTTAGGCAACAACCCCCAGGGTTCTTTCCCAAAACCTACGGCCTACCCCAAAATCAAGCCCAATCCGGCCCAAGTGCCTCAGGTACGTCTCTTGACAATGATGCACTTCTTAAGATACTAAGTTGTCTAATGGGCAGGAAGATCAAGCGAAGGCTATGCAAAACCAAGATAAGAGGGTGGATCAACTTGAGAAACAAATTGGGCAGATTGCCGAGTTTGTAGGTAAGTTTCGAGATCCTGGACAACTCCCTAGTTCCACCATTCAAAATCCGAAGGGAGGCTTCGAAAGCGCAAAGGCCATACTATTGAGAAGTGGAAAAGAAGTCAGGGCAGGTCCTACACCATCACCATCAAGCCCCGAAGAGGATGAAAAACGAAGAATCGAAGAGGAGGAATCAAGGCAACCCACGGCAAAGGTGGACATACCTTTGCCGCAAGCTTCAAATGACTCCAAATTGTCCAATTCGGCCAATAAAGGTAAAAATGTGTTAAATTCAGTTCCTACTAATGTTTTCCCTTCGAATGTTCCTTTTCCTAGTAGGTTCAGGCAAACAAAGAAAGAAGAAGCTGAAAAGGACATCCTTGAGACGTTTCGTAAAGTTCAAGTAAACATACCCCTTTTGGATGCAATAAAGCAAGTCCCGAGGTACGCCAAGTTCTTAAAGGAGCTTTGCACCACAAGGAAGAGGATGTCGACCAAGGAAGTGGTAAAGGTAGGTGAAAATGTCTCTGCCATCTTGCAACTCAAACTACCCCCCAAATGCAAAGATCCGGGTAGTTTTACCATTCCTTGTGTGATAGGTAATACACGTTTTGAATCTGCCATGCTAGACCTAGGAGCTTCTATAAATGTTATGCCATATTCAATTTATGCATCCATGAACTTAGGAGTATTGAAAAATGATGGTGTAATCATACAATTAGCCGATAGATTTAACACTTATCCAAAGGGAGTTTTGGAAGATGTGTTAGTGCAGGTAAAAGGTTTAATCTTTCCGGCAGACTTCTATGTGCTCGAAATGGATGAATCTGGCCATGCCCCTTCGTTGCCAATCCTACTTGGCCGGCCATTCATGAAGACGGCACGGACGAAGATTGACGTGTTTAATGGAACTTTGTCCATGGAATTTGATGGGGAAGTTGTTAATTTTAGTCTTTCGGATTCTATTAAGTATCCTAGTGAGGATCACTCATGTTTCTCCATTGATGTAATTGACTCTTTGGCGCAGGGATACCTTGAAGATTTGAACGACGATGCGCTTGAAAACGTCATTACAAGAAGCATGGAACTCAAAACCAATGGAGGGGGATTGTTGAAAACCCACGGCACACACTTTGCAACCCATGCCGTGCACCCTAGTGAGGAATGTATGGAGTTGGTTGCTGCCCTAGAGTCACTTTCTAGGCACGAGGGTAAGTTTTCTAAATTTGAGTCGATTCCCATTTCGACTAACAAGTTGTTACCATCCATAGTTCAGGCACCTACCCTTGATCTCAAACCATTACCGGGCCATTTGAAGTACATTTTCTTGGGGGAAGAGGAGACATTACCGGCCATCATTTCTTCATCACTCACGGCACAAGAAGAGGAGAAACTAGTGCGTGTTTTGAAGGAGTTCAAATCTGCTCTAGGTTGGACGTTGGCCGATATCAGAGGTATTAGTCCCGCTACATGCATGCATCACATATTTCTTGAGGAGGGGGCCAAACCAACTAGAGAGGCTCAACGCCGTCTTAACCCTCCGATGATGGAAGTTGTGAAGAAGGAGATAATCAAGCTTCTAGATTGTGGAGTCATCTATCCAATCTTGGATAGTAAGTGGGTTTCACCTATCCAATGCGTGCCGAAGAAATCTGGAGTGACGGTTGTGGAGAACGCAGAGAATGAGCTAGTGCCCACCCGAATCCAAACCGGTTGGCGCGTGTGCACGGATTATAGGAAGATAAACGCCACCACGAGGAAGGACCACTTCCCATTGCCGTTCCTAGATCAAATGTTGGAAAGGTTAGCGGGTCATTCATTTTATTGTTTTCTTGATGGATACTCTGGTTATAATCAAATTGTTATTGCACCGGATGATCAAGAAAAGACTACTTTTACATGCCCCTTTGGTACATTTGCTTATCGTCGCATGCCATTTGGTTTATGCAATGCACCTGCTACATTTCAAAGATGCATGATGAGCATATTTTCAGATTATGTTGAGAAAATTATTGAGGTTTTTATGGATGATTTCAGTGTTTTTGGTAATTCATTTGATGGTTGTTTGAGTAATCTTAGTTTGATTTTGAACCGTTGTGTTGAAACAAATATTGTGCTTAATTGGGAAAAATGTCACTTCATGGTTAAACAAGGTATTGTTCTAGGCCATATTATTTCTGAAAAAGGCATTGAAGTAGATAAATCTAAGGTAGACCTTGTTCGTCACTTACCATCTCCAACTTCGGTTAGAGAGGTTCGTTCGTTTCTTGGTCACGCAGGTTTTTATAGGCGGTTCATAAAGGATTTCTCGAAGATTGCATAGCCACTATGCCGATTGCTGCAAAAAGAGGTGGCGTTTGAGTTTGATGATGCATGCTCCACGGCATTCAAGCACCTCAAGGATGCTCTCACTTCGGCTCCCATTATCACACCTCCAAATTAGATCCTTCCATTCGAGTTGATGTGCGATGCTTCGGACTATGCGATTGGTGCTGTTTTGGGCCAGCGAAAGGACAAACAACCTCATGTTATTTATTATGCATCTAGAACATTAAATGATGCTCAATTAAATTACTCAACCACTGAAAAAGAATTACTTGCTGTGGTATTTGCATTAGATAAGTTTCGGTCATACTTACTTGGGACTAAAGTTATTATTTTTACTGATCATGCAGCTCTCAAGTATTTGCTCACGAAAAAGGAGGCCAAGCCTAGACTAATTCGATGGCTTTTGCTCTTACAAGAGTTTGACATTGAGATTCGGGACAAGAAGGGCGTGGAGAATGTGGTGGCTGACCACCTAAGTCGAATGGTACATGAGGAAGTAGCGCCAATTTCTGAAACCTTTCCCGATGAGCAATTAATGTCTATCCAGGTAAGTGAGCCTTGGTATGCTGATTTGGTTAATTTTCTGGTGTCTAAGCAAGTTCCTAATACCTTAAGCAAGGTTCAACGTGATAAATTAAAAAAGGATGCACGTTTTTATGTTTGGGACGACTCTTATTTGTGGAAAATATGCCCTGATCAGATTGTGCGTCGTTGTGTTCATGAATCTGAATTTAATTCCATTTTGAGTTTTTGCCATACATATGCATGTGGTGGACACTTTGGCACACAACGCACAACGTTTAAGGTTCTTGAGAGTGGTTTTTACTGGCCTACGTTGTTTAGAGATGCTAGGGCTTTTTGCTTAACATGTGATAGATGTCAAAAGACCGGAAGTATAGGCCAAAGAGACCAAATGCCGCAAACCCCAATCCTTGTTGTTGAAATCTTTGATGTATGGGGTATTGATTTTATGGGTCCGTTCCCTATGTCTTTTGGTTTTACGTACATTTTACTTGCCGTTGATTATGTGTCGAAGTGGGTGGAAGCTAAAGCCACCTGAACTAACGATTCTAGAGTTGTTGCAGATTTTGTAAAATCTAACATTTTCTCTAGATTTGGGATGCCTCGAGTGCTCATAAGCGATGGTGGGTCACATTTTTGCAACCGCACCATTGCGGCGTTGCTGAAGAAATACAACGTGTTGCATAAGGTTTCCACACCTTATCACCCCCAAACCAGTGGTCAAGCCGAAGTGTCAAATCGAGAAATCAAGCAAATTCTGGAAAAGACCATTGGGCCGAATAGAAAAGATTGGAGCTTGCGTTTGGAGGATGCACTGTGGGCTTATCGAACGGCTTACAAAACGCCCATTGGTATGTCCCCGTTTCGGTTAGTCTATGGCAAGCTGTGCCATTTACCCGTAGAGCTTGAGCATAAGGCACATTGAGCGGTCAAGACCTTCAATATGGATGTGGACGCGGCTGGAAATCATAGGAAGCTACAATTGAGCGAGCTTGAAGAGATTAGGCATGAAGCGTATGAGAATGCTCGGATGTACAAGGAAAAGACCAAGGCCGTCCATGACAAGATGATTAGAGGCAAAACCTTCTCAATCGGGCAGAAAGTGTTGCTATTCAATTCCCGTCTTCGATTATTCCCCGGTAAGTTACGTTCTAAGTGGGTTGGTCCATTTGTTATCACTAATGTTTTTGTGCATGGTGCAGTCCAAATACAAAGTTTGAAAACTGGACAAGAATTCAAGGTGAATGGCCATAGGTTGAAACCCTACTACGAGAACTTTGTCGAGCATGTTGTGGAGGAGATCCCATTGCATGCCGTGGGCTCCAATGGGGAATGAGCTGAACGTCGTCCGGCTGCAAGACGTAAAAGAAAGCGCTACTTGGGAGGCAACCCATGCAATCAACAAAGGAAGAACTTGGGAATCGTTCCACACTCAGATTTGCGTCCCTAAACCCTTTCCTTTGTTGCTTACTTTATGTGTTTTGTAATGTTTTTTTTTATTGTGTCTAAAACATTGAGGACAATGTTTAGTTTAAGTGTGGGGGGGTAACATTCTGTTTTGAGATATTTGTGCATGAAATTCGTAGGGTATTACCACCTAACATGTTTAAACTTGTTCTTTGCTGTTTTTAAGTGTTTTTAAGCTATTTTAGAGTGTTTTAGAGTGTGTTGACTTAAAAATCCGAAAATCTCATAAAAATTTGAAAAATTGTTTTGAAAAACCCAAAAAGAGTTGTTTTTGTGTGTTTGTTTGTGTCGTAGGTTACCTTCCAACGCAATGATGAGGATTTGGTTTTTAATTGCATGATGGTTAAAGAAAGTTACAAACATGGATGGACGTTGGATATACTCTTTGGTTTATGCTTGGTTGTAGTTATAGTTTACGAATTCACATGTAATCACAAATGATAAAAATCAGTTTTTGTAACATGCTTGAAGGAAGGAACTTAAACAAACGCTACATCCCTGTGAGACTTGAGCTTAAACGTTATTTGGAGAGTTAAAATCTGTGCATTAATGTTTTCTAAAGTCGTTGCATGATCTCATTACTCTTTGCTTGGTTACTACTTAGAAGGCGTTTCATCACTTAGTTCCACATGCTAGAACTTATGCCCATTTCATTCAAAGCATGTTATTGATTTGCATAACACATATTCAAGATGAAGTTGTGTAGTGACTGATAGGAGCATATTTATGCGCCTTAGTTAGCTAGTTCTTATGCATTTTTGTTATGTTTTATTCGTTAAAGTAGTCTTTTAAGCTACTTTCATGTGTTTTCAGGTTTAAAGGACATATTACATGAAATGATGCAATTGGGAGCTTTTGGAGCAAAACTGAGCTGGAATGTGGTGTATGCAAATGGAGCACGAGGAATGAACGAGGTTGAAGGTCAAAGGAGCTTAAGAAATGAAGAAATGAAAGTGAAGAGCAAGGAAGTCGGAATTGGTAACCAAAGTTTCTAAAGTTGGAAGTTTCTATTCTTGGAGGTTTCCATTGTCGTGAGTTTCTATTCTTGGCTTTGGGCTTTTAGATGACCTAAACCCTAACTCTTTGTGGACCCTAAGCCTATGCCGCACCTAAACCCTAACCTTAGCCCATTTTAGAGCCATTGCCGTGGGCTTTAGCCCAAGTCCTTTCCCTTGCCATGCAAGGGGAGGCATTTTAGGCCCAAATCCATGCATTAAGCCCTTCACCCTAATTGGCCCAAATCCATGCATTAAGCCCTTCACCCTAATTCTTCCTCCTAATTAGTGCATCCCACCATTCCATTCCATAATTTCCATTAGTGCATCCCACCATTCCATTCCATAATTTCCATTAGTGCATCCCACCATTCCATTCACACTTAAATGCCCATTATCCCATTTTTTTTAGCTTTTAATTCCACACCATCCCATTATCCTTTACATCCACTAAACCATGCATCCACATTCACCTAAATAAACCCTAAATTACATCCACTAAACCACCCATCCACCAAATACCTTAAACAAACATCCATTAACACCCATTCTCTTCCTATAAATACCCATTCATTCCATTCACCAAATCATCTCATTTTCCATTGCAATACACAAACACTTCTCCTTCCATTTCATACCATCACACAACCTATCCTTAAACCTTGTGCTACAACAACGAGGAAGAGAAGAGTGCCTAAACGTTCATACAATTCAAGTTTGAGTTGTTGGAATGTTTAGGTGTTTCTTTGATTTCAAAGTTTCATTTTAATTCTCTTTGTTTTGTACGTATAAGGAATGGAAGAGAAGAGTGCTTAAACGTTCATACAATTCAAGTTTTGAGTTGTTGGAATGTTTAGGTGTTTCTTTGATTTCAAAGGTATGAGGAACTAAACCCCCTTTAGCTAGGGGGTGATTCGAAACTATGTTTATATTTGCAATATGAATTGATTAACTTTCGTTGGAATTTCATAAGTTGTGGATTCAATTTGTTTAACCGTTTGATTGATAACTTATTTATGAATGTTTATTAAGAATGCGCGCTTAATTTTCATGCATAAATATGACGCTAGAATATAAGTGATTTTCACCTAATCGTTATGAACTTATATTCACAAGTAGTGGAGGTTGCTTATAAACAATCGTGTTAAATGAATTCTTGGCACGAGTTTCATGCTCATCATAGTAACGAATGCCTCGTCAACACTTATAGTTTTCATAATACTTAATGATCTTTGATTGTATCTTTATTGTGCTGTTCACGTAAAGGACTTTTGGAGAATGTTGTGAATTGCGTTGCGCAAACCCATCCAATTCATTAACTTAAGGAAAACTTGACAGTTAATTTAAGCGGACCTAATTAATCCGGAGTGTTGAGTTTCATAATTTATCGAAAGACCAACTGAGAATCAATCTTGTATGCAAGTATAACATGTGTGGAGAAGAACCCCTTAGCTAGCCTTCATTCCATTCATTCCATCACAAATTCATATTTACATTCCGCTTAGTTTGTTACTTTGTTTTGTTATTTCAATTTTCGTCAAATCAAAACTTTTCCCCCCCCTTTTACTTTCTTGTTCTTTAGTGCTTAGAATCTGTTTAGTTTATGTTTTAAAGTATTTTGAATCAAGCCATAATCTTAAATTCGTCCAAAATTAGTTTTGAGTCTTTTGGTTTGTCTTAATGTTTTAAATTTTAGTTTTGCATTCTTTGAGTCTAGTTTAGTGTTTTATATTGTTTTTACGTTCTTAAGTCAATTTAGAAGGTTTTAGCAAGCCCTCCTAATCCCCGGTCTAGAACGATCCCTCACTTATCCATTCTACTACAATTGTCAAACGAGGGTTTAATTTGAGTGTCAAGTAATTCTCACATCAAATTTTGGCGCCGTTGCCGGGGATTAGCAACTTTGCTAATCCTTTGGTTCTTTTCTTTTTGGTTTAGTTGTTTTCGTTTTAGTTTCTAACTTAGTGTTGTTTTCTTTGTTTGTTGCTACTTTTGATAGTTGATTTAGTTCTCTTTCTTTGATGTTAGGTACTAGAGAAGTAAGAAATGGATTTTGCTAGCATTCAAGCTCAATTGGCAAATCTTACTTCTCAATTGTCGCCGTATGCCGAATGGACCACAATGCAGAGTATCCCTACATTTGGTGCTTCATATAGGCAAGGATTTCAAGCCAATCAATGTCCACAAAGAGATTGGAGGGATCATTCAAACTCTATGTGGTGGGAAGCTCAACAAGTTCAACGTGAAGCATATTGGCAGCCATATGAGGAGTTCTATTCAAGACCTATGCAGCCACCACAACTTGATATGCAATATGTTCAATTAAATTCAAGTTCGTCAATAGATTATAATCAAATTCTTAATGAATTAAATTCTTTGGTGCAGGGGTCACAAAATCAAGCCACGGAGGCTCTACAAGAAGCATATTGGCAACCATATGAGGAGTTCTATACAGCACCTATGCAGCCACCACAACCTGCCCAAAGCAATGAAGTCCAAACTCAAAACAAGGACGAACAAAATCAAGACAAGAAGTTGGGTAAATTGGAGGAGCAAATTGAGCAGATTATGGGGTTCATGAAACAAATTCAAGAGCAAAGTGAACTCTCCAACTCAACTATTGAAAACTCGAAGGAAGATTTTGAAATCCATAATGCTATAACTTTGGGAAATGCTATGGAGGTTGGAAAAGACCTTAAATCAAATTACAAGGAAGATGAAAGGTTGCAATTTGAGGAAGAGGAACACACGCAACCTATGGCAAGGGTGGAAACACCTTTGCCGCAGGCACCTATTGCTCTCACGCCATCTAATTCAAGTAAGGTTGTTCCAAATTTAATTAATTCTAACCCCATTCCACTGAATGTCCCTATTCCTTGCAGGATCATGCAATCCAAGGAAGAAGAGGGTGAGAAAGGCATCTTCGAATCCTTTCCAAAGAATCAAGAGCAAGATGTGACTGGGGAATGTCTAGAAGAGGATATACTTGAGGCAAACAACCCCAAAGAAATTGAATTTTATGACACAGGACAAGGACCAATCCTCACACCACATCTGGGCGAGTGCAAAGTCCCTGAAACGTTCAAAGAAGATGTGTTTATCCTTGAGTTCTTGTCGGAGCACACAGGTAAGCCGCCTCCCCGAATTTCAATTTTCTTTTATACTAATATGTTGTTAATGATCCAGGCACCCACTTTAGAATTTGAACCATTACCGGATCATCTCAAGTATCACCCCCTATTCAGAGATAAATTCCATGTCATGAGTCCTAAATAAGCTTAAGAAGGTTTCGTCCGGCTGCAAGACGTAAAAGAAAGCGCTACTTGGGAGGCAACCCAATACAGTGAATAAACCTTGTTCATTGATTTCCGAGTGATTGTAATTAAAAAAAAAAAAAAAAAAAAAAAAAAAAAAAAAACTTGTTCATTTATTTTTGAGAAATTACAATTGTATCTAAACATGGCAGAAAGATGGAGCCTTCACAAGGGTTGTGTACGTGAGGCCCCACTACATGGCAATACTCTCGGAGCAGGAGGTCTCGGAGCAGAAGGTATCGGAGCAAGAGGCATCGGAGCGGAAGGCATCGGAGCGGGAGGTACCAAAGATAGATCATTCAAGGCCTCAAACCTTGGTGGAACGCTGGATGACCCAGGAAAGAGGTGCCTCTGGAAGAAAGCCGCAAGCTTTTGACGGTCATCAAGCTCATCAAGCTTCCTCTTCATGCCTGACGAATAATTGTTGGCAAGCACGTGCAAACTTCGGTTCTCGTACTTAAGCTGTTTGATCTCCTGCTTAAGACTCTCCACCTCCGCCATCAAGGATTCAACCTGATGGGAGCGAGCAAGAAGGCGTTGGCCCATGTTGGACACAGAGCCAGCGCACTGAACGCTAAGAGCCAAGGACTCTTGAACGGCCAACTCATCGGACCGTCCAGAAAGCAGCTGACTGTCTTTGGGAGTGAGGAGGTTCCGAGCCACTATCGTAGCCGTTGTGGGATCCGTCATCACAGAGTCCTCATCTGTAAGAGGGCCATGGGAGGATAAGAAAGACGGGCACCATACCTTACCCTGACGAGACGCGACCGGATCACTGCTTAGACTCAAATCTAAGCAAAGGTTCGATGGGTTGGATGAGCTAGCCATTGTTCACGAAGTTAAAAGAGAAGGGGTGGACGGAGTAGATTTTCAAACGGGCCGGAGACGATTTCTGGGCAATTTTCAAGTGTGCATGCTAGAGGTGATCAATCACCTCTATTAAAGGAGAGGCGTTCACCAATTCAGAATGAAGAGACACCACTCTTCAAAACCGGAATTTCCGGCGTAAAGATCCCCAGCTCGTCAGACACAATCCCAGCTTTTCAGAAGACGCGTGGAAGGCGAGAAATCAGCTGCACACTTTAGCCGACAAATGTGGTAGACAAAGCCGAAAGCTCCCGGCTTTCCAGAAAGCGTGTGCATATTTGTCGAAAACTCCCGGCTTTGCAGAAAACGCGTGCCACTTGTCAAAAGATCTCAGACAGAGCCGCATCCGCGCTACTACGTGTCGTTCAGAAAGCGAAGGGCATCGTTCAGAAATCGAAGGGGCGACTGCTCAGAAATCAAAGAGGCAAATTCAAAGATCGAAGAGTCGTCACTATTTCAAAAAGCCGGATTTGCGGGATCAAAATGATAGGAGCATATTTATGCGCCTTAGTTAGCTAGTTCTTATGCATTTTTGTTATGTTTTATTCGTTAAAGTAGTCTTTTAAGCTACTTTCATGTGTTTTCAGGTTTAAAGGACATATTACATGAAATGATGCAATTAGGAGCTTTTGGAGCAAAACTGAGCTGGAATGTGGTGTATGCAAATGGAGCACGAGGAATGAACGAGGTTGAAGGTCAAAGGAGCTTAAGAAATGAAGAAATGAAAGTGAAGAGCAAGGAAGTCGGAATTGGTAACCAAAGTTTCTAAAGTTGGAAGTTTCTATTCTTGGAGGTTTCCATTGTCGTGAGTTTCTATTCTTGGCTTTGGGCTTTTAGATGACCTAAACCCTAACTCTTTGTGGACCCTAAGCCTATGCCGCACCTAAACCCTAACCTTAGCCCATTTTAGAGCCATTGCCGTGGGCTTTAGCCCAAGTCCTTTCCCTTGCCATGCAAGGGGGGGCATTTTAGGCCCAAATCCATGCATTAAGCCCTTCACCCTAATTGGCCCAAATCCATGCATTAAGCCCTTCACCCTAATTCTTCCTCCTAATTAGTGCATCCCACCATTCCATTCCATAATTTCCATTAGTGCATCCCACCATTCCGTTCACACTTAAATGCCCATTATCCCATTTTTTTTTAGCTTTTAATTCCACACCATCCCATTATCCTTTACATCCACTAAACCATGCATCCACATTCACCTAAATAAACCCTAAATTACATCCACTAAACCATCCATCCACCATAATTCCCACCATCCACACCTTTTCCCATCCACCAAATACCTTAAACAAACACCCATTAACACCCATTCTCTTCCTATAAATACCCATTCATTCCATTCACCAAATCATCTCATTTTCCATTGTAATACACAAACACTTCCCCTTCTCCATCTTCTCCATTTCCACTCCATTCCACACTTCCATCCCCCCAACCAACCTATCCTTAAACCTTGTGCTACAACAACGAGGAAGAGAAGAGTGCCTAAACGTTCATACAATTCAAGTTTGAGTTGTTGGAATGTTTAGGTGTTTCTTTGATTTCAAAGTTTCATTTTAATTCTCTTTGTTTTGTACGTATAAGGAATGGAAGAGAAGAGTGCTTAAACGTTCATACAATTCAAGTTTTGAGTTGTTGGAATGTTTAGGTGTTTCTTTGATTTCAATGTTTAATTTCAATTCTCTTTGTTTTGTACGTATGAGGAAATAAACCCCCTTTAGCTAGGGGGTGATTCGAAACTATGTTTATGTTTGTAATATGATTTGATTACTTTTAATTACGTTTCATAAGTTATGAATTCAATTTGTTTAACTGTTTGATTGATAACCTATTTATGTATGTTTATTAAGAATGAACGCTTAATTTTCATGCATGAATTTGACGCTAGAATATAAGTGAATTTCACGTAATAGTTATGAACTTATATTCACAAGTAGTGGAGGTTGCTTATAAACAATCGCGTTAAACATATTCTTGGCATAAGTTTCATGCAATCATAGTAACGAATGCCTCGTCAACACTTACAGTTTTCATGATGCTTAATGATTCTTGCTTGTATCTCTATTATGCAATTCATGTAGGGAACTTGTGAGGAATGCTTTGGATTGTCATATGCAATCATCCAATTCATTAACTTAAGGAAAACTTGACGATTAATTTAAGCGGACCTAATTAACTTGGAGTGTCGAGTTCCATAATTTATCGAAAGACCAACTGAGAATCAATTTTGTATGCAAGTATAACATGTGTGGAGATGAACCCCTTGGCTATTCCATCATCCATATTTTCATCTCATTCATATTTACGTTTTGCCTTTAATTACAATTTGTCCATTTAATTTAATATCGTCCAAACACAATCCCCCCTTTACTTTATTGTCAAATTAGTTAGAAATCAATTTAGTTTGTGTTTTTAAAGAATTTTGAGTCAAAAATCCAAGTGATTAACAATCCCTCCTAATCCCCGGTCCAGAACGATCCCTACTTATACTTATACTACAATTCTCAAAAAGAGGGTTTAATTTGTGTGCGTATAATTCTCGCATCAAATTTTGGCCCCGTTGCCGGGGATTAGCAACTTTGCTAATCCCTTGGTTCTTTTATTTTGGTTTAGTTTGTTTTCGTTTTAGTTTCTAACTTAGTTTTATTTTCTTTGTTTGATGTTACTTTTGATATTTGCTTTAGTTCTTTTTCTTTGATTTTAGGTGCTTGAGAAGTAAGACATGGATTTTGCTAGCATTCAAGCTCAATTGGCAAATCTTACTTCTCAATTGTCGCAGATTGCTGAAAGGACCACAATACAAAATGTCCCTACATTTAGTGCGTCTTATAGGCAAGGATACCAAGCCAATCAATATCCACAAAGCGATTGGAGTGATCATTCAAACTCTATGTGGTGGGAAGCTCAACAAGTTCAACATGAAGCATATTGGCAGCCATATGAGGAGTTCTGTTCAAGACCTATGCAGCCGCCACAACCTTATATGCAATATGCTCAATCAAACTCAGGTTCGTCAATAGATTATAATCAAATTCTTAATGAATTAAACTCTTTGGTGCAGGGTTCACAAAATCAAGCTAAGGAGACTCACCAAGAAACATATTGGCAACCATATGAGGATTCATATGCACCACCACAGCCTTCCCCTCAATCTTCACATCCAAATTCAGGTATATCAAATTGTTATAAGGAAGTTATTCAACAACTGAATTCTGTGGAGCAGGGCAGGGAAGCTCAACCATTTCAACAAGACGCATTTTGGCGACCAATTGAGGATTTCTATCAAGCAAAAGAGTTGGCTGAGTGGAACAGTCAATTTAGGCAGAATGCAGAATGCATGGAACAAATTCAAGAACAAATGGTTGAAGATGAGCCCATGGATGAATTGCTACTGCTCGAAGAGGAGGAGGATGCACAAGGCACGGCAAGGGAAGAACAACCCTTGCCGCAACCTCCCAATATTCCTACACCACCCCATTCAAGTAAGGTTGTTCCAAATTTAATTATTTCTAACTTTGTTCCCCCAAATGCACCCTTCCCTGGCAGGTTCATACAATCCATGAAAGATGAGGGGAAGAAAGACATCTTGGACACCTTTCCAACAATTCACGAGGAAAAAGTGGTTGAGGAGCATCTTGAATTCATCAAGGAGGAAATTGGAGTGGATCATACAGCCACAACCTTCAAAATGTCCAATCTGAATGAAAACATCCCTTGTGCATTTGTTGAATGTGCTGCGACTTTAGAGCCAATATTGCAGCCCATATGTAAGCCACCTACTCAAATCCAATTTGGTGAAAGAGTTTACATGGATCTTAGGACAGATCTCTATTCCACTCCATACAAAGATCCAATTCTTGAATGTTTTGAGAAGCATTTCGTGGAGGATGTACTTAAGTTCTTATTGGAGCACACAGGTAAGCCGCCTCCCCGAATTTCAATTTTCTTTTATACTAATATGTTGTTAATGATCCAGGCGCCCACTTTAGAATTTGAACCATTACCTGATCATCTCAAGTATCACCCCCCATTCAAAGATAAATTCCATGCCGGGGGTCCTAAGTGAGAAAAGAAGTTCTTCGTCCGGCTGCAAGACGTAAAAGAAAGCGCTACTTGGGAGGCAACCCAATACAGTGAATAAAACAAAGCTTTTTCATTAATTTTCGAGAAATTACAAATGTATCTAACAAATAGAGCTTCACAAAGGTTGTTTTTGTTTTTGTTTGCGTGAAGACCCACCACGAGTCAAAACTCTAGAAGCGGAAGGCATCGGAGCGGAAGGCATCGGAGCAAGAGGCATCGGAGCAAGAGGCATAGGAGCGATAGGTATCGGAGATAGAGCATTCCAGGCCCCAATACTTGGCGGAACGCTGGATGACCCAGGAAAAAGGTGCCCCTGGAAGAAAGACGCAAGCCGTTGACGGTCATTTTGCATCCGACCTTGAGATTCTTGCATCTCATCAAGCTTCCTCTTCATGCCCGACGAATAATTGTTGGCAAGCACGTGCAAACTTCGGTTCTCGTACTTAAGCTGTTTGATCTCCTGCTTAAGACTCTCCACCTCCGCCATCAAGGATTCAACCTGTCGGGAGCGAGCAAGAAGGCGTTGGCCCATGTTGGACACAGAGCCAGTGCACTGAACACTCAGAGCCAGGGATTCTTGAACGGCCAACTCATCGGACCGTCCTGAAAGCAGCTGACTGTCTTTGGGAGTGAGGAGGTTCCGAGCCATTATCGTAGCCGTTGTGGGATCCGTCATCACAGAGTCCTCATCTGTAAGAGAGCCATGGGAAGATAAGAAAGACGGGCACCATACCTTACCCTGACGAGACGCGACTGGATCACTGCTTAGACTCAAATCTAAGCAAAGGTTCGATGGGTTGGATGAGCTAGCCATTGTTCACGAAGTTAAAAGAGAAGGGGTGGACGGAGTAGATTTTCAAAAGGGCCGGAGACGAGTTTCAAGAATGGAAAATCTTCAGAGTGTGTAAGTTGGCGGTGATCGATAGCTCTATAAAAAGCCAAGGCAACGCGTCCACCAATTCAAAAAGCCTCGGCTTTTCAGAAATCGCGTTCAACACGTGGAGGCCATCATCGCAACTACACGTCTTTAGCCGACAAGCGCAAAGTTCGGCGATGCTTTATCTGCTTTTCAGAAAACGCGTGCAGCTTTATCGAAGAGGCGTCTTCAAAGATCGAAGAGTCGTCACTATTCCAAAAAGCCGGATTTGCGGGATCAAAATGTTTGTCGACAACGGTAAAAGAACAGTATCACCACTTGCTATTGAATTCCCTATATATGTCGACCTTCATTTTTTTTTGGCAAGACAGAACTGAAGAAAATGCTCAACTCTTTCTCACCTCTGAAGGCGCACTCTCACCAAAGCCTTTCAAAATACTCTATTCTTTCTTCTTCCCCAAAGATGATACCAGATGCCTGGAGTACAGATGACCCAGGAGGAAACAGCACCACAAATACATGTGCTGATTCATTCACCGCTTCTTCAAAAGCAAAGGTATCTCATATCATCAAGGGCAAAAGCAAAGGTATCTCATATCATGCTCTTTCCCTGTCTTTTCCTTTGTCCTTGATATTACTTGCATGGCAAAGTGAAAGAAACAATCAGCCGGCACTTGGAGTCTATCTGGACTCTATTCCCTGGTTGCTTACCTAGCTTTGCTGAGCTATCCTCTAACCCTCTTCAATACGAATTGGAGAGATTGAACAAAGAAACAGATAAGAGGAGGAAGCTCAAACCTTCGGGGGAGACCAAAGGAAGCCTGCGGCCCAGTTCAAGAGTAGCACAAAGGAAAATCAACGATGGGAGCAGCGCATTTCAAGAGTAAGCCTGTGGAATCACTCAAGATGAAGCCTCACTGCAATCACCAAGGAGAAGATGGAATTTACACTCCATAACCAGATTTGCATCTCTAAAACTCTTCTCTTTGTTAGATACATTCTGCCATGTTTAGTATGTTTAGTTGCTGTTTTATATGTTTTCTTTTGTTTGATGAGTTTTAAGCTTAAAACATTGAGGACAATGTTTGATTTAAGTGTGGGGGGGGGTAACTAAGTATGTTGATGCAAATTTGTTGGATTTTATCACCCATAACTTCAAGTGTTGTTCCTTGCTGTTTTAAAATGTTTTTAAACTGTTTTAGTGTGTTTTGACTTAAAAATTCGAAAATCCCATAAAAATTTGAAACATTGTTTTGAAAAACCCAAAAAGAGTTGTTTTAAAGTTGTTTTTGTGTGTTTGTGTCGTAGGGTACCTTCCAACGCAATGATGAGGATTTGGTTTTTAATTGCATGATGGTTAAAGAAAGTTACAAACATGGAAGGACGTTTGATATACTCTTTGGTTTATGCTTGGTTGTTGTTATAGTTTACGAATTCACATGTAATCACAAATGATAAAAATTAGTTTTTGTAACATGCTTGAAGGAATGAACTTAAACAAACGATACATCCCTGTGAGACTTGAGCCTAAACGTTATTTGGAGAGTAATAATCTGTGCGTCATTGTTTTCTAAAGTCGTTGCATGATCTCATTATTCTTTGCTTGGTTACTACTTAGAAGGCGTTTCATCACTTAGTTCCAAATGCTAGAACTCATGCCCATTTCATTCAAAGCATGTCATTGATTTGCATACCACATATTCAAGATGAAGTTGTGTAGTGACCACCATCAAAGCCAAACAGCCATGTGCCCTTCACTCATTTTGTGTTTAAGTTTAACCCCGTTGAGCCGTGTTAGCCCATGTTCTTTGTTAACCCACATTATCCTCACCTAGCCTAGATTAGGACCATCCTTACCCTTGTTCTCGAAGCATAGTAAGCAATGAATTCCTTTTGATTAATATGTTGCAGAAAATAAGTGTGGGGGAAGGATTATTGATGTGAGTTTATGTGCCATAGGCACGGCTAAAAAAGAGTCAAAAAAAAAAAAAAAAAAAAAAAAAAAAAAAAAAGAAGTTCAAAAGTATTGGTTGTTGAAGTAAGGGCCCAAAACAATGAATTAGGCCCTAAGAGTTGTTTGAGTTTCCCCTATTTGTCTAAAAGTTGATTTTTGCATTCTAAGGGAATTCTAGGTCTTAATTTCATTGCTTTACTTGCTATTGCTTAAAGAACTTTTGTTTATCCCTACCTTTCCTTGTTAGCCAACACCCCAAGCCCCGTTACAACCCTCTACTTCCATCTTGAGTGTTGTGCATTTCAATTGTGGAGTTTGAATTTGGTATGAGCATATGGTGTCACTGGTTCTCGCATCTAAGTAGTAGCATTCTATTCATGAGATCATATCTAAACATGCTTCTTAACTCTAGAAATTGTATTCGTTGTGAAACATATATGTGAGCATTCGTTTTCATATCTACATCAATCTTCTCACATATGACTAGTTTAGGGTGTGGAGTTAGAAAATATGAGTGAAAATAGAGTGTATATCTTGTAAGGAATTGAGGGAATTCTCTAAGGCATGTTACTACATTCAAAGCATTGTTTTAATTGATTACTTGTGAACAAGTGAGTAGTGGCTTTAATTAAGTATGTGCTTGGGTAAAGAGGACTCAAATCTGTAGGGATAACGATCTTTAACATGTCATGTGCATTGGAAATCCCTGAGGCGAACATTGGAAGGTTTAGTTTTTGGTTTTGGTTAGTTTGTTTCGTTTTGTTTTTCTTTCTTTTGTTTGTTTTGCTCGAGGACTAGCAAAAGCTAAGTGTGGGGGAATTTGATAGGAGCATATTTATGCGCCTTAGTTAGCTAGTTCTTATGCATTTTTGTTATGTTTTATTCGTTAAAGTAGTCTTTTAAGCTACTTTCATGTGTTTTCAGGTTTAAAGGACATATTACATGAAATGATGCAATTAGGAGCTTTTGGAGCAAAACTGAGCTGGAATGTGGTGTATGCAAATGGAGCACGAGGAATGAACGAGGTTGAAGGTCAAAGGAGCTTAAGAAATGAAGAAATGAAAGTGAAGAGCAAGGAAGTCGGAATTGGTAACCAAAGTTTCTAAAGTTGGAAGTTTCTATTCTTGGAGGTTTCCATTGTCGTGAGTTTCTATTCTTGGCTTTGGGCTTTTAGATGACCTAAACCCTAACTCTTTGTGGACCCTAAGCCTATGCCGCACCTAAACCCTAACCTTAGCCCATTTTAGAGCCATTGTCGTGGGCTTTAGCCCAAGTCCTTTCCCTTGCCATGCAAGGGGGGGCATTTTAGGCCCAAATCCATGCATTAAGCCCTTCACCCTAATTGGCCCAAATCCATGCATTAAGCCCTTCACCCTAATTCTTCCTCCTAATTAGTGCATCCCACCATTCCATTCCATAATTTCCATTAGTGCATCCCACCATTCCGTTCACACTTAAATGCCCATTATCCCATTTTTTTTAGCTTTTAATTCCACACCATCCCATTATCCTTTACATCCACTAAACCATGCATCCACATTCACCTAAATAAACCCTAAATTACATCCACTAAACCATCCATCCACCATAATTCCCACCATCCACACCTTTTCCCATCCACCAAATACCTTAAACAAACACCCATTAACACCCATTCTCTTCCTATAAATACCCATTCATTCCATTCACCAAATCATCTCATTTTCCATTGTAATACACAAACACTTCCCCTTCTCCATCTTCTCCATTTCCACTCCATTCCACACTTCCATCCCCCCAACCAACCTATCCTTAAACCTTGTGCTACAACAACGAGGACGAGAAGAGTGCCTAAACGTTCATACAATTCAAGTTTGAGTTGTTGGAATGTTTAGGTGTTTCTTTGATTTCAAAGTTTCATTTTAATTCTCTTTGTTTTGTACGTATAAGGAATGGAAGAGAAGAGTGCTTAAACGTTCATACAATTCAAGTTTTGAGTTGTTGGAATGTTTAGGTGTTTCTTTGATTTCAATGTTTAATTTCAATTCTCTTTGTTTTGTACGTATGAGGAAATAAACCCCCTTTAGCTAGGGGGTGATTCGAAACTATGTTTATGTTTGTAATATGATTTGATTACTTTTAATTACGTTTCATAAGTTATGAATTCAATTTGTTTAACTGTTTGATTGATAACCTATTTATGTATGTTTATTAAGAATGAACGCTTAATTTTCATGCATGAATTTGACGCTAGAATATAAGTGAATTTCACGTAATAGTTATGAACTTATATTCACAAGTAGTGGAGGTTGCTTATAAACAATCGCGTTAAACATATTCTTGGCATAAGTTTCATGCAATCATAGTAACGAATGCCTCGTCAACACTTACAGTTTTCATGATGCTTAATGATTCTTGCTTGTATCTCTATTATGCAATTCATGTAGGGAACTTGTGAGGAATGCTTTGGATTGTCGTATGCAATCATCCAATTCATTAACTTAAGGAAAACTTGACGGTTAATTTAAGCGGACCTAATTAACTTGGAGTGTCGAGTTCCATAATTTATCGAAAGACCAACTGAGAATCAATTTTGTATGCAAGTATAACATGTGTGGAGATGAACCCCTTGGCTATTCCATCATCCATATTTTCATCTCATTCATATTTACGTTTTGCCTTTAATTACAATTTGTCCATTTAATTTAATATCGTCCAAACACAATCCCCCCTTTACTTTATTGTCAAATTAGTTAGAAATCAATTTAGTTTGTGTTTTTAAAGAATTTTGAGTCAAAAATCCAAGTGATTAACAATCCCTCCTAATCCCCGGTCCAGAACGATCCCTACTTATACTTATACTACAATTCTCAAAAAGAGGGTTTAATTTGTGTGCGTATAATTCTCGCATCACAAAACGTTTGTCGACAACGGTAAAAGAACAGTACCACCACTTGCTATTGAATTCCCTATATATGTCGACCTTCATTTTTTTGGCAAAGCAGAACTGAAGAAAATGCCCAACTCTTTCTCACCTCTGAGGGCGCACTCCCAGCAAAGCCTTTCGAAATACTCCATTATTTCTTCTTCCCCAAAGATGATACCAGATGCCTGGAGTACAGATGACCCAGGAGGAAACAGCACCACAAATACATGTGCTGATTCATTCACCGCTTCTTCAAAAGCAAAGGTATCTCATATCATCAAGGGCAAAAGCAAAGGTATCTCATATCATGCTCTTTCCCTGTCTTTTCCTTTGTCCTTGATATTACTTGCATGGCAAAGTGAAAGAAGCAATCAGCCGGCTCTTGGAGTCTATCTGGACTCTATTCCCTGGTTGCTTACCTAGCTTTGCTGAGCTATCCTCTAACCCTCTTCAATACGAATTGGAGAGATTGAACAAAGAAACAGATAAAAGGAGGAAGCTCAGACCTTCGGGGGAGACCAAAGGAAGCCTGCTACCCAGTTCAAGAGTAGCACAAAGGAAAATCAACGATGGGAGTAGCGCATTTCAAGAGTAAGCCTGTGGAATAACTCAAGATGAAGCCTCACTGCAATCACCAAGGAAAAGATGGAATTTACACTCCATAACCAGATTTGCATCTCTAAAACTCTTCTCTTTGTTAGATACATTCTGCCATGTTTAGTATGTTTAGTTGCTGTTTTATATGTTTTCTTTTGTTTGGTGTGTTTTAAGCTTAAAACATTGAGGACAATGTTTGATTTAAGTGTGGGGGGGTAACTAAGTATGTTGATGCAAATTTGTTGGATTTTATCACCCATAACTTCAAGTATTGATCCTTGCTGTTTTAAAATGTTTTTAAACTGTTTTAATGTGTTTTGACTTAAAAATTCGAAAATCCCATAAAAATTTGAAAAATTGTTTTGAAAAACCCAAAAAGAGTTGCTTTTGTGTGTTTGTGTCGTAGGTTACCTTCCAACACAATGATGAGGATTTGGTTTTTAATTGCATGACGGTTAAAGAAAGTTACAAACATGGATGGACGTTTGATATACTCTTTGGTTTATGCTTGGTTGTAGTTATAGTTCACGAATTCACATGCAATCACAAAGAAAAAAATTAGTTTTTATAACATGCTTGAAGGAATGAGCTCAAACTAACACTACATCCCTGTGAGCCTTGAGCTTAAACGTTTATTTGGAGAGTTAAAATCTGTGCATTCTTTGTTTTCTAAAGTCGTTGCATGATCTCATTATTCTTTGCTTGGTTGCTACTTAGAAGGCGTTTCATCACTTAGTTCCAAATGCTAGAACTCATGCCCATTTCATTCAAAGCATGTCATTGATTTGCATAACACATATTCAAGATGAAGTTGTGTAGTGAACACCATAGCCAAATTGCCATATTTCCCTTTTCATTTGTTTTATAGGATTTAACCCCGTTGAGCCTTGTGTAGCCTACTTTCTTTGTTAACCCACATTATCTTCACCTAGCCTAGATTAGGACCATCCGTACCCTTGTTCTTGAAGCATAGTAAGCATGAATGAATTCCCTTTGATTAATGTGTGCAGAAAATAAGTGTGGGGGAAAGTGTATTCATGTGAGTTTTTGTGCCATAGGCACGGTAAAAAAAAAAAATAATAATAAAAAAAAAAAAAAAAAAAGAAAAGAAAAAAATGGAAAAAGAGTTGAAAATAGTTGAAAAGTATTGGTTGTTGAAGTAAGGGCCCAAAACAATGAATTAGGCCCTAAGAGTTGTTTGAATCTCCCCTATTTGTTTAAAAGTTGATTTCTGCATTCTAAGGGAATTCTAGGTCTTAATTTCATTACTTTACTTATTATTGCTTAAAGAACGTTTGTTATTCCTTACCTTCCCTTGTTAGCCAAAACCCCAAGCCCCGTTACAACCCTTGACTTCTATCTTGAGTGTTGTGCATTTCAAATGTGGAGTTTGAATTTGGTATGAGCATATGGTGTCACTGGTTCTCGCATCTAAGTAGTAGCATCCCATTCATGAGATCATATCCATACACGTTTAATTACTCCCGAAATTGCTTTCTTTGTATAACGTATGTGAGTACTAGTCTTTCATGTTTACATCAATCTTCTCACATATAACTAGTGTAGGGTGTGTAGTCAGAAAATTTGAGTGAAAATTGAGTGCATAACGAGTGAGGAATTGAGGGAATTCTCTAAGGCATGTTACTACATTCAAAATATGTTTTAATTGATTAAATGCGAACTAGTGAATGGTGACTATGATTAAGTATGTGCTTGAGGGAAAGGAAGACTAAAAGCCATGTGAGTAATGAATTTTGACATGTCATGTTTCATTGGAAATCCCTGAGGCGAACGTTGGAAGGTTTAGTTTTTGGTTTTGGTTAGTTTGTTTCGTTTTGTTTTCTTTCTTTTGTTTGTTTTGCTCGAGGACTAGCAAAAGCTAAGTGTGGGGGAATTTGATAGGAGCATATTTATGCGCCTTAGTTAGCTAGTTCTTATGCATTTTTGTTATGTTTTATTCGTTAAAGTAGTCTTTTAAGCTACTTTCATGTGTTTTCAGGTTTAAAGGACATATTACATGAAATGATGCAATTGGGAGCTTTTGGAGCAAAACTGAGCTGGAATGTGGTGTATGCAAATGGAGCACGAGGAATGAACGAGGTTGAAGGTCAAAGGAGCTTAAGAAATGAAGAAATGAAAGTGAAGAGCAAGGAAGTCGGAATTGGTAACCAAAGTTTCTAAAGTTGGAAGTTTCTATTCTTGGAGGTTTCCATTGTCGTGAGTTTCTATTCTTGGCTTTGGGCTTTTAGATGACCTAAACCCTAACTCTTTGTGGACCCTAAGCCTATGCCGCACCTAAACCCTAACCTTAGCCCATTTTAGAGCCATTGCCGTGGGCTTTAGCCCAAGTCCTTTCCCTTGCCATGCAAGGGGAGGCATTTTAGGCCCAAATCCATGCATTAAGCCCTTCACCCTAATTGGCCCAAATCCATGCATTAAGCCCTTCACCCTAATTCTTCCTCCTAATTAGTGCATCCCACCATTCCATTCCATAATTTCCATTAGTGCATCCCACCATTCCATTCCATAATTTCCATTAGTGCATCTCACCATTCCATTCACACTTAAATGCCCATTATCCCATTTTTTTTAGCTTTTAATTCCACACCATCCCATTATCCTTTACATCCACTAAACCATGCATCCACATTCACCTAAATAAACCCTAAATTACATCCACTAAACCATCCATCCACCATAATTCCCACCATCCACACCTTTTCCCATCCACCAAATACCTTAAACAAACATCCATTAACACCCATTCTCTTCCTATAAATACCCATTCATTCCATTCACCAAATCATCTCATTTTCCATTGCAATACACAAACACTTCTCCTTCCATTTCATACCATCACACAACCTATCCTTAAACCTTGTGCTACAACAACGAGGAAGAGAAGAGTGCCTAAACGTTCATACAATTCAAGTTTGAGTTGTTGGAATGTTTAGGTGTTTCTTTGATTTCAAAGTTTCATTTTAATTCTCTTTGTTTTGTACGTATAAGGAATGGAAGAGAAGAGTGCTTAAACCTTCATACAATTCAAGTTTTGAGTTGTTGGAATGTTTAGGTGTTTCTTTGATTTCAAAGGTATGAGGAACTAAACCCCCTTTAGCTAGGGGGTGATTCGAAACTATGTTTATATTTGCAATATGAATTGATTAACTTTCGTTGGAATTTCATAAGTTGTGGATTCAATTTGTTTAACCGTTTGATTGATAACTTATTTATGAATGTTTATTAAGAATGCGCGCTTAATTTTCATGCATAAATATGACACTAGAATATAAGTGATTTTCACCTAATCGTTATGAACTTATATTCACAAGTAGTGGAGGTTGCTTATAAACAATCGTGTTAAATGAATTCTTGGCACGAGTTTCATGCTCATCATAGTAACGAATGCCTCGTCAACACTTATAGTTTTCATAATACTTAATGATCTTTGATTGTATCTTTATTGTGCTGTTCACGTAAAGGACTTTTGGAGAATGTTGTGAATTGCGTTGCGCAAACCCATCCAATTCATTAACTTAAGGAAAACTTGACGGTTAATTTAAGCGGACCTAATTAATCCGGAGTGTTGAGTTTCATAATTTATCGAAAGACCAACTGAGAATCAATCTTGTATGCAAGTATAACATGTGTGGAGAAGAACCCCTTAGCTAGCCTTCATTCCATTCATTCCATCACAAATTCATATTTACATTCCGCTTAGTTTGTTACTTTGTTTTGTTATTTCAATTTTCGTCAAATCAAAACTTTTTCCCCCCCCTTTTACTTTCTTGTTCTTTAGTGCTTAGAATCTGTTTAGTTTATGTTTTAAAGTATTTTGAATCAAGCCATAATCTTAAATTCGTCCAAAATTAGTTTTGAGTCTTTTGGTTTGTCTTAATGTTTTAAATTTTAGTTTTGCATTCTTTGAGTCTAGTTTAGTGTTTTATATTGTTTTTACGTTCTTAAGTCAATTTAGAAGGTTTTAGCAAGCCCTCCTAATCCCCGGTCTAGAACGATCCCTCACTTATCCATTCTACTACAATTGTCAAACGAGGGTTTAATTTGAGTGTCAAGTAATTCTCACATCAGTGACCACCACAAAAGCCAAACAGCCATGTGCCCTTCACTCATTTTGTGTTTTAAGTTTAACCCCATTGAGCCGTGTTAGCCCATATTCTTTGTTAACCCGCATTATCCTCACCTAGCCTAGAATAGGACCATCCGTACCCTTGTTCTTGAAGCATAGTAAGCATGAATGAGTTCCTTTTGATTAATGTGCTGCAGGAAATAAGTGTGGGGGAAGGATTATTGATGTGAGTGATGTGCCATAGGCACGATTAGAAAAAAAAAAGAGAAAAGAAGAAAGAAAAGAAAAGAAAAAAAAATGGAAAAGAGTTGAAAAGAAGTGAAAAAGAGTTTCAAAGTATTGGTTGTTGAAGTAAGGGCCCAAAACAATGAATTAGGCCCTAAGAGTTGTTTGAATCTCCCCTATTTGTTTAAAAGTTGATTTCTGCATTCTAAGGGAATTCTAGGTCTTAATTTCATTACTTTACTTACTATTGCTTAAAGAACTTTTGTGTATCCCTACCTTTCCTTGTGAGCCAATACCCCAAGCCCCGTTACAACCCTTGACTTCTATTTTGAGTGTTGTGCATTTCAATTGTGGAGTTTGAATTTGGTATGAGCATATGGTGTCACTGGTTCTCGCATCTAAGGAGTAGCATTCCATTCATGAGATCATATCTAAACACATTTAATTACTCCAGAAATTGCGTTCTTTGTTATAACGTATGTGAGTATTAGTCCTTCATGTTTACATCCATCTTCTCACATAAAACTAGTGTAGGGTGTGTAGTCAGAAAATCTGAGTGAAAATTGAGTGCATAACTAGTGAGGAATTGAGGGAATTCTCTAAGGCATGTTACTACATTCAAAATATGTTTTAATTGATTAAATGCGAACTAGTGAATGGTGACTATGATTAAGTATGTGCTTGAGGGGAAGGAAGACTAAAAGCTATGTGAGTAATGATCTTTGACATGTCATGTTTCATTGGAAATCCCTGAGGCAAACGTTGGAAGGTTTAGGTTATGTTTTGTTTGTTTTGTTGCATTTTGTTTACTTTAGTTGTTTTGTTTTGCTCGAGGACTAGCAAAAGTTAATTGTGGGGGAATTTGATAGGAGCATATTCATGCGACTTAATTAGCTTGTTCTCATGCATTTATGTTGTGTTTACTTAGTTGTTTTAGTGTTTACGGCCACTTTTGTGTATTTTCAGATTATAAGGCCAAAGTGTGCAAGAAGATGCAAATTGGAGCCTTTTGGAGCGAAAGAGGAATGAATGAGTTGAAGTCTTGAAGAAACGACGAATTCTTACTCCAACGATGAATTCTTACCAAAACGAGGAATCCTACTCAAACAAGGTTTCCTATTTTAGGAAAGTTAACCCTAAGTTTCCCGTTTTGGTAACCTTTCCTAATCTTAAACGTCCGTATTTTCTAGCCACTTTGAAGTCCTTGTAGGCGCTTTAGGACACAAAACGAATGCCCTAGCCCAAATTCCAACCAATGCCGTGGGCTTTAGCCCAAGTCCTTTCCCTTGCCGTGCAAGGGGGGGCATTTTAGGCCCAAATCCATGCTTCTAAACCCTAGCCCTTTAACCTTGCAGCCGCATCCTTTAATCTTTCCCTCTCTAATTTCTGATTTTATTTTCCTTTTTCTAGAAGCCTTTGATTCATCCAAAACCCATATCAGCCGCATTCTCCCATCCACCATCCATTAACCCTAAGCCTTCTAGTTCTAATCTCAGCCATTCATTCATAAACCCTAAACTAAACCCTAAGCTGTGCATTTTTTATCCTAATTACCTCTCAGCCGTCACTCCACACATTCACCATAATAAACTTTTCATTATTCACCCTAAAATCCCATAAGCCGTGACCCCCCTCTCCTTCATTCTAAAAACTAATCAGCCACCTTCACACCCTAATTCCTTCTAAGCCGCACACTACTATACTTCCCCTTTGATCCATAGCCATCCATTTCATTCTATTCAGCCACAAATATATCCTAGCCGCACCTTTTTCCTCTAACCCTAGAGCTTTCATTCATACTTCTCATTCACATAATTTCAACCAGCCACCATCATTCACTCTCTCCATAATCCGTGCACTCCCACATATCTCCCATTCATTCACAAACCGTAATCCCCTAACCCTAACACACCATTCATACACTCATCATCCCATCACCTTAATTCTCCCATTCTCTCAACCAACCGCATCCACCATCACCAAAAACCCATTCAAACCCGTGCATATCCCAGCCATTCCAGCCACTTCCAAGCCTTGCAGCAACCTCTCCACCACTTCCCACACCATTCTACACCATACTACACCACCCCATAACCTTGCCGCACCACTAAATCACCCTAAATCCATTCCCAAACCAGAAAAACATCCAAAAACCACCCACAACCAATCTGCCGCAGCAAGGAGAAGAGGAAAGAGGAGCTTTGACGCGCACCAATTCACGTGGATTCGTCGGGCGTTCTAGGTGTAATCAATCCTTTGTGCTTTATGTTTAAATTCAATTGTATTTCTCTTTTTGTGAACATGAGAGGCTAAATCCCCCTAGTTAGCTAGGGGGTGATTCGAAACCATGTTTATGCTTGCAATATGAATTGATTACTTTTGGTTGGAATTTCATGAATGGTGGATTCAATGCGTTTAACTGTTTGATTGATAACTTATTTGTGTATGTTTATTGAGAGTGCACGCTTAATTTTTATGCATGAATTTGACGCTAGAATATAAGTGAGTTTCACCTAATAGTTATGAACTTATATTCACAAGTAGTGGAGGTTGCTTATAAACAATCGCGTTAAATGAATTCTTGGCACTAGTTTCATGCTCATCATAGTAACGAATGCCTCGTCAACACTTATAGTTTTCATGATGCTTAATGATCTTTGATTGTATCTTTATTGTGCTTTTCACGTAAATGACTTTTGGAGAATGTTTTGAATTGCGTTGCGCTAACCCATCCAATTCATTAACTTAAGGAAAACTTGACGGTTAATTTAAGCAGACCTAATTAACCCGGAGTGTTGAGTTTCATAATTCATCGAAAGACCAACTGAAAATCAAAGTGTATGCAAGTGTGACATGTGTGGAGAAAAACCCCTTAGCTATTCCATCATCCATATTTTCATCAAATTTATATTTAGAATCTGCCTTAAATTTACAATCTGTGCATTTAAGTTATTTTCGTCAAAACCTCAATCCCCCTTTACTTTAGTGTCCAATTTAGTTAGAAAGTGTCTTAGTTTGTGTTTTTAAGCATTTTGATTCATTTTATTACCCAAATTCGTCCAAAGTTGTCAAAGTGCTCAAAACTGCCCAGAAAGTGATTTTAAGGCTGTTTTGAGTCTTTTGTTTTGTTTTAGTGTTTTTATTGTTTAGTTTTGTATTCTTTGAGTCTAATTTAGTGTTTCAAACTTTATTTTACATTTTTGAGTCAGTCTCCAAGTGATTTTGCAATCCCTCCTAATCCCCGGTTAAGAACGATCCCTACTTATTCATATACTACAATTGTCAAAAGAGGGTGTTAATTTGTGTGCTTACTTAGTTCGCATCAGTGTGCCTTGAGATAATGAGGTTATAATCGAGGTATGTCTATTGTTGGTTGAAAACTATTTCCAAACCCCCTCTTGGGCCTTGGTTAAGTCTTGTGCCTTCGAGAATTTATGGAAGAGATCTCTCTTCGGAGGAGGTCCTACTATAAGAAAAAAAATTTCTATTGTGCAAAAATGTAAACCTATATCAGCACATAACAAAAAATCTTATTAAACCCACATCAGCACATAACAAAATAAAAGGATCTCTCTTCGGAGTAGGTTCTATTATTTAGACAATTTTTTTTAACTAATTATTAAACCCACATCAGCACATAACAAAATAATAGGATCTCTCTTCGGAGTAGGTCCTATTATTTAGACAACTTTTTTTTAACTAATTATTAAACCCACATCAGCACATAACAAAAAATCTTATTAAACCCACATCAGCACATAACAAAATAATAGGATCTCTTTTCGGAGTAGGTCCTATTATTTAGACAACTTTTTTTTTAACTAATTATTAAACCCACATCAGCACATAACAAAAAATCTTACAGAATTGTGGTGGAATGATCATATTGATTTGCGACACCTATTTACAAGAACTACATTCATCGATTTTCAATTTTAGGGACCATCTTGATGGTGTGAGTCAATTTCAGAGACTATTTATGACAAAAACCTGTAAATTTTGTGGGGCCCATTTATGTGCCACATCAACACTTAACAGTATTTTTAACAGAATTGTGGCGGAAGGACCACATTGATTTGCGACAGCTATTTTCAAGGACTATATTGATTGATTTGCAATTTCAGGAACCATTTTGATGGTTAGGGACCATTTATGATAAAACCCTTAGTAATATTCTAACTTTTTATTGATTTTACACAAACTCATCCTTATTTTTTTATAAAATAATAAACAATAATTTTATGTTTAATTTTGGATTGGATTTTTAATCAATTAATTTTGGATTGGATTTTTAATCAATCTCGCCATACCACGTGTTATTATATAAAATTAAAATTTTTGTGAATAGATTTTAGAGTAGATTTTAACCAATCCCGTAACACCACGTGTTATGATTCTGTAAAAATTTTGTCGATAGATTTTCGATAAGATTTTAACCAATCCTGTCATGCCATATGTCACTATTTATTCAGATTTCTTGTGGATAGATTGTCGTTAAGATTTTCAACCTATTACGATGTGCCACATACATTATCTAGAACCTCATCATTTCTTTTTTCTGTTTATAGACCCTGCATCAAACCTAAATTCACACACCAAATTCAAAGTCTTTCCAAATCATTCTTCATACATTATAAATCTTGAGTTTTTACAATGTCTTTTCTATTCAAACCTGAACCCTACTCTATTCATCGATCATTCCATCCTATTACTTTCATTCTTTCCAAAATTGACGATCCCTTAAACAAAAACAAAATTTATTCGACTCGGAACCGGATTTGGATTTAGCACCACCTCGTCCTCTACCTCCACTTCCGTTGGTGGTGGGTACCTGCTACAGTACCTCCGGATCTCTTCTTCACTGCAAGATGTTGCCAAAAAAGTAAGTCCAAATCGTGATCCATGAATTAATTTGTGAATGTACTTTTTTTTTAGAACAACGATATATTTTACACTATGAAGAGGGATAGTTTAGTTAAGTCACACAATGGGCAACCTAATTGGTTATCAAATTCGCCATCCACGAGATTCAAACCTAAAACTTCTCACTTATGAGTAAATAGGAATACCATCAGATTGTAGTACTGAGTGGGATGAATGTACTTTAATCATCATGAATTTTTCTTTTTTGTTTTTTTGTTTTTTTTCTTTCAAGTAACGAATTTACTTCTTCGGCAGTGCAGCCTTTGAGGGGAAACATCTGTTCTTTCCCCTGGTACCGGTATGGTCTTCTCTTAAATTTGATTTTCCTAAGCATTTTCATTTATTCAAAGGTCAAAACTATTTATGAGCCAGATTTACCATCCGTCTTGCATAGAAAAATGATGTAATTATTTCTCTTTGTGTCTCAAAATTAGTAGATCTACTAAATGACTCTATCCTCTGTATTTTGCTTGAATGCAAATATCAGAAGTCTTTAAAGGAAAGGATCTCCATTTTTAAAAGGAAATGAGGATTAGTTGTGAGGTCCACTTCACCTTGAACTTTAACGATCCGAACTATCTATTTTTCAAGTTGGATATCATAGATCATTTTTACAAAATATTAGCCAAATTGGAAATATTTGAGACATCTAATTAAGTTTAAAGAAATTGACGAACACTTTGTTCTATAAGTAATCACAATCCTAAAATCGACTATGCTCGCTCCGTAAGACATGGAAGCCTGATCAGATTCTTACAATCTAAGGATTGGCATGCCACACAAGTAATCACAATCCTAAGAGCATTTCCCCCTCATCCCATTTGCCTAGACAAATGGCAATTGAATATTCAAAACTCAAAAAATCCTCTCCACCCAACCCAATTAGTCAAGCTACTCGTGGGCCCAACATAATCGGATTAAGCAATCAGGCCAGAATTGACCGACCCTATGACTGAGTAGATTTGTCTTCATGTTGAGGTTAGCATGACAAAAAAAATGTGCATGTGAGGACTCAGCCGACGAGGATCTTGGTGGCAGATTTAAGTTGCTAGAAGTGTACTCAGCCATGGCAAAGATCTTGGAGGCAAAAATGGCTTGGCGGAGAATTAATGAGGAAAGTGAGTGGGAGGAAATTAGGGCGGTGGTGATGGAGGAAAGGTTTGGTTGGATGAGAGGGGAAGCGGTTGAGGCATGAAAAGAAGACCCTGTTCCCAACATCTTAGAATCAGAAGAAGGGTCTCATTCTAGTTTGATTTCCATGCCTTCTAGATGGATAATGCTCAAATCCGCATCATCAACAACCAAATCATCATTTCCATGCCTCTTACAAAGGGCTCCAATGAAGCAAAACCAACTCAAGAATCTCAACGCCATCCTGAAGTTGAACCCAAATGCAAAGACTGCGTAGAAGATGTTGCGTATGGGAAAGCAAGGGATTAATGTCATAGAAGATGCTTCAAGAAGCAAGGGAGGCTATTATAAGATTATGGTACATCTTTGTCTTGCCTAGTTTTTCTTGGCAAAGACAGATATAGTTAAAGTAAGTTTCATGATTGGAAATCCTAATAATCGAAGACTAAAAATAAAACTGGGTTTGGAAGGTAGGTAATGATACAGAAAAAGAGGTTCATGACGTGAGTTGAAGGCTAGAGGTGAAGTTGGTCCGAGAAATCACAATCGTGAAAGAGCTATTTAAAGGCAAGGTACCAAGAGATCTCATCGTTGAATCTGAAAAGTTTTGGAGAGCCTTTGACTGGTACACCACCCCATTATCTAGCTTGCTCACGGTTGTTTACTCTTTTACATGTTACTTGGATTTTTGCGTCTACACCACCTGCGTCGGTGCGTGAATTTGGTTCCAACATATGCCCTAGTATCTAAGATCGCATGCTTGAATCTCTCTCAATGTAGTTTCAGATGAATTTAGTGTTTGAAGTTTTGCCTAGAGATTTATGTGTTTGATTACATTATTAAACTTATTTCTAACTTATTTTTAATTTAATTAGACTTGTGAGATCCATTTATGTGTCACATCAGCACATAAATTCTTTTTGACAGAGTTGTGACGGAAAGACCACATTGATTTGAGACACCTATTTCTAGCACAAAATTGATTGATTTTTTTTTCTTTTTTTTTTTTTTAAAAAAAGACATGTGGAACCCATTTATGTGCCACATCAGCTCATAACAGAATTTTTGGCATAATTGTGATAGATGGTGTCACATCCCGGCCCAGGCCCCCACCGCATCTCGGGCTCGACTCCACTGTAGCATGATATTGTCCGCTTTGGGCCCCGACCACGCCCTCACGATTTTGTTTCTGGGAACTCATGCGAGCAGAATTTCCCAATGGGTCACCCATCCTAGGAATGCTCTTGCCCCTTTCTCACTTAACTTTAGAGTTCCTACGAAACCCAAAGCCAGTGAGCTCCCAAAACGTCTCGTGCTAGGTAGAGATGAGAATATACATATAAGGCTTACATGATCCACTCCCATGGATGATGTGGGATGTTACAATCCACCCACCTTAGGGTTCCGACATCCTCGTTGGCACACTTCCGGCCAGGGATTGGCTCTGATACCAAATTGTCACATCCTGGGCTTGACTCCAACGTAGCACGATATTGTCTGCTTTGGGCCTCGACCACGCCTTCATGGTTTTGTTTCTGGGAACTCACATAAGTAGAACTTCCCACAGGGTCATCGATCCTGGGAATGCTCTGGCCCCTTTCTTGCTTAACTTCAGAGTTCCTACGAAACCCGAAGCGAGTGAGCTCCCAAAAGGCCTCATGCTAGGTAAATATGAGAATATACATATAAGGTTTACAGGATCCACTCCCCTGGGCGATGTGGGATGTTACAGATGGACCACATTGATTTGCGACACCTATTTTCAAGGACTACATTGATCGATTTTCAATTTCAAATACCATCTTAATAGTGTGGGTCAATTTCAAGAATCATTTATGATAAAAACTCGAATATAAACTACATATTAATAGATCCATCTTTGTCAACTAAAAGAAAGTGAAAATATTATTTAGTCTTCTATTACAACAAAAATATTAAGGCAACAATGTAATTTCATAAAACAAATTTTTTTTTTTGGTTAAACATTATCTATAGGTGATTTTAACATTTCTAATTAAAAAAATAAAAATTCAACCTCTCACTCCCCTCTCTCACCACTTCAACTTTTTTTCAATTTTAAAAACAAAAATAAATAATTTCACAGCATATAAGAGTAGTAATAATAATAATAGTTCCCTTAAAATTAATATTTTTTTTCGTAGGCCAAAATGTCCAAATAGCGTGCATTGAGTATTGAGAGCGAAGGAAGGAAGAAGAGAGAAGGAAAGGTTCCGAATTGGGAGCAAACTGGGTGGAAGTACGGAATTCCGATTGCATCCTCGGTTACTTGATTGATTGATTGATTGATTGATAGATCTGGGTATTGCATTGGATGTGTAATAGAAGATTGAATACAGGGAGGGTGCATGGAATCAGCGGTGGGTTCAAATCAAGCGGCGGAGTTCGACTACTTGTTCAAGCTGTTGATGATCGGCGACTCAGGCGTCGGCAAGAGCAGCCTACTCCTCAGCTTCACATCCGACTCCTTTGAAGACCTTTCGCCCACCATTGGTTTGCATTCCCAGTTTCCTCCTTTGCAATTTCTTCATTCGTTTCGTTTTTCTTTGCAGATTCTTCATTGTTTCCTTTTGGCGGGTGCAGGTGTTGATTTTAAGGTCAAATATGTTACTCTCGGAGGCAAAAAACTCAAGCTTGCAATTTGGGATACAGGTAAATCCCAATTCCCTCACTGGTTTGCTTCCTAATTTTATGGAGATTTATATATTTGTAGTGAACCTTCTTATGTGATATGATTTAGGGTTCCTATGTGACATGATTTAGGGGCCTTGTTTAATTAATTTTGTATGTTGTCATTACCCAAAATTGCACGATAAACTTAACGAAATTTCGGATCATTTATCAAAAGAAAGGGGTTGAATTAATCGAAAATATAGTGTTTTATAGGGTTGTTATATTATTAGATCACATTGTCCTTACTTAATGAAGAGAACTTTGATACATGTGTATCTATTCATTTTTTGCTGTGTTGACCAAGGTTTTGAAAGACGCTAGGTGCTAGTCGGGCGGTGGGTTGGGGCGTAGCGCCTAGGCGGCTAGGTGGGGCCTAGGCGGACTAGGCGGATTTAATTCAATTTCTTATATAACATACAAATAGGTGCCTACTTACACTCTAAAAAAAAACTGTACTTTATTGAGAATTTGGGAAAATTATAATTTAAGCCATCATGGCATTGACATCATCACACCCGTCTATGTGGAGAGATAGGGAGAAGGGAAACAGGAAACGACGAGAGATATAAGATGTGTTTTGAAAAAAAAATGAAAAAATAATGGAACCCTATACCCTGAATCGCCTAGCCACTGCATAGGCCGGCTAGCCACCGCCTAGCCCGCATAGCCCTTACCTCATTTTCCTTTACAGTTGAGCTCTGTTTTTGGCATTGAGACTTGCTCTATATGATCTTCTTGTTATTAATGCATGGATAAGCCCCATAATATTTGATATCCTTCACTGCTTATTTTGCTTAGCATTCAGTTTTCTTGTAAATTGGTTTTACATAGCTATCCTTCATCAATTTGTTTAGAAGGAGTAGGGCTTGGATGTCAATTTCTAAGAGGTTCTAAATGTTTATTTTCTCAGCTGGTCAAGAGAGGTTTAGAACCTTGACGAGTTCATATTACAGAGGTGCACAAGGGATCATTATGGGTAAGTGTTACCTACATCCATTTTTATTATTCTTTCAAGTGAAAAATGCAGATCATGACTTATTGCATTGTTGCGTATAGGATGCTGCCTCTGTTCTTGAACTTTTATGTGTGATGCATTAAATAGAATAATCTTTGGAACATGATCTGTATAGCTTCCCTATGATGCATTTGATGGAATGTTCGAAGACAGAGGCCATTAGCAAGATTTATATATTAAATTAGTGCTTGTAAATGAATTTCCAATTTTGTTTTAATACTGTTAAATGTGAAATTTTACCACCTCAACTTTGGGTCACATAACAAACTCATACCTTATCTTTTAAACATCACTATGTTATACATCAACTTACGAATTCGTTACAATGTTGGACCTTTGGTAGAAAATTGGTGAATTTTGTCTATTAACTGCTGATGAGGCATACGCGGGGCCCACCCCCTCGCCCTATGAAAAATTAATCAAATGTTAATAAATTAAAGATAAAATCATTTAAATTTTTTTTTATAAAAAATGTGGCACCCACCCCCAACAAACCCATTACCCTTACCCTTCTTCCCCAGTCCATCTGTCTCCCCCTTCCTTCCTTCTTCACAACCAAAACCGCAACCCACTCCCCACCGTGCCCTCACCTGCCAATGACCTCATATTGCCAATCAACCATGTCCAAGGCTAGGCTCACCACTTCCACCCCACACGCCTATTTTTTGACGAGGCCTGATGAGGTCTATTTTCCTTTAGGCCTATTTACCAGTTAACGATGTCGTTGCAGACGAGCCCCGATGACAGCATCAACTTCGCAAACCCGATCGAGTCCACCCCTCAGTCCTGGATTCACTTGAAATTGATCCTTTGGCCGCGAAGCAACTCGGCCAAGTCATGCGCATTGGCTCCACCTCCGCCCATCGATGTCTCCATCCCCCACATTAGCAAGCCTAATTCGGCCAAATGGGCAAGTGCCCACCACGATCTCGCCTTCCCTGATGATGATGGTGGCGAGGATGCTGTAAGGTCTCAATGTCCATGTCGGTCTTGTAGGACTCAACAACGATGACACTCTCGCCTTTGGAGAGGACGGTGAGGGTGCGGTGGTGGGGATTAGAGCGGAATGTGGTGGAGGAGGAGGCAGGGGAGGGGTACCATGGTAGAGAGGTCGTGATGGAGGAGGAGAAGGGAATGGTGATCTTGGAGAAGAAATGAGACAACACCATTGGAACAGATTAGGTGAAAGAGCGAATTGAATTGGGAGAGATTTTAAAATTTTAAAAATTTAATTAATTTTTTAGTCTAGTTGGGCAAGGTTACGGGCCCTGTGCATGCCACCTTTGCAGTTAACTGACAAATTGCAGATCTTTCAATGGAGGTATGACATTGCAACGAATTCGTAAGTTGATGTATGATATTGCAATGTTTAAAAGATGGGGTATGAGTTTGTTACGTGACCAAAGTTGAGGTGGTAAGATGTATCTACCCTTAAAAATATGTGTCCACCTGGTGAGAACCTGTCTTTTGTGCGAGCAGAAAATGGTCCACTCATGCCATGGCAAAGAGGCTTATTGGGTTCTTTATAGAGCAGAAAATGGCAATAGCAGATATTAATGTAATGTATGACTGAACACTCCTACAACATAACAGGACTCTCTTAGAAAACTTAAAGACATTGAATTGTTAAGAATTACAGAATTGATGCTTAGGTTGATGATGCCGAAGGTTGTTGGGGTGCATACGGCTTGGAATAAAAACCAGGGGGGTTTAGCCTAAATCCTCCTGGTTGGGCAGCTTGTTGTGGCTCCCTCCATTTGAAGTTTGGATGGTCCCTCCATTCGGCATTGTAAGTGTTCGAGTATGGGTTGTTTTGATTTTGTCCTTGGAAACCAATTGCATTGGCAGATTCCCACCCACCATTCTCGATTAGTTGAGGGCACTTGTCGGATGGATGCCCTTGAATTGAGTACACGCCACAAACTTGGTGTTCTTGTGCTTTTGGACCAATCACAACCTGAGAAACAAGAGAAGTAAGATTAGCAAGTTGTGATTGAATTTCAGAAATAGCACTCACCTCATTTACACTTTGTTGCCGTGGGGCTTCCCTTTGGCCCACTCCTTCATATTGTTGAGCGTTGAGCGCTCGGTTGGCTATGAGAATCTTGGCATCCCTTGGTGTTTTGTCCACTAATGCTCCTCCCGCTGATGCATCAAGCATTTGACGTTCGATAGGAAGGAGGCCCTCATAGAAATATTGAAGGAGAAGTTCCTCCTTCATTTGATGTTGAGGACATGAAGCTACAAGGCCCTTGAAGCGCTCATAATAAGCCGGGAATGTCTCACCATGATTCTGTTGAATACCACTAATTTTCTTCCGTAGGAGAATCACTCTCGAAGTAGGGAAGAATTTCTCCAAGAAAGCGCGCTTCATACTCTCCCCCGAAGTCACAGTTCCCGGGGCTAGTTCGTAGAGCCAATCTTTGGCCTTGTCCATAAGTGAAAATGGAAAGGCCTTCATCTTCAATATACTCCCATCCACAGTGACGGGGGTCATGCTCGAACAAACAAGATATAAGTGAAACCATAAGATGGAGGGAAAGGGCCCATGAAATCAATGCCCCAAACATCAAAAATTTCAACATTAAAGACAGGGGTTTGCGGCATTTGGTCCTTGGTACCTCTGTTACCCATTCGTTGGCAACGATCACAAGACATACAAAAGGTTCTAGCATCCCTAAATATAGTCGGCCAATAAAAACCACACTCTAGAACCTTGAGGGCAGTGCGTTGTGTGCCAAAATGACCACCACATGCATATGTGTGACAAAAGCTTAGAATTGAGTGAAATTCAGAATCATGCACACATCTACGTACAATTTGATCTGAGCAATACTTCCACAAATAAGGGTCATCCCAAACATAGAAACGTGCATCATTTTTAAGCTTAACACGTTGGTGCTTGTTTAGTTCATTTGGAAATTGTTTAGCCACCAAGTAATTCACTAAATCTGCATATCATGGTTCACTTACCTCAATGGATAACAGCTGCTCATCGGGAAAAGTTTCAGGGATAGGTACGGCATGTTCATGCTCCTCGTGGATCATTCGGCTTAAATGGTCAGCCACTACATTCTCGCTTCCTTTCTTATCCCTGATTTCAATATCAAATTCTTGAAGAAGAAGAATCCAACGGATAAGCCTCGGCTTTGCTTCCTTTTTCGTGAGCAAGTACCTCAAAGCTGCATGATCAGAATAAACGATTACTTTAGTACCAATTAAATATGGACGGAATTTATCTAAAGCAAAAACCACAGCTAGAAGTTCTTTTTCCGTCGTGGAGTAGTTCAATTGGGCATCATTGAGAGTCCGAAAGGCATAGTATATGACATGCGGCCGCTTGTCTCTTCTTTGTCCTAGAACAGCTCCTAATGCATAGTCGGATGCATCGCACATGAGCTCGAACGAAAGGCTCCAATCTAGAGGTACAATAATGGGGGCCGAGACTAGCTTCTCCTTGAGTTGGTTAAATGCCGAATTACACTCTTCATCAAACTTGAATGGCACATCTTTTTGAAGCAATCGGCAAAGAGGTACCACATTCCGAAATACCATGGGCTTTCCATGGAAGATCCCAACAAGCATCTCAAGGAGTTCGAGGTTGTTTGTTCGAGCATGACCCCCGTCACTGTGGATGGGAGTATATTGAAGATGAAGGCCTTTCCATTTTCACTTATGGACAAGGCCAAAGATTGGCTCTACGAACTAGCCCCGGGAACTGTGACTTCGTGGGAGAGTATGAAGCGTGCTTTCTTGGAGAAATTCTTCCCTACTTCGAGAGTGATTCTCCTACGGAAGAAAATTAGTGGTATTCAACAGAATCATGGTGAGACATTCCCGGCTTATTATGAGCGCTTCAAGGGCCTTGTAGCTTCATGTCCTCAACATCAAATGAAGGAGGAACTTCTCCTTCAATATTTCTATGAGGGCCTCCTTCCTATCGAACGTCAAATGCTTGATGCATCAGCGGGAGGAGCATTGGTGGACAAAACACCAAGGGATGCCAAGATTCTCATAGCCAACCGAGCGCTCAACGCTCAACAATATGAAGGAGTGGGCCAAAGGGAAGCCCCACGGCAACAAAGTGTAAATGAGGTGAGTGCTATTTCTGAAATTCAATCACAACTTGCTAATCTTACTTCTCTTGTTTCTCAGGTTGTGATTGGTCCAAAAGCACAAGAACACCAAGTTTGTGGCGTGTGCTCAATTCAAGGGCATCCATCCGACAAGTGCCCTCAACTAATCGAGAATGGTGGGTGGGAATCTGCCAATGCAAGTGTTCGAGTATGGCTTGGAATAAAAACCAGGGGGGTTTAGCCTAAATCCTCCTTGTTGGGCAGCTTGTTGTGGCTCCCTCCATTTGAAGTTTGGATGGTCCCTCCATCCGGCATTGTAAGTGTTCGAGTATGGGTTGTTTTGATTTTGTCCTTGGAAACCAATTGCATTGGCAGATTCCCACCCACCATTCTCGATTAGTTGAGGGCACTTGTCGGATGGATGCCCTTGAATTGAGCACACGCCACAAACTTGGTGTTCTTGTGCTTTTGGACCAATCACAACCTGAGAAACAAGAGAAGTAAGATTAGCAAGTTGTGATTGAATTTCAGAAATAGCACTCACCTCATTTACACTTTGTTGTCGTGGGGCTTCCCTTTGGCCCACTCCTTCATATTGTTGAGCGTTGAGCGCTCGGTTGGCTATGAGAATCTTGGCATCCCTTGGTGTTTTGTCCACCAATGCTCCTCCCGCTGATGCATCAAGCATTTGATGTTCGATAGGAAGGAGGCCCTCATAGAAATATTGAAGGAGAAGTTCCTCCTTCATTTGATGTTGAGGACATGAAGCTACAAGGCCCTTGAAGCGCTCATAATAAGCCGGGAATGTCTCACCATGATTCTGTTGAATACCACTAATTTTCTTCCGTAGGAGAATCACTCTCGAAGTAGGGAAGAATTTCTCCAAGAAAGCACGCTTCATACTCTCCCCCGAAGTCACAGTTCCCGGGGCTAGTTCGTAGAGCCAATCTTTGGCCTTGTCCATAAGTGAAAATGGAAAGGCCTTCATCTTCAATATACTCCCATCCACAGTGACGGGGGTCATGCTCGAACAAACAACCTCGAACTCATTGAGATGCTTGTTGGGATCTTCCATGGAAAGCCCAAGGTATTTCGGAATGTGGTGCAACAAGCTTGACTTCAACTCGAATTCATCGGTCTTGCCTTGGGCAGCCACGGGGTATTGAATGCATAATGGGGCGGCATTGGCCAATCCCGAAGCGGAAAGCTCCTTGATTGTTCGGTTGTCTGCTGCCATGTCTTCTTCACCCACTGTTATTTTGGGTTCTTCTTCGGATTCAGAAACGGACTCGGAACTTTCACTTGATTCGCTAGGTTTTGAGTTCGTTCTTTTTCGTCTCAATTCTCGCTCGAAATCGGCGTTAAAGCTCGAGATATGTTCACGAATCGGATGAGAACTCTGAGTCATAAACTAGTACCTAAAACAAGAAACAAAACAAGATTAAGAATTTGGAATAAAATAAAAACAAAAGAAAATAAAACAATCCAAGAGATTAGCAAAGTTGCTAATCCCCGGCAACGGCGCCAAAATTTGATGCGAGAATTATGCGCACACAAATTAAACCCTCTTTTTGTCAATTGTAGTGAAGTGTATAAGTAGGGATTGTTCTGGACCGGGGATTAGGAGGGATTGTTAATCACTTGGATTTGACTTAAAAACGTAAAAACACAATATAAAACACTATTTAATGCTCGAAGAAAGCAAAACTAAAAATAAGAAAGATTAAAACTAAGACTTCAACGAAATAGGGGGGAATTGGATTTGGACGAATTTAAACTAAAATGGATACTTGGAAACAAAACAAATTGTAAATATGGATTTGACGGAAATGAATGGATGGGAAGCTAGCTAAGGGGTTCATCTCTATACATGTTATACTTGCATACAAAACGATTTCTAATTGCTTTTCAATAAACCATGAATTCTCAACGCCCCGGGTTAATTAGGTCCGCTTAAATTAACCGTTAAGTTTTCCTTAAGTTAATGAATTGGATGATTGCATACGACAATCCAAAGCATTCCTCACAAGTTTCCTACATGAATTGCATAATAGAGATACAAACAAGAATCATTAAGCAACATGAAAACTATAAGTGTTGACGAGGCATTCGTTACTATGATTGCATGAAACTTATGCCAAGAATTTGTTTAACGCGATTGTTTATAAGCAACCTCCACTACTTGTGAATATAAGTTCATAACTATTACGTGAAACTCACTTATATTCTAGCGTCATATTCATGCATGAAAATTAAGCATTCATTCTTAATAGACATACATAAATAGGATATCAATCAAATAGTTAAACAAATTGAATTCACAACTTATGAAACGTAATTAGAAGTAATCAAATCATATTGCAAGCATAAACATATATTTCGAATCACCCCCTAGCTAAGGGGGGTTTAGTTCCTCATACTTACAAAACAAAGAGAATTGAAATTAAACATTGAAATCAAAGAAACACCTAAACATTCCAACAACTCAAACTTGAATTGTATGAACGTTTAGGCCCTCTTATCTTCCTCTTCGTTGTGGCACAAGGTCTAAGGAGATGTTTAGGGCTTTAAGTGTATGTGGAATGGAGTGGGGAATGGTTGGAGAGGGATGGAAATGGAAGAGGATAGATAGAAGATAGAAAGAAACCCACGGCAAGAATTTGGGAAATGGTGTGTTTGTGGTGTGTTGTGTATGAAATGAGGAATGAATTGAATGATTGGAATGCAAGGGCTTTTATAGGAGAATGAAGGTGTAAATGACTGTTTGTTTAAGCATGCAAGTGGCTAATTAATGATGAACAAACAGCTAGGAAAGCATATGCAAGCTGGAATTGCATAAGCAAGCTGGAAAGGTAATGGGATTGCACGGCATTGAATTGTTGTTGGTGTGTGAATGCATGTGTTGAATGATTAAAGTGCATGTGGGTGAATATGTAGCTGAAATGATGAAGTAGGAAGGTGGAAATGCATGTGAAATGCTGGAAGGGGATTGGGATACACGGCACAAGGGTGAATGGTGATGTTTTGTGTGTGAATGGTTGTTGTTTTGCATGTGAAGTGTGTGTGAATGTATGTGGGTTAAATGATTAAAGGGGGTGGAAGATGGCTGAATGATGGATTGAATAATGAGGCTCTAGGGTGGAATAAATGGTGATGCATGAGATGGAATGATGAATGAATGGAATGAAGTGTGTATGCACGGTTTTGGTGTGGAGAAAGGGGTGAATGTGCATGTGGCTTTGTGGTTGAATGATTAAAGGGTGCATGTGGGTGAATGTGTGGCTGATTTGTGGTTTAATTAATGAAAGAATAAAGGGTGCATGTTTGAAGGATTAAAGGGACATGTGGGGTGTAATGCATGTGGCTTGTTTGTGGTGAGTGAATGTGCACGGCAAGGGGAAGATTTCTTGATGGTTTTGGGGTTGTGATACATGTGAATGCATGTGAATGGTAGCTAGGGTGTGTGATGATGATTGCATGTGGAATAAAGAATGAATGGTGGCTGAATTGAAGGAATGCATGTGATGCATGGCAAGGTCTTAGAATGGGCTTAAAATAGGGTTGTTTTTTATGGAATGGATGGTTCTTTGCATGGCTATAAGGGAGAGAATAAGAGAGAATGGGCTAGGCCCTTTGTTGTATGTCCTAAAGTGCATCAATGGCCTTCAATTTCGTCCATCCTTTTGGATCCATGGATAAGCTATCCAATCCATGCCCAAAAATGCTCCAAATAGCCTCAAAATGCACTTTCTTGCTCCCTAAGCCCTTAGAACCTGAAAACACACAAAAGAAGCATAAAGGACTAAAATAACTATGAATTAACAACATAGATGCACGAAAACAAGCTAAGTAAATCGCCTAAATATGCTCCTATCAGTTGACTCTTTGGCTTAATAGAAACTTGTAGAATAACTCTTAAACTTACTTATGCTTGTATTTTATTTCACTCGAGTGGATATTTCTTTCTAGAATTAAAAAGTTTTGTTAGATTTTGGCAAAGTGGTCTTAATCTTGGGCTACAAAAGAGATGATAGCATATTTTAAATCTAGTTAGTGGAACAAACAAATTTTAAATGTAATTAGAGGAAAGCAGTGGCTATTCCGTAATTTTAAATGTAGTTTGTGGAAAGAATTTTGTTTGGCCTGTTATCCCTCTATTTTCATTTAGATGAAAGATAGTACATTCAGAACTTTGGTGGAACTTTTTGGTGAAACTTTTAGAGGATAGGTTATGGGTCTTATCACTTTGAAGTTAATCGTACTAACACATTTGTCATTTATGGTGATTCAAGGATAATAGTAACAGTTACAAGTATTAATTTGTTTTTTGTTACCCCAACAGTTTACGATGTAACGAGGCGAGAAACATTTACAAACCTTTGTGATGTATGGGCCAAAGAAATAGAACTCTATTCAACAAATCAAGACTGCATCAAGATGCTTGTTGGGAACAAAGTTGACAAGGTATATTCACTGTTCCAATTTGAATTTCTCATGAGAGGTATTGTTTAATCATTTTGGGGGAAGCAGGGGGAAGCCTTGTTGGCTTGGGGTCGTCCTTGCATATTAGGTTGTAGTTAAAGAAAGCGAAAAGGATCAAGACATTATCCTTCTTTCTAAGAAGATAAACAGGTTAGTGGTAGAATTTAAATCAGATTTTCAGGATAGTTATAGTTGGAAATAATGTCTTCAGCGTCTGGTTTACTAACTACAACCTGTTCTGTATCACGCTACTGTTACATACTAAATGAGGGTTTTAGAGGCTGTTCTGCCTCTCTTATTTGATTTTGATTTTAAATTGTAATTGCGTATCTATTCTGTCTTGTGCGACTGTTGCATTACCACAAAATGTCCAGTTTTCTATTTTACAGCTCCCTCACTTATTAGGCACTTGGCATGTATGTTCGGTGAACATTTGAGTTGATAAACACAGGCAAGATTACAGGTCAAGTTCATGTGAGGTCCCTATGTTTATGCACCTAATTCTCAATCCTTGTTTTCCAGGAAAGCGACAGGGTTGTAACAAAGAAAGAGGGAATAAATTTTGCTAGGGAATCTGGGTGCCTCTTTATTGAGTGCAGTGCTAAAACTCGAGTTAATGTGCAGCAGTGCTTCGAAGAGCTTGTTTTAAAGGTTTAGAGAACTTCAATCTCGTAATCTCATTTATTGTGTCTGCATCAATCTATGAAACTCATTAATTGAGAATAAATATTTTGGAAAAAAAAAAATATAAAAGAAGAAAGAAAGCAAAATTGTTCGCAAAGGCAATCGTTGATATTTAATTTGCACAAAGAATTATTGGTTGAATTTCTAATAATCTTATTAAACAAAAACGAATGATATTTTAATGAACTGATGGCCTGATATTCTAATGCAGATTCTGGATACTCCTAGTCTCTTAGCCGAGGGTTCTAAAGGGGTGAAGAAGAATAACATCTTTAAGGAGAAACCGCCACAGTCCGATGCATCAACCAGCGGTTGTTGCTGAAGCTTACACACCTGTCTTAAGCATTTCAGATCTCTAATTAGCACTAAATTGGTCCCTCTGTCACTCAAGGAATTACTCATTGTATGAATTGCAATTCACTTGTAAAATATAGCTTATCTGATTTCTTCCTCATCTTTTTGGTTTCTTTTGGACTAATTTATGTGTACAAACAGAATTAAAATTAATATATTGTCACAGGCCTGAAGAATTACTGATATAATACCAGCATGAAGTAAATATAAGAAAAGATTCTTCTCACTTTGATGTAGCGTTCAACTTAAATATATATATTTTATTTTGGGGGGAATAGGACATTCTTTTTCAACTCATTGCATTTGAGTTTAAATTCTTCCTTTTTTTTTTTCTGGTGCATATTAAATAATGATATCGTTTGTAATTATAAAAAGACGAGCAAAGATCGATGTCGCTAATTTGGTAGCTGTCTTGTAAGTACTTGCACCGAATATCCAAATCTAAGGATCTGTTTGGAAGTGTCAATAAAATAACTAACAGTACTTACAAATCACCAAAAGCATTTATGACCATATTTGTCAGAACAAATTAGACGTACTTCTGGCTTCAAAAAAGCAAGAGAGCACTTGCATTAGAAGTGGGCTTGCCCAAGCCTAGAAGTTCGCACGGCCCGTATGTGTTGAGTAGCCTCAGCATTTTGCTGGGCCACCCGTTTGTCAGCCATCATCTCGCCTCGTGACACGAGCCCAACAACTCATTTTCAAATCTGATGGTCACAATTCAAACAGACCATTGGTTATCCAACGGTCCACATTTAATTTATTTAATTAATAGTTTTATATTTATAAATTTATTTGATTCTAATGGTTGAGATCTAATATGGTCAAATCTAACGGTAAAAAAAGGTTCTAATTGTCCAAAATTAAATCCAACAGCTAAATTAATTAAAAAATATTATTTCATTGTGTTTCATGAGTTTTATGGTGTCGGTTTAGTGATTTTTTAATATTTATCGGAATCTAAATTGTAACATCCCACATCGCCCAGGGGAGTGATCCTTAAATGTATATTCTCATCCCTACCTAGCACGAGGCCTTTTGGGAGCTCACTGGCTTCGGGTTTTGTAGGAACTCCGAAGTTAAGCGAGAAGGGGGCTAGAGCAATCCCATAATGGGTGACCTACTGGGAAGTTGCTCGTGAGTTCCCAAAAACAAAACCGTGAGGAAATGGTAAGCTCAAAGCGGACAATAACGTGCTATGGTGGTGGAGCGGGCCCAAGAAGTGATCTGCCCCGGGCCGGGATGTGACAATTTGGTATCAGAGCCTAACCCTGGGCGTGGTGTGCCGACGAGGATGTCGGGCCCCTAAGGGGGGGTGGATTGTAACATCCCACATCGCTCAGGGAAGTGATCCTTAAATGTATATTCCCATCCCTACCTAGCACGAGGCTTTTTGGGAGCTCACTGGCTTCAGGTTTCGTAGGAACTCCGAAGTTAAGCGAGAAGGGGGCTAGAGCAATCCCATGATGGGTGACCCACTGAGAAGTTGCTCGTGAGTTCCCAAAAACAAAATCGTGAGGGAATGGTAAGCCCAAAGCGGACAATATCGTGCTACGGTGGTGGAGTGGGCCCAGGAAGTGATTTGCCTCGGGCGGGGATGTGACATAAATACTTTTAGGTTAAAATGTTCATAAAATTAAATTAGGATAGTCTACATAATTTTTATTTTTAGTTTTAAAAAAAGAACCCACTTCAGAAAAAAAAAAAAAAAAAATTAGCCTAAATTCATTCTTTAATAATCTCGGGTCAAGAATTTAACCTAGAATGGTTGGAGCAGAAAAACTATTTCTAGGTTAGCACTTAAATTTTTTGTGTTAAATTTTTAGGTTTTAACTCAAAGGGTTGGCAATAGTCTAATAAAATTGGATTTACAAAAAAAAAAAGGAATTGTTATTGGCACTCCAAAATTCTCATTTTACACTCCAAACTTTCTATATTTAGAAAGAAAAATACATTTGTCAAGAATGTAAAATGAGATTTTTGAAATGCCAATAACACTTCCCAAAAAAAAAAAAGAAAAAAAAAAAAGTATAAAGTTAGGAGGCAGAGAGGCTTTGCCAACAAAATTAAATCAAAACAATATGAGGGCATGTAAAGCACCACCCATTCCCCATCTTCTCCCGACCTCTTCTTCCTCAACTCAACCAGCAAACGTAAAATGGCCATTGCTGAGCAGGCGCTTGGTTCTCTTGTCACTTCCTTTGTCTACTTTTCTGCTCCCAAGTAAAGCTAGCTGTAGTGTCACCAACAGTACCAATGTAAATTCAACAACTCCTTCTGGTTCCACTTCTTCTGCTCTCACAAGCTTCAACCCGATAAGCGCTGCTGAGAGAGATGCAAGCGATGCAATTTCTCGAAGAATATCGGATGCCTTGGAGTTGTTGGAGAAAGGGAGGGAGCTACAGGCTCTGGGTGACTTTGACCAAGCTCTTGTCTGTTTTACTCAGGTACTCACTCACTCACGTTACCACTACTACGTTTTGCCTGTTGCCTGTTGCCTGTTTCTGTCAAAAGTTAACAATGGCAATTATATTTTTATCCGAAAGCAAGCTGCCTCGTATCATACAGTACTATCATTTCATTTCTTTTAATCATTTCGGAACCAAATAAACCGTTAACTTGATTGAATGAAGCCAATGGTGGACTTGAAACTCCGGTACGGACATGACTCACCTGTTAAAGCTACGTGGAATTATTGAATTTTTGATGTATAGTTCATGTGCAAATCATTTACAAGTTGGAACATATATAGAGAAGGGAACGGAGGACACAGCCTCCAATCAGTCCCCAATCAACGCCCTAATTTACTCCGTGGAAGACTACTAACTATTTTATAATAACTAGGAAACATGATCCCTTAATTGTAGGCTAAAGTAAACAATCTCTTGACTAAAGTACCTAGCCCTAGTCAAGAGTTATACAATGGATATAACAGCTAGCTCCAAAAAGGTATAACTGTGATTGATTTCCAGCATTCCAGCCGAGAGTTGCTTCTTCCAATAGCCTCCAATCTTACAATCTTCCAACAGGAATTGATTTGATCTCGTGCATGCTTCTCTTCTCTTGTTTTGGCGTATGAGTGTATGCATGTGTGTGTGGACGTGGTTATTGGAAATGCCACAGAGTAGTGCACTAGAGAGAGAGAGGGGCTGGTCTTACTCTTATAGGATAGCGTTTTTATCTAGCAATATCTATGAAGATGCATGGTCCTTTGTCAAGCCATATGTAGCTTCTCCTATGGTTTGCAAAATAAAATTTTAGTATTCCTCGCACGTATGAGGTCAGCTGTTATTTGTGATCTCTATGGAATTTGTGGGTCAATAGTATGACAAAGTTTTCTTAATTGATTTTTATGTCCAAATAAATCAAAGCTTTCAAAAACTAGTTCAATTATTTCCTTGAATGCGTGTATGGCTGGACGATAGGATACATCTCCTGCCATGTCATGGTGTTTTTGTTGTTACATAGCATGTAAGAAACATATTTCTCATATTTCAAATTGATCTTCCCTTGGGTTCCATGGAATGTGCTTAGCTACGATGGACCTCACCGAAAAAAACAAAAAAAGGAGAAGAAATACAGCAGTTTCAGCTTTAGATAAGCTGCATAACGGATGGATTAAATAGTTCACCTGTTTTTGTGTTCTATTTTATAATCTTCCGCTGCCTACAAATTAGAGAAATTAGGAGTGTTTGGTCAGTTAACTCTCAGAATTATATAGTTTTGCTGTGTGTCTAATAATCATTATTGCTCTGCCTTTTTGAATCATCTCGACAGTTTGAAATGTGCAAATCTTGTGTTTCAGCAACCAACTACCTTATGTCATTGTCGTCATCATGAATCATGATGGTTTGGTTCCTTGTTTAAAAGTCGCCTTGTCTTTGGTGCTTTTGTGCATTGTTTCAGTTCTCTAATCAAGGAACATTTTTGCACCTAGCCATTACTCAGAGAGACAGACGGGTAGAAGAAACGAGTTTCACAGTTAACGTTGTCTTTATCTCATTTCAGGTGATTGAGAAGTACAATGACTTTGCCTTTTCAGACTATGCAAGAGTAGGCAGATCCTTGGTTTTGTATGAGGTTGGCAACAGAGAAGATGCAATTGCAGAGATGGAGGATGTTTCCATATCTTTGAAGGGATATCCAGGTACCCACTTGAGTAGATATTACGTTCCTTGCCTAAGCTAAGCCCGAAAAATTCTCTCAATTTCTAACGAATTCATTTTTGTTTTTTGGTTTTTCTACAGAAGTGCATGCAGCTCTAGCAGCAGCCTTGTATGTCGACAAACACGCCCCACTGCTAGCAGAAAATCAGTTCACAATTGCAACGCTTCTTGATCCTCACTATACGGACCTCTCATATGTCAAAGAAATGAAGCATTGGCCTCCAAGTTTGGTTAGTTCATTGCAGCACTTCATCACACTTTCCTAGTAGAATTATGTTTTATGTAATTCTGTTACGAACTACTCAACAGTCACGGCGATGTTTGGTATCTATTGGTCACCTACAAATTGTAAATACTTACGCTAAGAAATATTATCATTGTAACTTACGATATGGTTTCCGGTGATAAACCAAGTGAAAACGAATGAATCTTTCTTATACAAGGCTTCTTGTTTTCGTTTGGCTACCAGTCCTAACTCTAGGGCCGCGGGCTTCTAACATCGTCTGTATCTTAGTGATTGAAGACACAGTTCGTTCCTTTTTTTTTGTATTTTCTACTTTAATATAATTTTGACGCTACATTATGTATCAATTATTGCTGAACATAATTATTAGTCAGTGTACAGAGTGAAAACTCTGGCTTGTTCCGTCGAATTCGAGTGTGAATCCACCTTAAGTGGTAATGTCTGAGTTTAGGTAACCCTCCGAACCTATTGGTGTTAAATCAAGTCAAAATCGTGAATTGTAGGATGTGTTCATATCTTTGTTCTTCAACCCTCGGTTTCAGACGAATAAATCCGGAGAGGTCTCATCAAATCTGAGCTAAAACTTGACAAAATTTAGGTGCCTTAGACTCGATTTAGTCTCCATTAAATCTTAGGTACAATTTATGTACCATGCATATTAATTTGAGCGAGAAATTCCAAGGTTTTAACCTTCAATTTGTCCCTGTCTTGGTCCCTAGAATCCAGCGAGGCTTTCTTATCAATCATCTACGAATCCGAGAAGGATTCTACCTCCTGATGCATAAATATGTACTTAGGTAAGCATCTGGGCCTTTTTAGTGAAATTGGTTGTGTTGGGGCTGCAATCTATTAAAGGAACCAAACCTTTGGTAGTTGAAGACAACGCTTCTTTGTAAGAAGGTTCATCTTCCTCTGAAGCTATGGAAATGTAGGCTTCCCCATCAACCTCAAAATGACGCTTGGGAATGTGGCCTCTGTTGCTCCTTCAAACTGTACGACCTTGAGTTCTAGAAGGTACGCTTCCATAGATGGGCGTATTCTCTTGAGCGTCTATGCGTACACTTTGACTAGGTTGTGTACACCTACTCAAATGAAGTCCTCACACATCTTTTTCAATGATCAACAAATTGAAAATTAATTTCCCTCATTCGCTTAAAGATGTCATGAGTTCTTCATCTTTCTCCAACTTATGGAGACCAAGGTTTTTGATAGTATCGCCAAGCTTTGGGAAGTCATTCTCTATGAATTCTACATCTAGTGATTCGATCTTGGTTATCCCTCCATCTGGGTGTTCACCGTACATCACATAACCTTTTGAGTTTTCACAATATTTATAAAGGTATGTTTATTTGCTATAGAACCTAACTATCCAAACTTATATGATGAATAGTGAACAAACCGGCACAATCCCATGGATGCAAATTAACCAGATTGGGTTTTTCACCATTCCAAAGTTCATATAGGGTCAAGAAAACCGTTTGAAGGCGCACCGTTAAGTATATATCGTAGTTAACAATGCATCACACCAGAAAGATAAGGGGAGATTTTCTTGCGCCATCATAAACCTCACCATATCTAATAAAGTTCTATTTCTCCTTTCAGCCACATCATTTTGTTATGGTGTGTAGGGAACAAAAAGTTGTTTGCGTATCCCTTTACTTTCAACAAAAACCTTGAATTGATCAGAAGAATACTCTCATCCACGATCAGTCCAGAGAGTTTTACAGTCTACCCTTTTTGATTCTCAACCTCAGCTACGTTTGAAGCAATCCAAAGCTTCATACCAATGAGTCATCAAATACACATAGCCATAATGCGTGTAATGTCGATCAAAGATAGAAAGTAAGAGGTACCATGACGGGCCTTCATGCTCATTAGTCCATAAATGTTAGAGTGGATCAACTCTAATGGTTGAGTAGCTTGAATAACCTTTTCAGAAGGCTTTCTAACTGTTTTTCCAGCCAAACAAGGCTCACACATAAGTAAATTGATAATAGTAAGTGAGCCCATGAGGCATTTTTTACCAACCTAGTCATTCTATGTTAGTCTTATATGGTGAAATTGGGTACTAGGCGGAATATCCTTCAAATAAAAATTAACTTTGAATAGTAAACTAGTCAAATGAGCTAGTTAACTAGTCACAAGTTAGTCTGTGATATAAAGTGTAGTTGTAAGAACAAAACCTAACTGACCAATACGTTCAACTAATTAGAGTATGCCCAGATTAGTTTCACAACAATAATTCCTAAGCTTGAACACATTTACATATTGGTTCATTATCCGACCAACAATAACAAAGCAATTATGAATTAAAGTATGCTGGTTTGACTAGTCAAGCCCACCAATCAATTAAGTACAGATTTGTCAGTTAATCAAATGCAAACCTATGAATCAAACTTAGTTCACTACGAGTTATCTTAGTCAACAACAAATCAGTTCATTTCTCATAATATGCAGTGTAAACTTTGTCTCTAACACATATCAAATAACAACTAATGGGATGCATAAAACATGTGCAAGTAAATAAGATATGTAGACAAACTTAAGAGACAAAGAGTGCATGAAGTTTTCGGCTAGAAAAAACCCACCTCTAGGTTAAAAAAATGTGGACTCTCCACCGAGTCCAATCCACTACTGAAATCAAGGTTCATACAAAGACCACACAAGCTCAATTCCTAGATACGTATCTATGGAGCAGCTTTACCTTTGTGCAACCTTACCTCTCACGAGATGGATTCCTTCAATCTTCACGAAATGGAAGCTCATCTTGAGCTCTTCACCTTGTGGCATTGAAATCAAATTAACTTATGCAAATGCTGTTAGGATGAAGTTGATGCAAATCTGGATTTGATGTCTAGTTAATTTCACCAGTCAAACACTTGAAAGATGAAACTGACGCGAATCCAAAAAGAGGCTAGTTTAAAGATTTGAAACTTGAAAAATGTGACCACAAAATTAAAACAAAACCATGAAGACAATGCTAGCCTAATATGCAATAATTAGGTGTTTGATTTATGAACATGGTTTTGTGGCTAGGGTTTCAATGAAGAACACAAAAGGTAGCTCAATGCTAAACAAATGAGCACATAAAATGAATTTAAGCAAACAATTTCAATGATAGATTTAGAAATATTCGATGAAGAACATTACCCATAAAATATGCTTGATGCTCGTAGGAGATCTGAGATGGAGATGAAAAATAAAGCTTTTAAAAAATTTCCAATCTCAAACCCCAAAAACAAATGAACCCTAGACTGATCTTTTAAAAGGGGTTCGATGTTCAGATAGAAAAGGTACCAGAAAAACCACATGTTATGTGCAAAATCAATCTGGAAAGATCTAAGGTTGAAAAACACTCTCGGACGAAAAGCTGTGAGAAAACTCATATGGGTTCTCTTAAAGTGTGTGTCTAGCTCGCGTGAAAGCAGCAAGAAGTTTTGGTTAGACAGAACCACTAGACAAAATGAACTAGAAATAATAGCATGAAATGCATATGAATGAACAAATCATTTGATGAGAGAAGTTAAGCTCCTAAAGTGATATTTCTAGCAGCATGATCCCAGAGTAGGAATTTAATCCTAAATCTAACTAGAGCATGTGTGGTACAATTTACAACATTTGACAAGGGTAGCCAAATAATAAAACTAGACTTCACATATGCCATGTTCCAGAATTAACATGTTCTACAACAGTTACTAAAGCAATAGAGAACAAGAATCAATTAAATCCAAGCCAACAAAATCATTCTTTATTGGGTCATATCCAATTTCAACTTGATCCATATAGATCACCAGTTTAGACGGGCTTATGTAACAACCCATTCCGTAAATTTAAGGAACAGAAGGATATTTTCGTATTTTCACTTTGGTTGGGTTTTATTTGTTTAAAATATTGTTTTTGGGTCTTAATAGGTGTGCCCAAGAGGGGCCCACCTTTGGTTTCTATCCCCTGACCCAATTGCTCATTCTCCCTCACCCCTTTTGTGTCTCTCACTTTCGGAACCTTCTCTCTCTCACAGTTTTCTCTCTCCCCTTGTTTCTCTTTTCTCTCTCTTGATGCTTCCTTCCCTGAAACACACACATACACATCCATAGACACTTACATGGATGCACCAAGTTGCTATCTCAGTAGAGGAATGAATGGATACCAGCCTTCAAACCTGTAAGCTTGGGGAATAACAACTTCCTTCTCCGGCGAACCCTCAACCTTGGTGATGTGAAAATTAACTTGACACACAAATTAAACCCTACTGTGGACAATTGTAGTATATATGTAAGTAGGGATCGTTTTAGGCCGGGGATTAACTAGGGATGCTAATCAACACAAATAAGACTCAAAAACACTAAACTAGACTCTATAGACTCAAACTTAAAACACTCAAAACAACAACAAACAATAAAAAATACTCAATTTTAGACCTAACAAGTGATTTTGACGAAAATAACACTTAACTTGTCTCAAAAGACTAAAAGCAAACAAATTTTGACTCAAATAACAAGACTAAATGAAATGGGGATTGTTTTTGACGAATTTAAAACTTAAAATAGAAACTTTGCATAAAACACTTTGTAAAAACGAATTTGGATGAATTAAATAGGTGAAAAGCTAGTTAGAGGGTCCTTCTCCACACATGATATATGCATACAAACCAATTTCCAGTTATTATTCCTTTAGACTATGAATGACAACGCCCCAAGTTAGTTGCATCGCACAACCAACTTTAAACACGAAAGGAAGATTCACACAACACTTAAGGCTATATTCAAACTTTTGGACCCATCCTTCAACAACCAACACTTGTGAGTTCATTCTCACTAATTTTCAACCAACCAACAGATTTTCGTTACTTCATTGAATTAAATGAGTACGCATTACAATCAAATTATCTTTCTCAAGTTCTCTATATGAAACGCATAATAAAGATACATATCAAAAGTCATTAAGTTTTGTGAAAATCATAAGCATTGACAAGGCATTCATCATTATGAAATGCATGAGACTCATACCAAGGATTCACTTAACACGATTGTGACTAGCAACCTTCATTACTTGTGAATATAAGTGAATAACTATTACGTGAAACTCCCTTATACTCTAGCATCAAATTCATGCATGCAAATTAAGTGTCGACCCTCAACCAACACACATAAACAAGTTTTGATAACTTAGATAAGCAAATCACATTCAAGACTCTAGAAATAATAAATGGATGTAATCAATTCATATAAAACATATAATCATGGCTTTGAATTCACTCTAACTAAAAAGAAATTAGTTCCACATGTTCATCATAATTGAAAACCAAATCAAAATAAATATCAAACTAAAACTAAGGATAGAAAGAACCCAGAAACGCTCCACACTCCAATGGCATGCATGGCACTCCCTTGGATGGCAGATTGCACAAGTCCTCTTCTCCTTCCTTCCTTTCTTGCGGCACTAGGGTGATGTGGTGTGAATTATGGTATTTGATGGCTGAATGTATAATTGAATGAATGAGTGAATGGATGATTAAAACCTGCGGCAAAGGCTTGTATTTATAGGCTAGGTCTTGCACAATTTATGAAGGACAAGGATTGCACAATCCAATGGGAAAAGGACTAGGGTTTAGCAGAAACCAAGAGGGAAAAGGTTAAGAACCTGCGACATGCAATTAGGATCAGGTATAGGCTTCTAGAAAGGATGTTTTAAAACATATTTCTTACTCTAAATCACCACACATGCGGCAAGGATGTAGGAGAGGGATTACAACTCCTAATCCACCAAGGAATGACATATATGCGGCACACAAGGGATAAGGTCTCTAGAATCTGAGTTATGTATTTAAATGTATAACTAATCCCTTCTAAATAGCTAGAATTAAGGCACAAACTGATTTGGATAAGATAAGATAGGATAATGCTAGATTTAGGAAAGGATAAGGTTGGTTAGGATAGGATAAGATAAGGTTGGATAATGTTCCTTATTTCTTGCTCTTTCCTTATCTTCTTTGTATTTGAACTTGTTTCTCCAGATTTGTAGCATATTCCTAGCCTCTCTTGACTTCAATTTCGTCCATCCACCTTGCTCCATAGTTAAACTATCCAATCCATGCCCAAAACTGCTCCAAATGGCTCCAAAATGCACTTTCTTGCCTACTTTGCCATTAGGACCTACGTACACACGAAAATAGCTTAAAACACTATAATAAGTAGTAATTAGCTAACTAAATGCAAGGAAACAACATAACTAAGTAGCATAAATATGCTTTTATCACTTGGTAAGCTTAAGGACTCTCTCTAATCTTCCTTAGATTGATCAAAACCTAGTTAGCAATCATTTTAGGTGCTTTGGTGAAGGTTTGTACTAAACAAACAACTCGGGAAGCTTCCCCCATATTTTCCAGCAAGAACTCAGCCTTTGCAGGCATTTTCTGACCCACTCCGGCCACCACTTGCCTCGAAATTGGTATAGATCCCTTCCTTGCTTCACGGGCTTCATTTTTGGTATGTTGGTTTGCATGTTTTGGTTAAGTTTTGAGCTCCGTCGGAGCTCAGGATTTTTCTCAGCTAAAAACCTTAACCTCTAGTCTTCTTCTTCCTTTGGGTCCTGTGACCCTAAATCCAGCCCAATTGGTGAGCCCAACCCACTTTGAACCCAAGTCCAAAACCCTTCAAACCCAGGCCTTTGGGCCGTTTTGACTTAGGCCTTAGGCCCTTTTGAACTCAGGCCAAGCCATAAGCATGCAGCCTAAAAACAAAAACCCTAGGCCCAGCCTAGGAACCCAACTCAGTCTAACCCAAACCCTAGACCCGGATCTATTTGACTCGGCCTGTTTGACCTGGTTGGAATGTTCTAAGGAATATTCTTGTGTTGACTTTTGTTGACCTTTTCGAAATTTACCCGGGACCTTTGTTAGGGTAATTCAACGTCTTGAATCCATTTTTGACGTCTATTTTTCCAAATTCAATCGTTTGAATAGAGTTCTATTAATTGGACCTTTTATGTGCTTAGGGGCAATTATTTGTGGCGTTTCCGTCTTCACTAGTTTGCGTAGCTCTTCGGCGGCGAAGTATCTGTGAGTGGACCCCTTCTAATATGCATGTTTTAATAGTAGAAATGCATACATGAAAAGCATGATTTAATGGTTACATTTTATGAAACGTTTTATGTGTAAATTAGATATGTTTATCATGCTTACGAAGAATATTTTGGAATACCATATTTTATCGAACTTATGTTCTTTGTAGTATATATGATGGATGACTATATACTGCTTATGAACATGTTTTTACACTTCTTTATAGTAAATGTGATGGATGACTATATGTTATGAAGATGTCTTTGAGATATATTTACTTATGTTGGAAAGAACATATATATATATATATATTTAATGTTTTTTGTGCATAATTTGTGGTCATTGTTTTGCCTACGGGCGATGATACATATATTGGCTTCAGCCAGACATAGGTTGGAGGCTTTGGCGGAGAGATACTATTACATGATACCACCATTTAGCATATTTTACGATATATGTTTCATGAGAAGTTTTATAGCATGCTAGGGTTTTTGGAAAACGTATTACTATTGAGTTTTCACAAACTTTGGGGGTTAGTATGTTGATTAACTGTTTCAGTATTATGTATATATTAACTTTGTCCACTCATGTTTATTTTGCGCCCCTCAGGAATTTGAATTGAAGCGTACAATCTCAGCGTAAAGGCACTTCCGCATCGGCATCTTCGAGTCCTCTCAATGTAGGACCCATTCCTCTATTCTTTCAATTTTATATTCTTCCCTTTAGTGTTCTAGTTAGATTGTATACTCTGAACATATTCCTCATTTGAATAATCATTGTATTTTAATTCATAACTTTTATTTATATTTCTTGTTCTCATGCATTCTAATATAGCTTCATCACTGATGTGAAATATTCTAACACTCAAATTAAAACCCTATATTGTAGTATATGAAAGTAGGGATCTTTTTAGGCCGGGGATTAGAAGGGATGCTAATCTACTCAATTTAAACTCTAAATCACTAAACTAGACTCAATAACAGAAAATTAGACTTTGATGACTCAAAACAAACTAAAAAGACTGAAAACAGCACAAAATAATCAAATAGACTCAAACTAGACACTAAAGGATGATTTGGGCGAAAATTACTTTTAACTTGACTCAAAACACTTAAAAACATAAGTTTGGACAGATTCTAACTAATTTGACACAACAAAGTAAAGGGGGATTGGATTTTGGACGAATTTAAAGTAAAAACAAGTAAATTAAAGACTCTAAACTAAGTTGCACGAAATTGAGGTGAATGGATGGGTGATAAGCTAGCTAGAAGGTCCTTCTCCACACATGACACACTTGCATACAAATCGATTTCCAGTTGCTTTTGCAAGGAAGCATGAACCTTAACACCCCAGATTAACTGTGAATAGCACAAATTAACCCTCAGATTTTCCTTAAGTCATTGAATTGGATAGAATATGCATTGGTAACCAAATTATTCTTCAATAGTTCCCCACATGAACAACATAATAGAGATACAATTAGAGATCATTAAGCTTTGTGAAAATCATAAGCAATGACAAGGCATTCGTAACTATGAACAACGTGATACTCCTGCTAGGAATCTACTGAACACGATTGTGGCTAGCAACCTCCACTACTTATGAATATAAGTTCATAACGATTATGTGAAACTCCCTTATATTCTAGCATTAAATTCATGCATGCAAACTAAGCGGGCCCTCTTAATCAACACACAAGAATAGTTCTTAATCAAACAGTTAAGTAAATTGCATTCACAATTTATGAAATCACAACTAGAAGTAATCAATTCATATTGCAAATATAATCATGGTTTCAAAGTCCCTTCTAGCCAAAACGAATTTAGTTTCTCATGTTCACAAAACAAAGATAATTAAATTTAAACATTGAAAACAAAGAATAGAATACACCTAGAAACGCTCCAACAATCCAACATCTTGAATGGCAAGCACAGCTCCAGGTAGCTCCTCCTTCCTTCGTTGCTGCGGCACAATGGGGATTTTCTAAATTTAAGCTCTTGAGGTGTGGTGGATGGTGTGGTGATCTGATGGTAGAGGGTGGTGTGAATTATGATGAATGATGGGATATTTATAGGGCAGGGATGTGGCACCAATATCATGATTGGAGAGGGATTGATATGATACAAATTCATGTAGAAAAAGGATTACACAACCCACTCCAACAAGGATGCAACCTGTGACAGATTCTAGAGTTTCTGGAAAGGATGTTGTAGCACCTTTTTGGGAGAAGAGATAGGCCTTCTAGAACTAGGCTTTTATGTGTATTAATCTGAAATTAAGTCCTCTTTGCAGTGTATTAAGAGATAGGCCTTCAAAATTCCTCCATCCACCTTGCTCCATGCATGTGCTATCCATTTCAAGCCCAAAACTGCTCTAAAATGCACCAATATGCACTTTCTTGCCTCTTTTGCCATTTAAACCTACAAACACACGAAAATAGCTTAAATCACTATAATAAATAGAAACGAACTTACTAAATGCAAAGAAACAAACTAACAGAGTCGCATAAATACGCTCCTATCAAATTCCCCCACACTTAGCTTTTGCTAGTCCCCGAGCAAAACAAAGAAAACAAAACACAACCTAAACCTTCCAAAAATTGCCTCAGGAATTTCCAATGAAACATGAAATGTTAAAAATCACTACTCACATAGATTTTAGCCATCCATACCCTTGAGCATATACTTAATCGTAGTCACCACTCACTAGCTCGCATTTAATCAATTAAATCAACATTTCGAATGTAGTAACATGTGTGATGTGAGAATTACTTGACACACAAATTAAACCCTATTGATGACAATTGTAGTAATGATGCAAGTAGGGATCGTTCTAGACCGGGGATTAACTAGGGATGCTAATCAATGTGAAACTGACTCAAAAACGTAAAAACATAATGTAGAACACTAAACTAGACTCAAAGAATGCCAAACTAGAGTTTAAAACACTTAAACAAACCAAAAGACTCAAAACAACACAGAAGCACTCAAAACTGCCTTAAAATCACTTTCTGGGCAGTTTTGAGCACAAACACTAGTTTGGACGAAAACATGTTGTCACGTGATTCAAGACACTTAAAAACACAAATTGACTTGATTTCTAACTATTCTAACATTTCAAAATAAATGGGGGATTGATTTTGACGAAATTGAATTTAAAACAGAGACTTGTAAACAAACTTCAAACAAAATAGATTGTGATGAAATAGAATGATGAGAAGCTAGTTAGAGGGTTCCTTATCCACACATGAACATATGCATATAATTTGATTCCTAGTTATGACTTCAAAAAACGATGAATGACAATGCTCCAAGTTAATTAGGTCCGCTTAAATTAACTTTCAGATTTCCCTAGATTCATTGGATTGAATGGAATACGCATTACAACCAAATTATTCCTCATCAAAGTCCCTAACTATGGAATACGCATGATAGAGACATTCAACAAAGATCATTAAGTTCAACGGAAATCATAAACATCGACTAGGCATTCATAACTACGGAATACGCATGTTAATCCAGCCTAGGGTTTACTTAAACACAATCGTGACTAGCGATCTTTACTACTCATGAATATAAGTTCATAACGATTAGGTGAAATTCCCTTATATCCTAGCATCAAGTTTAGGCATGCAAATTAAGTGTCGACCCTCAACCCACATACATAAACAAGTTCTTAATCAAAACAGAAAAGTAAACCACATCTAAAGTTCATGAATTCATAACTGGAGTAAATCAAATCATAACCAACATATGTCCATGGCTTCAAATTTGCCTCTAACTAAAAAGAAATTAGTTCCACATGTTTAACATAATTGAACAGCAAGTTAAATTAAACATGAAAACAGAACCAAAAGAAGAAAGAACTCCAAACACTCCAATAGTTGCAGATTGCATGTGCAAGGTTTCTTCCCTCCTTTGGACTGCACGGCACTACTCCTCCTCTCCTTTAATGGTGGCAGCACAAGGTGGTTATGGTGGTTGAATGGTTGCTTGGATGGAAGGTTACGGCAAAGGTGATAAAAGTGGCTGGAATTGTGTTTATAGGATTTTAGGATGTGTAGAGTGGTGTGGCTAGATGAATGGACGAAAATTGGGTGAATGAGTGATCCCCCCTAGTGCCTTGCTGCAAAACCTTATTTATAGGGCTAGGAAAGGTTTAGAACTTAGTTGAAACTAAAAGGTTTTGTACCAGAAATTAGGCAGAAATTAGGCAGAATGTGGAAAATATGGAAGAGAATGTTTTTTTTCTCCTCCCCTTTCTCTACAAGATTACAAGGATATATATATGATGTGAGAATTACTTGACACACAAATTAAACCCTATTGATGACAATTGTAGTAATGATGCAAGTAGGGATCGTTCTAGACCGGGGATTAACTAGGGATGTTAATCAATGTGAAACTGACTCAAAAACGTAAAGACATAATGTAGAACACTAAACTAGACTCAAAAAATGCCAAACTAGAGTATAAAACACTTAAACAAACCAAAAGACTCAAAACAACACAGAAGCACTCAAAACTGCCTTAAAATCACTTTCTGGGCAGTTTTGAGCACAAACACTAGTTTGGACGAAAACATGTTGTCACTTGATTCAAGACACTTAAAAACACAAATTAACTTGATTTCTAACTATTCTAACATTTCAAAATAAATGGGGGATTGATTTTGACGAAATTGAATTTAAAACAGAGACTTGTAAACAAACTTCAAACAAAACAGATTGTGATGAAATAGAATGATGAGAAACTAGTTAGAGGGTTCCTTATCCACACATGAACATATGCATATAATTTGATTCCCAGTTATGACTTCAACAAACGATGAATGACAATGCTCCAAGTTACTTAGGTCCGCTTAAATTAACTTTCAGATTTCCCTAGATTCATTGGATTGAATGGAATACGCATTACAACCAAATTATTCCTCATCAAAGTCCCTAACTATGGAATACGCATGATAGAGACATTCAACAAAGATCATTAAGTTCAACGGAAATCATAAACATCGACTAGGCATTCATAACTATGGAATACGCATGTTAATCCAGCCTAGGGCTTACTTAAACACAATCGTGACTAGCGATCTTTACTACTCATGAATATAAGTTCATAACGATTAGGTGAAATTCCCTTATATCCTAGCATCAAGTTTAGGCATGCAAATTAAGTGTCGACCCTCAACCCACATACATAAACAAGTTCTTAATCAAAACAGAAAAGTAAACCACATCTAAAGTTCATGAATTCATAACTGGAGTAAATCAAATCATAACCAACATATGTCCATGGCTTCAAATTTGCCTCTAACTAAAAAGAAATTAGTTCCACATGTTTAACATAATTGAACAGCAAGTTAAATTAAACATGAAAACAGAACCAAAAGAAGAAAGAACTCCAAACACTCCAATAGTTGCAGATTGCATGTGCAAGGTTTCTTCCTTCCTTTGGACTGCACGGCACTACTCCTCCTCTCCTTCAATGGTGGCGGCACAAGGTGGTTATGGTGGTTGAATGGTTGCTTGGATGGAAGGTTACGGCAAAGGTGGTAAAAGTGGCTGGAATTGTGTTTCTAGGATTTTAGGATGTGTAGAGTGGTGTGGCTAGATGAATGAACAAAAATTGGGTGAATGAGTGATCCCCCCTAGTGCCTTGCTGCAAAGCCTTATTTATAGGGCTAGGAAAGGTTTAGAACTTAGTTGAAACCAAAAGGTTTTGTACCAGAAATTAGGCAGAAATTAGGTAGAATGTGGAAAATATGGAAGAGAATGTTTTTTCTCCTCCTCTTTCTCTACAAGATTACAAGGATATATATACATCAAACACTTAAGGGATACAAGTGTGTAGCTTGGACAAGGTAGGACGGCTTGGACAAGGTAGGAGACAAGGTAGGATGGCTAGGAGACAAGGTAGGACGGCTTGTTGTGTAGCTTGGACAAGCTAGGAAGGCTTGGACAAGGTGGGACGGCTTGGACAAGGTAGGACGGCTTGTGACAAGCTAGGACAGCTTGGAGACAAGGTAGGACGGCTTGTTCTTCCAATACAGATATTAGGCAGAAATTAGGCACCATGTGTGAATAGATAAAGCCTTCTAGAAATAAGGTTTTTAGGCCCCCTTGCAGCTCCCTAACTGAAATCAAGCCTTCAAATTCGTCCGTCCTCATGCCTCCATGCTTGCACTATCCAATCTTGGCCCAAAAATGCTCTAGAATGCTCCAAATTGCTTCTTTTTGCATACTTTGACACTAAAACCTGAAATTGCACGAAAATAACTTTAAACACTATAATTAACATAGTTTAGCTAATTAAATGCAAGAAAACAAGCTAACTAAGTCGTATAAATATGCTCCTATCAATTTCCCCCACACTTAGCTTTTGCTAGTCCTCGAGCAAAATAAAACAAACAAAACAAAACCTAACCTTCCAACATTTGCTACAGGGATTTCCAACGATACATAACATGCCAAAGATCATTATTCCCACAGATTTTAGTCATCTCTACTCTTGAGCATATACGTAATCATAGTTACCATTCACTAGCTCACATTTAATCGTTTAAAACAACATTATGGACGTAGTAACATGCCTTAGAGAATCCACTCAATTCCTTACTGGATACACTCTTATTTTCACACAGATTTTCTAACTACACTCCCTATACTAAGTATATGTGAGAAGATTGATGTAAACATGAAAACGAACACTCACACATGTTATAACAAAAGAAGCACTTTTCTGGAATGATTAAGCATTTATAGATATGATCTCATGAATGGAATGCTACTACTTAGATGCAAGAACCAGGGACACCATATGCTCAAACCAATCCCAAACTCCACATATTGAAATACATAACACTCAAGATAGAAGTTAAGGATTGTAACGGGGCTAAGGGGTATTGGCTAACAAAAAAAAAAAAAAAAAAAAGTTAAGGATAAACAAAAGTTCTTAAAGCGATAGCAAACAAGTAATGAACTTGACACTTAGAATTCACTTTTGCGTGCAGAAAATCACTTAGACACACAAGGGGATGAAATACACAATACTTAGGGTCTAATTTAACTTTTTGGACCCTTTCTTCAACAACCAACAGTTGTGAGTTCTTTCTTACTTATTTTGACCTCTTTTTCATTCTTTTCACATTTTTTTTTTGTACCCAATTCTTGTTTTTGGCACAAATTCCCACACATAAATTCCTTCCCCCACACTTGTTTTTCTGCACAAGAATAATCAAAAGGAATTCATTCTAAGTCATGTTCACTATGCTTTAAGAACAAAGGCATGGATGGTCCTATTCTAGGCTAGGTAAGGATAACGTGGGTTAACAAAGAACATAGGCTAAACAAAGCTCAACGGGGCTTAAACCTACAAAACAAATGAACATGGGGTATGGCTATTTGGCTTTTGGTTTACTAACAACTTCATCTTGTTATGTGTTATGCTAATCAATTTTATGCTTTGAATGAAACGGGCATGAGTTATAGTATTTGGAACTAAATGATGAAACGCCTTCTAAGTAGTAACCAAGCAAAGAATAATGAGATCATGCAACGACTTTAGAAGACAACAAATGCACAGATTATTAACTCTCCAAAGAACGTTAAAAGCTCAAGTCTCTCAGGGTTGTAGCGTTAGTTTGAGTTTCTTCCTTCAGGCATGTTACAAAACTAATTTTTCTTTTGATTACATGTGAATTCATGAACTATAATTACAACTAAGCATAAACCAAAGAGCATATCAAACTTTCATCCATGTTTGTAACTTACTTCAACAGTTATGCAATTAAAAACCAAATCCTCATCATTGTGTTGGAAGGTACCCTAAAACACAAAAATGACTCAAAAATGACTCTTTTTGGTATTTTTCAAACTTTTTCGAATTTTTCTAGGGTTTTTGCATAAAAACACTAAAACACATCAAAACACACTAAAAACACTTCAAAACACTCTAAAGTTCATGAATTCATAACTGGAGTAAATCAAATCATAACCAACATATGCCCATGGCTTCAAATTTGCCTCTAACTAAAAAGAAATTAGTTCCACATGTTTAACATAATTGAACAGCAAGTTAAATTAAACATGAAAACAGAACCAAAAGAAGAAAGAGCTCCAAACACTCCAATAGTTGCAGATTGCATGTGCAAGGTTTCTTCCTTCCTTTGGACTGCATGGCACTACTCCTCCTCTCCTTTAATGGTGGCGGCACAAGGTGGTTATGGTGGTTGAATGGTTGCTTGGATGGAAGGTTACGACAAAGGTGATAAAAGTGGCTGGAATTGTGTTTCTAGGATTTTAGGATGTGTAGAGTGGTGTGGCTAGATGAATGGACAAAAATTGGGTGAATGAGTGATCCCCCCTAGTGCCTTGCTGCAAAGCCTTATTTATAGGGCTAGGAAAGGTTTAGAACTTAGTTGAAACCAAAAGGTTTTGTACCAGAAATTAGGCAGAAATTAGGCAAAATGTGGAAAATATGGAAGAGAATGCTTTTTTTCTCCTCCCCTTTCTCTACAAGATTACAAGGATATATGTACATGAAACACTTAAGGGATACAAGTGTGTAGCTTGGACAAGGTAGGAGACAAGGTAGGACGGCTAGGAGACAAGGTAGGACGGCTTGTTGTGTAGCTTGGACAAGGTAGGACGGCTTGGACAAGGTAGGACGGCTTGTGACTGAAGGAAGATTTGTGAAAAACATGTTCATTTAAGCAACATCAATAGCATGCAATTAACAATTAAAGGCGGAATCATGCTTGTATGCACTTAAAAACAAAACATTTACCCATGAAATTCAAAGCCTAGTAGATAGGTGAACCAAGACTCAACTCAAAACAAAGTGAGTTGAGAAATCAATACCTTTGTAGATTCCTCTTTGCATAAGCAAAGGCTAATCACCCAAAGAGAGGGCCTTCATTCCTTGCATCTTAGATCCATGGATTTGGATGGATGAAAAGGTTTCTCCAAGTTCCCAAAATTGAGAACCTCTAATGATTCATCACCAAGGCATAATGAAGAAGAAATGAGTGACCTTGGAGGAGTTTGATTGCTAGATGATCCCTCCAAGGTGGCCGAAATTTTAGAGAGAAATGAGAGCTTGTGTTCTCATCCTTTCCCCAAAAATAACCCTTAATGAATTTTAGGCTATAAAGTCCTTTATATAGTCCCTTCAAATAAGTGACCTAATGGACCAAAAGCCCTATTCTTCTAACATGGCCGGCCTATAGGTTTATTGGGCTTTCAAGCCCTTTGTTTATTCAAGTTGTCATACAACTTGAGTTAATGGGCTTGACATTCAAATCCCATTGGGCCTTGCGGCCCAAAACTAACCCGAGGTCTTTAACGAACTTATTCGTTTGATTAATTAACATATTAATTAATCCTAGCCTTAGATAAATAATTAAACCATTTAATTATTCTTACTCATCTCCGTTGTTTCTTCAAACTCTACCTTACTCGGTGAACGATCCATTAGGTTCCTTTTAGCGAGGCAGTGGGTGATTAAAACTCTTTCTAATCGATTGTGAATTGAAACTTACTTTCAATTCTCCCGTTAGTGATAATACACTTTTAGGGCTTCCACAAACCATGGTTGACGCCTAGCAGCATGTCATGGTTACCCAAGCTAATCAGAAGAGGTGGAGAACCTATTCAGTTTTAGGATTACAAATGCAATACGGTCTTTCTCTAATACAATACTCTTGACCACATTGTTTGGTTTGATAGTTTATTCATTTCTACTATCCAATGTGAGTCTTGTGCTTATATGATTACCTTGAATGTGATTTGGAACACATTCCTAAATCTCATTCATACTTTGGCCAAAGATTCTTAATCATATCATAGAGTATTCTCCCTCAAACAGTTTGAAGGTTAGAGATCCCTTGTTGCGCATTCACTTGCCTCCATGGCTAAGTGGCTTAACCCCAACGATGCCATGGACACCCTCCTGATGGAGTGACTTTGACATAATCAAAGATTAAGGACCTAACCACAAGACAACTGTGATGCCTCAGGTCAAAAGACTAATTTGCATTATCCCAACCATGAGTTCTCATGTGACATGAATATGAGAACTCTTCGTTGATCGTGTTCAGTGAACTCATTCTCTATTGAGCACCTACGTACTTGTCTTGATGTCACACACACCAATGACTCGAGACTAGTCACTCTCCCTGAGAGAAGACATAGCACGTACTGATCTTAACGGACTGTTAATGCCCAGTTGACAATCCTATGATCAGGAACGTTTAGGATGTGTCAACGAAAGAATGGTCTCATGAATCTAACTTCTTTAGATCGCATTCTTCCAATCACATATTCCTTGGACTTATCGTTTAAGCATATAACATTTATATGAGACGGCTCAAACAATAATCTTTGCCCTTTACATTTAAACTACATTAGTTTGAAATGTCCGTAAAGTATCATCATATGATTGGTTTTAGGGCACATTTCCAACAGTGACAAGCTAGGACGGCTTGGACAAGGTAGGAGACAAGGTAGGACGGCTTGTTCTTCCAATACAGAAATTAGGCAGAAATTAGGCACCATGTGTGAATAGATAAAGCCTTCTAGAAATAAGGTTTTTAGGCCCCCTTGCAGCTCCCTAACAGAATTCAAGCCTTCAAATTCGTCCATCCTCATGCCTCCATGCTTGCACTATCCAATCTTGGCCCAAAAATGCTCTAGAATGCTCCAAATTGCTTCTTTTTGCATACTTTGACACTAAAACCTGAAATTGCATGAAAATAACTTTAAACACTATAATTAACATAGTTTAGCTAATTAAATGCAAGAAAACAAGCTAACTAAGTCGTATAAATATGCTTCTATCAATGTGTTAGAGAATCCCTCAATTCCTCATCAGACATACTCTCTATTTTCACACAAATTTTCTGATTACACTCCCTACACTAAGTATATGTGAGAAGATTGAGGTAAACATGTAGACTAACACCAACATATGGATAATCAAAGAAGGCGATTTCTGGAATTATTAACATGTATATGATCTCATGAACGGAATGCCACTACTTAGACGTGAGAACTAGGAGTACCATATGCTCGTACCAATTTTAAAATCCACATATTGAAACACATAACAATCAAGATCGAAGTCTAAGGGTTGTAACGGGGCTATGGTATTGGCTAACAAAGAAAGGTAAGGATAAACAAAAGTTCTTAAAGCAATAGTAAGTAAAGTAATGAAATAAACACTTAGAATTCACTTTTGAATATAGAAACCAACTTTAAACATGATAGGAAGATTCACACATCACTTAGGGCTAGATTCAAACTTTTGGACCCTTTCTTCAACAACCAATACTTGTGAGTTCATTCTCACTTATTTTCAACTCTTTTTCTTTCTTTTCCTCAACTTTTTCTTCTTTTTTCTTTCTTTTTCACTTTTTTTTTCTTTTTTTTTTCTTTTTTTTTTCGTGCCCTTTTCTTTTTTCTTTGGCACACTAAACGTAGATCCTCATAAATTTCCATCGAAAATCCTTCCCCCACACTTGTTTTTCTACAAATTGTAGATCAAAAGGGGTTCCCTCTAAGTCATGCTCCACTATACTTTAAGAACAAGGGTATGGATAGTCCTATTCTAGGCTAGGTAAGGATAATGTTGTTAACAAAGAAAATAGGTTGAATAAGGCTCAAAGGGGTTAAACCTACAATACATATGCAAAGGGTAAGGCTTTTGGCTCTGGTTTTAACTAAATAACTTCATCTTGTTATATGTTATGCACTCAATTTTTATGCTTTGAATGAAATGGGCATGAGTTCTAGTATTTGGAACTATAGTGATGAAACGCATTCTAAGTAGCAACCAAGCAAAGAAACAATGAGATCATGCAATGACTTTAGAAAACAACAATTCACCGATTAATAACTCTCCAAAAAAAGTTTAGGCTCAAGTCTCTCAGGGTTGTAGCATTAGTTTGAGTTCCATCCTTCAAGCATGTTACAAAAACTGATTGTTTTCCTTTTTTTGTGATTACATGTGAATTCGTAAACGACCACTACAGCTAAGCATAAACCAAAGAGTAAATCAAACTTCCATCCATGTTTGTAACTTTCTTTAACAGTCATGCAATTAAAAACCAAATCCTCATAATTGTGTTGGAAGGTATCCTAAGGCACAACACACAAAAACAAAAATGACTCTAAAAACAACTCCTTTTGGGTTTTTCAAACACTCTTTTTCGATTATAGGACACATTGAAACACCTAAAAACACACTAAAAACACTTAAAAACAGTGAGTAACAACTTTAGATGTGATAGGTGATAAAATCTAATGAAATTCAATGCAAAATCATTTGTTTACCCCGCCACACTTAAACCAAACATTGTCCTCAATGTTTTAAACATAAACTCACAAACAAACGATCAAACACACTACTAATAAACATGACAATTATGGCAAAGTAAAAGCAATAAAGAGTAGGGTAAAAGAAAGCAAATCTGGTTGTAAGAGCCAGAGATTCCTAGGTCTTCTTTATTTGAATACATGGGTTGCCTCCCAAGAAGCGCTTGCTTTAACGTCTTCTAGCCAGACGATACCTCTTTTTAAGCTCCCCTAGGTCCCATGGCATGGAATTGATCTTTGAATGGGAGGTGATACTTGAAATGATCTGGTAATGGTTTAAATTCTAGAGTGAGTGCCTGAATCATTAACAACATATTAGTATAAAACAAAATTGAAATTCGGGGAGGTGGCTTACCTGTGTGCTTTGACATGAACTCAAGAATAAACACTTTTTCGAAAGTTGTAGGACTAGAAAATTCAGCCAAATTTGGTGTTTTGAGAGTTATGACTTGTCCCATGTCATAAAATCCAACTTCTTTGTGAATTGTTGTCTCAAGTATATCCTCTTTGATGAATTCTAGACATTCCCCAGCCACTTCTTGCTCTTGATTATTTGGAAAGGTTTCAAAGATGCCTTTCTCACCCTCTTCTTCCTTAGATTGCATGATCCTGCAAGGAATAGGGACATTTGTGGAACAGTGTCAAGACGAATTGAATTTGGGCTTACCTTGGTTGTAGTGGACGGCATAGAGGGCATATGGGCCTGCGGCAAAGGTGTTAGGGTTAGGATAGGCTGCGGCAAAGGTGGTTCTTCCCTTGTCGTGGCCTTGTTATCCTCTTCTTCTTCGAGCAGCAGCTGCTCATCCATGTTTTGGCTTGGTTTGGACGTCTTGGGTTCATCTCCAACCTCCATGCCACTTCTTAATGTAATGGCTTTGCGGTTTCAAAGCCTCCCTTTGGATTCACAACGGTTGAACTAGGAAGTTTGCCTTGTTCTCTAAACTGCCCAAGGAACTCTGAGATCTGCCTTATTTGCTTCTTCATGTCACTCATCTCCTTGTCTTGGTTCACTATTCTATTATTTTGATTTTGTAATTCCTGCGATACAGAAGTTAGTAACTGAATAACTTGATCATTATCAAATAGCAAACTTGAGTTTGGTTGAGCAGTTTGTGATTGAGGTTGAGTTTATGCAAATGGCCTTTGATATATCCCAGGGGGTGGTCGTCGAATTCCTCCTTGTTAAGCCTCCTTGGCTTGATTTTGTGAGCCCTGCACCAAAGAAATTAATTCATCAAGAATTTGAGCACAATCTATTGACGAACCTGAGTTTTGTTTGGCATATTGTATATGGGGTTGTGGTGCCTTCGTAGGTCTTGAATAGAACTCCTCATATGGCTGCCAATATCCTTCGTGTTGAACTTGTTGAGATTCCTACCACATAGAGTTTGAATGATCACTCCAATCTGAATTGTACATGTTGGAAAACAAATTGTTCCCTGATTGATAATGATCTTGATAACCCCAGGTATTGACATTCTCCTAACCTCTTTGTGGACGTTGATTTGCTTGATTTTCTTGCTTACAAGAAGCACCAAATGTAGGGACACTTTGCATTGTGGACCCTTAGGCATACTGTGACAACTGAGAAGTAAGATTCGCCATTTGAGCTTGAAGATTAGCAATTTCCATGTCTTGCTTCTCTAGTACCTGAAATCAAACAAATAAAACTAAATCAAATATCAAAAGAAAAATAAACAAACAAACAGAGGGATTAGCAATTTTACTAATCCCAGGCAACGGCGCCAAAATTTGATGTGAAATATTCTAACGCTCAAATTAAAACCCTATGATTGTAGTATATGAAAGTAGGGATCATCTTAGGCCGGGGATTAAAAGGGATGCTAATCTACTTAATTTAAACTCTAAACTACTAAACTAGACTCAATAACAGAAAACTAGACTCTTATGACTCAAAACAAACTAAAAAGACTCAAAACAGCACTAAATAATCAAATAGACTTAAACTAGATACTAAAGGATGATTTGGGCAAAAATTAATTTTAACTTGACTCAAAACACTTAAAAACACAAGTTTGGACAGATTCTAACTAATTTGACACAACAAAGTAAATGGGGATTGGATTTTGGATGAATTTAAAGTAAAAACAAGTAAATTAAAGACTCTAAACTAAGTTGCACGAAATGGGGGTGAATGGATGGGTGATAAGCTACCTAGAGGGTCCTTCTCCACACATGACACACTTACATACAAATCAATTTCTAGTTGCTTTTCCAACAAAGCATAAACCTCAACACCCCAGATTAACCGTGAATAGCACTAATTAACCCTTAGATTTTCCTTAAGTCCTTGAATTGGATGAAATACGCATCGGCAACCAAATTATTCTTCAATAGTTCCCTACATGAACAGTATAATAGAGATACAATCAAAGATCATTAAGCTATGTGAAAATCATAAGCATTGACAAGGCATTTGTAACTATGAATAACATGATACTCCTGCTAGGAATCTACTTAACACGATTGTGACTAGCAACCTCCACTACTTATGAATATAAGTTCACAACGATTATGTGAAACTCCCTTATATTCTAGCATCAAATTCATGCATGCAAACTAAGCAGGCCCTCTTAATCAGCACACAAGAATAAGTTCTTAATCAAACAATTAAGTAAATTGCATTCATAATTTATGAAATCACAACTGGAAGTAATCAATTCATATTGCAAATATAATCATGGTTTCAAAGTCTCCTCTAGCCAAAACAAATTTAGTTTCTCATGTTCACAAAACAAAGATAATTAAATTTAAACATTGAAAACAAAGAATAGAATACACCTTGAAACGCTCTAACAATCCAACGTCTTGAATGGCAAGCACGACTCCAAGTGGCTCATCCTTCCTTCGTTGCTGCGGCACAATGGGGATTTTCTAAATTTAAGCTCTTGAGGTGTAGTGGATGGTGTGGTGATCTGATGGTAGAAGGTGGTGTGAATTGTGGTGAATGATGGGGTATTTATAGGGCAAGGATGTGGCACCAATGTCATGATTGGAGAGGGATTGATATTATACAAATTCATGTAGAAAAAGGATTACACAACCCACTCCAACAAGGATGCAACCTGTGGCAGATTCTAGAGTTAAGCCTTCTAGAACTAGGTTTTTATGTGTATTAATCTAAAATTAAGTCCTCTTTGTAGCTGGAATTAAGGTGGAATAAGATTAGGTTAGGATAAGATAAGATAAGGTTGGATAAGGTTTGGATAACATAAGGTTGTTTGGATAATGTTCTTTCTTTGTAGCTGATTTCTTATCTTCAATGCTTCCAAATTTGTTTCTCCAGATATTAAGCACATTCCTAGCCTCTCTTGATCTTCAAATTCATCCATCCACCTTGCTCCATGCATGTGCTATCCATCCCAAGTCCAAAACTGCTCTAAAATACACGAAAATAGCTTAAATCACTATAATAAATAGAAACTAACTTACTAAATGCAAAGAAACAAGCAAACAAAGTCGCATAAATAGGCTCCTAACAGTCACCTTCGGGTGTCGGCCAACACGTGCCTACCTTGGTGTTCGGGAATATCAGGGTCGGGCATGTCAGCTTAAGTTAAAATAATATCTTTAATTTAAAAGTGCAGTAACTGAAGGTAAATTAAATTGCATCCCAAGTGTGTGCAAGGTATTATGCAAAAATAATTCGGACCCAGTGTGAATTGAAGTCAATAAAAACCAACTCCTGTAGCTTCTGTATGACTTCCTTTACCCACGTACACACAATGTGACTTAGTTGGAAAGCATTGATAATTTTCGAACCCTACTTTCTCTCTCATCACATGTCTGGTTGTTCCCGTGCCTACAATCTAGTCATTATACGTGTGAGCAACACGTATATACGAACATACATAAACAATGATAGAGGGTAAAGGTTGACAATTTTATTCGGCTTAGTACAATTATGAGCAAAATGTCTCTTCTTCTTACAGTTAAAGCAAGTTGACTTGCATACATCTTTCTTGCCATGTGTACCTCTGCATGCCTTCCTCTTATCAGATTGGGGAGCAAGCTTTACTTTCTCTCTCTCAATCTTGGTTTTGCTTTTCCCCTTGAACCGGTCCCCCCTTTTTAGACTCACCTTGAGTCAAAAAGTTCGTAGCTTGGGTAGTATCTTGGTGCTCACCTTTTAGTTCAACATGACGCAATATGCAATGGAAGTTCTTAATTTGATCATTCTGTGTCATTGTCTATTGGAGGGCACCGTATGAGTCTAGATGAACCTAATCACAACTTGAAATTGCTGCTCATTGGTGATGACACTTCCAACGGCTTTCAAATCTCATATCATGCTGGACATCTTTCTCAGATGTTCAAATATAGAGTGCTTGGAAACCACATCCTATACACTCAAACTTCAAAACTAAACTTTGCAACGTAGTGGTTGAGGTGCCACCAAAAGAAAATTTCAACTAGTTTCACATCTTCTTTGCAATCGAGTATGCTTCATCCTCACCAATTAGATCATCATGCATGCTACTTAACATAGTAAAACATAGTAAAATGAGCACTTTAATCTTTCTTAAACCAAGATTCATAAGACCTTACTCTAGCTTTATGCTAAGCCGTAGTGGTTCCATCTCTCTCAATGTCAAGCTCAACCATCACAACATCTAAGGGCTTTAGGAGCTCTTGTTCATTGAGAAGATATTGGATCTTCTTATGCCAAATATCATAGCTAGTTCCAACCAACTTTTCACCTTTGGTCAAATCAGCAACAACATTTTTGGTAGCCATTTTCTACAAGGGTGACGTAGTGTTTGATATTATTGTTTACACATCTTATACCATTTATTTGAAAAATCCATTAGAAAACATTTCACTTTTCTCATAGATTGAGATTGAAGAATCCGTTAAGTCGCTCATAACTACCACTAAATTCTAAGAGTCAAGATCATACTTTCTAATTATTTTCGAAATAAATTTTATTTAAAATGTGGTTATGTTTTAAACTCCTTTTCATACATTATCCAAAAGAGTGCAAAAAAAAAAAAAAATTTGGGTAAAAGCCCAAACAATCATATCACTTCTATGCATAATAGGCATTTCCTTTGCATTTAAATTAGAGTTTTACAAAATGGGCTCGATGAAAGTGTGGCCAGGTCGATATTCAAGAAGGGTTGCAGTGCTAAGCCTTTAAAAACCAACCCTTGTAAATGTTGTGTTCCTTTCAAGTGCAAATATAAGGATAGTATCAGGGCACAAGTAAGGGTGTCAAACCATAGGGACTAATTAGACGTCTACAATTACTAGCTTTATGTGAACCCTAAAGAAAATGCAAATGAAAATTGAATTTAGATTTTTGTTTTGAAAGCTAAAGTAACTTAAAATGCAAGACAAGATAAAGATGAATGACAAATTGATTCAAAAATGATGGGAATGGAAGTAGGAATATTGATTTCACCATTATAAGCCAATTCAATGAAAATTAAGTAAAACGTATTCAACTCTCCAATCTGCAACTAGGCTTCGTTTTACTTATTTATGATCATCCATTTGATGTGTGGTTGTTATCAAGTACTACTAATCTGAAACCTAGTTGTGATGTTCAACTTAGATTACCAATTAAGAATCCATTAATAACAAGAAAACTTCAAAGAACCAAAGAAATCACATGGCAGGATGTTTGCATAGCAGTTTCTTCAATCATTCACAAGTCCACCAAGATTAAGCAAGATGTGTACTATAACCTTGATCAAATAATTCATAAGCAGCCCTAATGGTGATCAAACATTAAGATTAACAAATAAATTATACTATAAAATCAGTGAATCAAACAAGAACACATATTGGTAATTTGAATACTTTAACTTAATAACATAGAGTAGGTTTGCAAGGTTACATTGAAATCCCTAGCTATGAACTTAATTACACAACTTGATTATAGAATATATAAATATCAAGAACAACATGAGTGAAATTAAAGTTCATAGAAGAACAGCGTGGCTGCGTGGTTTCTTTGGTGGCTACGGATGGTGAATGGAGAAATGATTTTGTTTCTGGAAGACAAGCCAAAGAAAGAGGAGAGAGAGCTATGGGCGTCCCCAAGAGGAGGTTTTCTGTAAAAGTAGCTGAAACTCTCAGTTTTATAAGATTAAAAAGGTTGTTATAGAATGCCAAGACATCCCAGTAATGGAGCATTTATTTCAGACTTTTTTGTTGTTATTGGTCCCTTAAAGGGCCATATTCATCACCATATGCAATTGTACACTTTGAATCTCTCTCTACATCAGATCCTTATTCAATTCTCCACTTTCAGCACCATTTTGCCTTATCCTCAAATGGCTCTAAAATACAATTAACTGCACATTAAAACAAAAGAGAGTAAAACGCAACCAATTTAACTAAAAAAATATCACAAAGAGACTAGGAATGGATGGTATAAATATATGATATATATGAGTTATCAGTAGACACCCAAGGTGACTCCTTCAAGATCCTTCCTTGACGCATATCAAATAATAAAGTAATTGTAGGAGCATGATTTTCTAGAGCCGACGTAAGGTGGTCGGAATATGACTACCTCAAAAGTCTTATCATGGACTCAACAACTTTCGTAACGAAGTTGCATAGACGGATCATCGATACTACCATCATCCTATTCTGAAGCAGTGGGCAAAGTACTTTGTTGAGATGGTATGCTTGTTCTACAAGATACAAAAACTTGATGCACTATGAAATCAACCAGTTTTCCTATATGTGGGACCATGCTTTTCCAGGGTTGGAGTAAGTTGGATAGGAATACAAATACAGTAGAAGTCTAGACATATACTCAACAACCTCCACTGCAGAGGTGACGAAATGGAGCAGGGATGCCACTATGATCTTATTCCAGAATCAGTGGGTGAAATCTAACGACTTTGCTGAGATTGACCTGATGTGATAAAAGATAACACACAAATTAAACCCTATAATTGTAGTATGTGTAAGTAGGGATCGTTCTTGATATGAAATATTCTAACACTCAAATTAAAACCCTATGATTGTAGTATATGAAAGTAGGGATCGTTTTAGGCCGGGGATTAGAAGGGATGCTTATCTACTCTAAACTGACTTAAAAACACAAAACAAAAATTAAAAACACTTAAGTAGATTTATATCACTCAAAACAAACTAAAAAGACTCAAAACACACAAACTAAGTTAAATTGACTCGAAACAGACTCTAAAGGGTGATTTGGACGAAAATTACTTTTAACTTGACTCAAAACACTTAAAAACACAAGTTTGGACAAATTCTAACTGAAAGACACAACCAAGTAAAGGGGGATTGGATTTTGGACAAAATTAAGGTAAAAATAAACAGATTTAAAGACTTAAATAATTTTGGACGAAATTAGGGAAAAATATGGGTGATAAGCTAGCTAGAGGGTCCTTCTCCACACATGACACACTTGCATATAAATTGATTTCCAATTGCTTTTCCAATAAACCATGAACCTCAACACCCCAGATTAACCTTGAATAGCACTAATTAACCCTCAAATTTTCCTTAAGTCATTGAATTGGATGGAATATGCATCGGCAACCAAATTATTCTTCAATAGCTCCCTACATGAACAGCATAATAGAGATACAATCAAAGATCATTAAGCTTTGTGAAAATCATAAGCATTGACAAGGCATTCGTAACTATGAACAGCATGATACTCCTGCCAAGAATTTACTTAACATGATTGTGACTAGCAACCTCCAGTACTTAAAAATATAAGTTCATAACGATTAGGTGAAACTCCCTTATATTTTAGCATCAAATTCATGCATGCAAACTAAGCGGGCCTTCTTAATCAACACACAAGAATAAGTTCTTAATCAAACAGTTAAGTAAATTGTATTCACGATTTATGAAATCACAACTGAAAGTAATCAATTCATATTGCAAATATAATCATGGTTTCAAAGTCTCCTCTAGCTAAAACAAGTTTAGCTCCTCATGTTCGCAAAACAAAGATAATTAAACTTAAACATGAAAAACAAAGATAGAATACACCTAGAAACACTCCAGGTGGCTCCTCCTTCCTTCCTTGTTGCGCACAATGGGGATTTGTGTGAATTTAGGCTCTTGAGGTGTGGTGGATGGTGTGGTGTGAAATTATGGTAGAGGGTAGTGGTTTATGAGTGTTGTGGCATCATGTATTTATAGGTTGAAGGGAAAGCACGAATTTGGGCTGAAAAGGAGAGGAATTAGGACTCCAAATCACCAAAGAACAAGGACACTTTCAATCAGATTCCAAGGAGGACAAGGAATGGTCCTTGTGGCTGATTCTAGAACTTCTAGAAGGGTTACATGTAGCCTAAACGTAGGGCACGAAAATAGGGTTTCTAGAACATGATATTTAGGTGATTTAATGTGAAAATGAGTCCTCTTTGAAGTTGGAATTAAGGTAGGAAAAGATTAGGATAGAATAAGATAAGATAAGGTTTGGATAAGATAAGGTAATTTGGATAATATTCCTTTTTTTGTAGCTAATTCCTTATCTTCCAAGTCTTTGATTTAATTCTTTCAGATGTTAATCACATTCCTAGCCTCTCTTGATCTTCAAATTCGTCCATCCACCTTGCTCCATGCATTTGCAATCCATTCCAAGCCCAAAACTGCTCTAAAATGCTCCAAATTGCACTTTCTTGCCATCATTGTCAATTGAACCTAAAAACACACGAAAATAGCTTAAAACACTCTAACAAGTAGAAATTAGCTATGTAAATGCAAGAAAACAAGCTAACTAAGTCGTATAAATATGCTCCTATCGGTTCTAGGCCGGAGATTAGAAAGGATGCTAATCTACACAATTTAAACTCTAAAACACTAAACTAGACTCAAGAACAGAAAACTAGACTCTAATGACTTAAAACAAACTAAAATGACTCAAAACACACAAACCAGGTCAAATTGACTCAAAACAGGTATTAGAAAGTAATTTGGGCAAAAATTAAACTAAAAAGACTCAAAATACTAAATGGGGACAGACTCTGATGAATTTAAACTAAATTAACACAAATAAGAACTAAGGGGGTATTTGGACAAATTTTAAACTTAAAACAAACAAACTTGCAGAAACAAAGTAAAAGGGTACGAAGTTGGGTGAATGAATGGGTGAAAGGCTAGCTAGAGGGTCCTTCTCCACACATGAAACATATGCATACAAATCGATTTCCAGTTATTATTCCTTTAAACCATGAATGACAATACCCCAAATTAATCGTGAGAAGAACAAATTAACTTTCAGATTTTCCTAAATTCATTGAATTAGACTCAGGGACGCAATCAAATTATTCTTATCAAGTTCCCTATATGAACTGCATGATAGAGATACATATCAAAGATCATTAAGTTCTATGAAAATCATAAGCATTGACAAGGCATTCGTAACTATGAACTGCATGATACTCCTGCCATGGATTTACTTAACACAATCATGACTAGTGACTTCCACTACTTATAAATATAAGTTCATAATGATTAGGTGAAATTCTCTTATATTTTAGCATTAAATTCATGCATGCAAACTAAGTATGCATCCTTAATCAACACACAAGAATAAGTTATCAATCAAACAGATAAGTAAATCACATTCATGTTTTACGAAACAATAATTGGAGGAAATCAATTCATATCATATATGTTTATGGCTTTGAATTCGCCTCTAACTAAAAAGAAATTAGTTCCTCATGTTCATCATAATTGAAAACCAAATTAAAATAAACTTTGAACTAAAACTAAGGATAGAAAGAACCCAGAAACGCTCCAACACTCCAAAGTAGGCAGTGGCACTCCCCTGGATGGTGGCAGGCATGACACTCCTCCTCTCCTTCCTTCCTCGCACAACACAAGTTTCTTAAAACTCTCAGAAACCTACGGCACAATCTTTGTATTTCTCTGAATTTCTCTCATGTGTGTTGTTTGAATTATGCGGTAGGAATATGTATTTATATGCTAGGGTTTCACGCACAAAGCCTTGGAGGACAAGGATAGGGCATGACACAAGTTGAGAAGGAAAAGGATAGCACAATCCTAGGGGGAAAAGGTTAGGGTTAGGTGAGGCAAAAATTAGGATTTCTAGAAGAGGGTTGCGGCATAGATTTAGGGCAGATGATAAGGCTTCTAGAACCTGATATTTAGATGTATTAATCTGAAATTAAGTCCTCTTTGCATCTGGAATTAAGGTGGAATAAGATTCGGTTAGGATAAGATAAGATAAGGTTGGATAAGGTTGGATAAGGTTTGGATAAGATAAGGTAATTTGGATAATGTTTCATTCTTCTTAGCTGATTCCTTATCTTCCAAGCTTCCAAATTTGCTTCTCTAGATATTAAGCATATTCTTAGCCCCTCTTGAACTTCAAATTCGTCCATCCACCTTGCTCCATATGCAAGCTATCCATTCCAGCCCAAAATTGCTCTAAAATGCACCAAAATGCACTTTCTTGCCTCTTTTGCCATTTAAACCTACAAACACACGAAAATAACTTAAATCACTATAATAAATAGAAACTAACTTACTAAATGCAAGAAAACAAGCTAACTAAGTCGCATAAATATGCTCCTATCATGACCATGCTTGTTCCGCAAGATACGGAAACTTAAGCCATTAAGGAATCAGCGGGTTTCCTATAATCTTGGAGTCCTTACAATCTAAGGTTTAGTGTGCGTCGTAAGTAATCACACTCCTAAGACGTTGTAATATCTACTTCCTAGATATCCTCTAGGATTCCCTCAGTTTAATAAGGATTCTACTATCCTAACCTATAAGGTCCCTTCCTTAACTGTATAAATAAACCATTTTAAGGTTCATCTCTAGTAATGCAATTCTGCATACTTATTCCATTGCCTACTACTTGAGTCTTAATATTGCTTACTAACTTAAGCGTTAGAGAGCCTTTAACTAGCACACTCTTGGTCTTTGGCTTACCTACAATTGTTTGTTCGTTTACAGGTACACAGATTTGAGCATATCCACTCACAAATTTGGTTCCAACAATTGGTGCTTTCATTAAGAGTGAACTCATATCCTCCTAACTAGATCACTCTACCAAAAACATGAGTGCAGAAGAAATCATGTTCAATGCTAACATTAACCAAACGTTTGACAACAACCGTGCTCCAAATGTCTTCATCACACAGGTCGGCGGCAACCCAGCTCATGGCACCACCACCACTCTAGTAACAGGCAATCAAACGCCTAATGCTGCAACCACCCCTGGTTGTAGTGAGGCCTTATTTGCAAGGCCCCCTCATATTATGGATCAGGTATGAGATACTTTACTAAAGATCAATGCTCATGTTGATAAGTTGCAGCAAGCCTATACTACATCTCATGCGGAAAACCTTGCAAACTTCATAAAAGTGGAAAAGAGAGTGAAGGCCTTTGAAAACTCCAGTGTGGTCACCCTGTAGACTTAGATCCTCTTTTTTGGTTATGGCAACATAAGCATTATCACTGACCCGAGTACAAACCTACCTTATGATTATCAAATCGTCAATCGTACCACTACAGGTGAGACACAGGTATCACAAAACCTTAGTCCCTTAGACATTGCAAGAATGCTCCAGATGGAGCCGCAACACCTAAGCTTTGATAAGCCGAAGTCTTTGGAAGAGCCTGGAAGGTGCTAGCTCATAAACCACGTCAGGATCAGGGATACGTAAAAGGAGACTTCGCCTTGCATAACCATTTGAGTTGTTGCGAAGGAATGCCAAGGCCTTGTATAATAATAATGATGCCTGAATGGTAAATCTCAGAGTTACCAACCCACTCAATCGATTGCTTCAAAAGTCTGACCAATATCTTCACTAATACCTACTTGGTGTACCATGACATTTGGAAACGGCATGAGGCCATGTTCAACATGGTCACGATATCAAGGATGAAAGCCTTGAGGCCATATCCAGACAATTGGCTCGCCATGATGGCCTTCAATAGAGGATATGCATCCACTAACCCCTATCATAGAAGCTGAACAAAAATAAATATGACTATGCCACCTTGGAATAATACTTTGATGTAGCGGACAACCTCACTAACTGAGATGACAAAACCAGAAGGAAGGCTCCCGAGCAAGATCGCGACACGAAGCTCGAACAGAAGAGAGAAAACCGTAGCACTCCGCCTTCCTCGTCTCGTTAGGATGATAGAAGAAGGCAAAAGAATAAGCCAGCACCGGTAAGGCTGAGGTCGTATACGGACTTGAACACGATTATCAACAACATCGGCCATAATATTGAGGACAAAAGCAATATGCAAAGATATCTCATCAAATTTAAATATAAATGCATAAACAACCAAAGTCCTTTGACTCAAGCAAAAGGTTCAAGGGACAAGCCCCTTTCTTGGCAGAAAAAAGTAAAGACTATTAATTCATTCCTCCATCTAAGTCGATCTACAGCACAACGACCTTCCCATTCGTAGTGCAGCAGCTGGGGCTTTTAGAGCGTTAGTACTGGCAGATGGGCCGACTTTTGGATCTTCCCAGGATGAGAGCCTGATCTAGTGTCTTTGGAACTCTCTAGTTTCGAGATCTCGTCCTTGAGTTGGATAAGGACTAGAAAGTTAGCCCTCAATACTTCGACCATTATACCATGGGCATCCCACCCTATGTACCCTCTATCGTAACCTTTAGAATACTTTAGTTTAGATATGTACTGGAAAGTTGCGTGAATTTCTGGTAGCTCTGACTCATTCTCATCCATTGTCTGCTGGAGAGCTTCGACATACGCATCCTCCATCAACTCTGCCTCACGACATTGTCTCTCTAATTTTGGTTGGAGAATAACGCGACCCACTCTTAAGAGCTTCGGTCCGTTACTAACATCTGCTTCGCTTTAACTATGGACATCTCCAATACCAATTTCGCTTCAACTTTAGCTTTATGCTCCATCTCCAGTTCCCCATTGACCTTGGTTAGGGTAGCTTTAAGATCATTCACCTTAATCTCCTAGAAGACGGCTTGATCAATCAACTTGTTCACCTCCACCTCGTGAGCTTTTGTCATAGCCTGTTGATCACCAGACACCTTCTCTACCATTGTAAACCTCTCTCGCAGGTGCCTCCTAAGTTGAGCCTTTCCTTCAAACTCGTTCTTGTAGGCCACTTTGAGCTGGCAGATCATCACCGTTTGGCTGAGAAAAGCAGTCTTCTTCCATATTGTTACAACCCGTACCTTGAAATATTGTATTTTAATTCTTGAGACGTGTGAAATGACTATTTTACCCATGAGTAAGTGTCTCAAATAATTCGTCGAGCCTCAACTCGAAAGTCTAATCCTCATAATTTCTTAAGTTTCATAATTTTATTTTTCGTCTATTAGTTTAACATTGAAAACGAACCACGAATTGAGACCATGAAGGCTTAATTGTTAATTTTACAACTTTGGACGACAATTGGGTAATTTCACTTAAGTAATTTTAAGTGGGACTTAACCCACATCTGGCCCACTCTCTCTCCCTCTTCATTTCTGAAATTCTTCTCTCTCTAACTCTCAGAAACTTTCACTCTCTCTCTAGAGCTCTGAGAGTTCTCGCTCATTTTTCTCTTCAAAACCGAAGCTAATGGAACTTTAATTGGATTAAACGCGTAACTAAAATCAACAACTATATACCTTAAACCCAAGGTCCAACACAAGGCTCGTGTTGGATCAAATCAAACGGTTCATAATCATCCTAAAACCTAATATGACTATATAGTCCATATGAGGATGCAATGCGTTCGTTAGTAGTTCCATATAGTCTCGCTTGTTTCAACGAAACAGTGGGAGTATTATATGCTACTAAATCATATTAACTTGGACCAATAGTTATGATAGGGCCATGTTCTTTTAATATGATTAAAATGTTTTTGATGTAGCCCAAAACTACTCCCTCAACAAACGAATATTAAGTTGATAAACGAGAGATATTTTGAACATTTCTTCGTAGGCCTTCCACCGTGGTGGGCTCCAATCGTTTGTGACTCATGCACCGGCTTCACCCTATAATGGGGAAGTACAAAGTATGGGCTTACATCCAGGAGGAGTCCATAAACATATGATGAGGTGAGTGTAGACAACGAGTATGACCAACATGATATAATTTTGAGGTTGTGCTTGAACCTCTACATAAACTAAGCATGGTGGGAATAACTTACCTAAGTGCAATGGTGTCAACATGATATAATTCTGAGGCATTCATTCTCTAGAGGCCAAACTAGATGGGTAATTACAAGAGTTGTAAATGACTAAAGTGTTATTCTCTCATCATTATTTTTGCTAACCAACATGATATAATTCTGAGGTGGGCTTGGTAATGGTGAGTCTCCCATGCCCCGCTAAGAGTTCAATATAACTCTCGAATTCCATTGAGGGATGTGGAGTTTGCCAAAAATAGTGGGTGGTACTATTTGATTCAAGACCCAATCAAGTAGTTAATCAACAATCTAATACGATTTCTGTTATGTTATGTAGTTAACGACATGCCTAAAATACTACCCACCATTATACTTGACAAAATGGCCCAAGATTTTTTCCTTGCATATCTCTCGGATGATTTCACTAAGTTTATTGTAAACTATAAAGTGAATAGATTCGATCATACTTTTAACGAGATGATTGACATGTGCTGTAAATTTGAAAGATGTTTCAAAAAGGACAGTGGGAGTGAGAATGCAAAAACAAGGAAAAGGTTACATAAGAAGAAGGCAAAGAAATCCAAAGGAACATGCTTTCATTGTGGAAAGGATGAACATTGGAAGAAGAAATACAGGGTGCGCATTGCGAGCCTTATGACACGAACTTTTGAAGAGACTATTTCGGTCATAGAAAGTGCTTTTACAGTGAGCTCCAATTCCTGGATATTTGATTCAGGCGCTAGTCAACATATCTGTAATACGATGCAGGGACTAGCAGGGAGCAAGACACTACGCAATGGGGAGATGGTTGTGCGAGTTGGGAACGGCGCTAAAATCTCTGCAAAAGCAATAGGCACCTACATGCTTAACCTACCCTCTGGGGAAGTCCTGGAACTTAAAAATTGTTTATATTTTCCTTCATGTATAAAGAATTTGATTTCTATCTCTAAGCTTTTACGAGATGGGCACTCAGTATTGTTTGACAAAATGAGTTGCACTTTATACTTGAACGGTCGTATTATCTCTCATGGTAATATGATAGAGGGACTTTTTCACCTAGAGACGAATAGTGGGATGCACTGTATTGAAAGCGGGAATACCTCAAAACCCAAAAGGGCTAGAGAAGAAGTTAACCAAGTTAGACTTTGGCATCTTAAACTTGGACATGTAAACCAGGATAAGATTCGCAAGATGTCGAAAGATGGATATCTTAGCCCATTAGGTAATGACCTCATGGGAACTTGTGAACCTTGTCTACTGGGGAAGATGACCAAATCTCCATTCACTGGGAAAGGAGAGCGTGCCACTAAAATTCTAGGGTTAATCCACACTGACGTATGTGGACCTATGTCTACTACGTCGAGAGGAGGTTTCTCCTACTATATCACATTCACCGACGATCACTCTCGGTTTGGCTATTTGTATCTTATGAAGTACAAGTCAGAATCCTTTGAAAGGTTCAAAGAATTCAAGAATGAAGTTGAGAAGCAAACTGGGAAACAGATAAAGACCCTAAGATCGGATCGAGGGGGTGAATATCTGAGTAACGAGTTCCTAGATTATCTCAAAGAGTGTGGAATTGTATCACAGTGGACTCCACCAGGAACTCCTCAACATAACGGAGTTTCTGAGAGGAGAAACCGAACCTTGATGAACATGGTTCGTTCTATGATGAGTTCCGCCGATCTACCAATATCATTCTGGGGATATGCACTACACACAGCAGCTTATTTGCTAAATGCAGTGCCTTCTAAATCTGTTCCACAAACACCATATGAGATATGGTATGGAAAGAAGCCAAGTCTTAAACATCTTAAGATTTGGGGTTGTCCAGCATACGTTAAGAAACAAGATGCTGGAAAGCTTGAAGCGAGATTCGTTAAATGTTATTTTGTGGGGTATCCTAAACAAACCTATGGATACGAATTCTATCACCCTGACGACCAGAAAGTCTATGTCGCCAGAACTGCTATATTCATGGAGGATGAATTAGTTCTTAAAGGAACTAGCAAGATAGAATTGAAGGAAATTAATGAGATTAATGATGAACCACAAACAAGCACTCGACAAGTTGACAACCCTGTTCCTGAACCCCTAGCTCCACGTAGATCTGAACGGGTTAGTAAGCCACCTAGGAGGTATGGCTTAGACAATGACTTTGCGGAATTGCACCTTCTAGGTGACAATGACACAAAGGAGGACCCTAGAGACTACAATGAAGCAATGTCTGACATTGATTCAAAGAGATGGCATGAGGCCATGAAATCCGAGATGGATTCCATGTATCAAAATCAGGTCTGGACTCTTGTAGACCCTCCAGAAGGTATAGTACCTGTTGGAAATAAATGGGTATTCAAGAGGAAGATAGGCGTTGATGGGAACGTGGAGACTTATAAGGCTAGACTAGTAGCCAAGGGTTACAGGCAACGAGAAGGGATTGACTATGAAGAAACTTTCTCTCCTGTAGCCATGATTAAGTCCATTCGGATTTTGCTTGCTATAGCTGCGTACCATGATTATGAAATATGGCAAATGGACGTGAAGACAGCCTTTCTGAATGGCTACCTAGAGGAAGAGCTTTATATGGCTCAACCCGAAGGTTTCGTGCCCAAGTCTGAAAAGACTAAGGTATGCAAACTTCAGAGGTCCATTTATGGACTTAAGCAAGCCTGCAGGAGCTGGAACATTCGTTTTGATACTGAAATCAAATCGTTTGGTTTTACTCAAAACGAAGACGACAATTGTGTTTATCAAAAGGTCATTGGGGAAGCAGTTGTATTCCTAGTGTTATATGTAGATGACATATTACTATTCGGGAATGACACTGCAGTACTTTCTTCTGTAAAAGTGTGGTTGTCCAAAACCTTCCACATGAAAGATTTAGGAGATGCATCTTATGTACTTGGGATAAAGCTCTATCATGATAGATCCAGAAAATTAATTGGATTATCCCAATCTATGTACATAGATAAGGTGCTAAGTAGGTTCTAGATGGAACAATCTAAGAAAGGTATTCTTCCTGTAGGACATGGAATTCATCTTTCTAAGTCCATGGGACCTAAGACTCCTGAAGAGATACGGCATATGAATATGATTCCTTATGCTTCCGCCATAGGAAGTCTTATGTATGCCATGATATGCACAAGGCCTGATATCGCATATGCTGTGAGCATTACTAGTCGATATCAATCTAACCCAGGATCAGAACACTGGGCAGCTGTCAAGACGGTCCTTAAGTACTTAAGAAGAACTAAGGACATGTTCCTCGTTTATGGAGGAGCGACAGAGTTGTGAGTGGAAGGCTATACAGACGCAGATTTCCAATCTGACATCGATGATAGAAGTTCCAACTCCGGATATGTATTCACTCTGAATGGTGGGGCTGTCAGCTGGAAAAGCAAGAAACAAAGTGTAATTGCTGATTCCACGACAGAGGCTGAATATGTCGCTGCAGCTGAAGCCGGCAAAGAAGCGTTCTGGATGAAGAAGTTCATCACTGAACTTGGAGTGGTTCCAACCATTACATCACCAGTAACTTTGTACTGTGATAATAATGGGGCGATAGCTCAAGCTAAGGAACCCAGGGCACATCAAAAGAACAAGCATTTTGATAGGCGCTTTAATATCATTAGAAGATATGCTGCCGAGGGGAAAGTTAACATCCTCAAAATTGCTTCAGCCGATAACGTAGCAGATCCACTAACAAAGCCAATGTCTCAAATCCAGCTTGACCGTCATATGGAAAAGATGGGTATTAGATACATGGGAAGATGGCTTTGAGTGCAAGTGGGAGATTGTTGGAAGTATGCCCACAAAGCCACTCATTTGATGTAATAAGCTTTTTGGAATACTTATTGTGTTAAACTTTTATATGTTTAATAGAGGGCAAAGCTTATTGTTAATCACTATTTATAGTATCTTGTGTTTAAGCAATAAGGGAATCCAAGGAATGTATTTGATCTAAGAGACAAGTGATTTAAGTTAGTTAAATTAACGAGACCTTTCTCTTATGTTCATTCCTAAAACGTTCCTAGCCATAGGATTGCCAATTGGGCATTGACAATCCGCTAAGGTTAGTATGTGTTATGTCGACTCAAGCGTGATTATGAACTAGTCTCAAGTCATTTGGTGTTGGACACTAAGGCAAACACATAGGTGCTCGAAAGAGTAATCGAGTACACTGAACAACGATCAAACGAGAGTTCGAACATACATGTCATGTGAGAACTCGATAGTTGCAATATGCAAAGTAGTCCTTTGACCTGAGGCATCATTGATGTCTAATGGTTAGGTCCTTGATCTTTGATTATGTCAACGGCATTCCATTGGAGTGTCCACGGCATTGTTGGGGTCAAGCTATCTAGTCATGTAGGCATATGAATGCACAACAAGGGATCTCTAACCTTCCATGGTGGAAGGAGAATACTCTAAGATATGATTCGAGAGTCTTTGGCCAAAGCATATGAATATGACTAAGGAAGCTTGTTCCAAATCTTATTCAACTGAATCATATAGAGAAGTATCACATTGGATAGTAGACATAAAACAAACTATCACTTAAACAATGTGATTAAGAGTATTGTATTAGAGAAGGACCGTATTGCATTGTAGTTGTAACTGGATAGGTTCTCCAACCACTTCTACTTAGCTTGGGTAACCATGACATGCTGCTAGGCGTCACCCATGGTTTGTGGAAGCCCTAAAGATTAGCAAACACTAATTTTAAGGGAGAATTGAAATGTGGTTTCAATTCACAATCGATCGTTAAGAGTAACATCGCCCACTACCTCGCTAATTGGAACCTAATGGATCGTACACCGAGTAAGGATATAAGTGAAGAAATTATATGAAATGGATAAGCAATTAAATGGTTTAATTGAAGAATGGTCAAGATTAATTAAATAGTTAATTAATTATACGAAACGTTCGTATTGGGCGTTTAAGTTAGTTTTGGGCTTTGGGGCACAAAAAAACGTTTTGGTCCACAAGGCCCATTATGTTTAAGTTGTATGACAACTAAAACAAAATGGGCAATTAAGCCCAATAACAACATATGGCCGGCCATAAGGGTGAGGGGTAGCAAACTTGTATTAATTACAAGTTTGCCACTCACATGAAATGAAGTATAAAATCAACATTATAGCTTTGTTTCAAATTAGGGTTTTCTAATAGAATTTGGGTGAAACATTTTCTCTCATTTTCTACATAGAGGCCGGCCACTTAGGGGAGGAACATCTAGCAATCTTTTCTTCCCTAAGTCATCCATTTCATCTTCACACTACATCTTTGGTGTGGAGACTTAGAGACACCAAACCTTTGGTGTTTTGGAGAACAAATCCTCAAATCCTCAAAGAAGAAAAGGAGCACTAAAAGGGAGGAAATCACAAGGAAGATCCAAGGAGCAAGGAGGTGACTTGAAGGCCCTCCACTTGGGTGAATCCCTTGTGCAATCAAGGATGAGCTTCAAGGGTAAAGAATCTCTAAATTCTTATTCTCTTTAATATTGTTAAAGAGTCTTATGGTTCACCATATACTAGGCTTTGAAAGTCATGGGTTTTATGAATTGTTTTTGAATGCATGCCTACTTTAAAGTGTTATTAGTTTGCATATGTATTCAAATGTTCTTACATGTTCTTAGCTAGGACAAAATTTTTCCTTCATTGAAAAGGGTGAAAGGCTAGTTAAAGGGTTCTCCACACATGGCATATGCATACAAACCAATTTCTAGTTATTATTCCTTTAGACTATGAATGACAACACCCCAAGTTAACTGTGATAGCACATATTAACCATCAAATTTTCCTTAACTCATTGAATTGGATGGGATACGCATCACAACCAAATTATCCTTATCAAGTTCCCTAACTATGCAAAAGCATGATAGAAAGACATATCAAAGGTCATTAAGTTCTTTGAAAACCATAAGTATTGACGAGGCATTCTGATGTGAGAATTATACGCACACAAATTAAAACCCTCTTGTGACAATTGTAGTATAAGTATAAGTAGGGATCGTTCTTAACCGGGGATTAGGAGGGATTGCAAAATCACTTGGAAACTGACTCAAAAATGTAAAATAAAGTTTAAAACACTGAACTAGACTCAAAGAATGCAAAACTAAACACTTAAAACACTAAAACAAACCAAAAGACTCAAACAGCACCCAAAACACTCAAAACAGCCTTAAAAACACTTTATGGGCAGTTTTGAGCACTTTGACTACTTTGGACGAAATTGGGTAATAAAATGAATCAAAACACTTAAAAACACAAACTAAGTCACTTTCTAACTAAGTTGGACACTAAAGCAAAGGGGGATTGAGTTTTTGACGAAATTAAATAAAATGCACAGAATGTAATTCAAACAGATTGTAAAGATGAATTTGATGAAAATATGGATGAAATGCTAGCTAGAGGGTTCTTCTCCACACATGTCACACTTGCACACAAAACGATTTCTAATTGCTTTTCAATAAACCATGAATTCTCAACGCCCCAGATTAACCGTGAATTGCACTAATTAACCCTCAGATTTTCCTAACGTTATTGAATTGGATGATTGCATACGACAACCCAAAACATTCCCCACAAGTCCCCTACATGATTGCATAATAGAGATACAAACAAGAATCATTAAGTTCTATGAAAACCATAAGCGTTGACGAAGCACTTGTTACTATGATTGCATGAAACTTATGCCAAGAATTTACTTAACGCGATTGAGATCATCAACCTTTACTACTTGTGAATATAATTCCATAACGATTAGGTGAAATTTCCTTATATCCTAGCATCCAATTTATGCATGATAATTAAGCGTGCACTCTCAACCAACACACACAAATCAATGTAATTCACATAGATAAGTAAATTGAATTCACAACTTATGAAACGCAATTGGAAGTAATCAAATCATATTGCAAGCATAAACATGTATTTCGAATCCCCCCCTAGCCAAGGGGGGGTTTAGTTCCTCATACGCACAAAACAAAGAGAATTGAAATTAAACATTGAAATCAAGGAAAAGAAACACCTAAAAATTCCAACAACTCAAACTTGAATTGTATGAACGTTTAGGCCCTTCTCCTCCTCTTTGTTGCGGCACAAGGTCTAAGGATAGGTTTTGGGGGTTATGGATGGTGTAGAATGATGTGTTTAGGATAGGGATGGATGTAGGGGACTTCAAGGCTTATTTTTGGGCAGAAAATATGAAGAATGGTGAAGTATGGATGTGTTATAGAGAGGGGATGAATTTCTGGCGTGAATGGTGAATGAATGCATGGTTTGTGGCTGCAATGGAGGTTTATTTATAGGTGGATGAATGATTAAAGAGGGAATATGATAGCTAGGGGGAGAATGTGGCTGCCATCATAAAGAGTGCATGGATGTGGCTGAATAATCACATGGGAAAGCATGTGGCTGAATGGATTAAAGAAGGAATGATGATGGGAGAGCATGTGGGTGACAGCTAGGTTGGTTGGTGGCTGCAATGGAGGTGTGGAATGATGATGGGAGAGCATGTGGGTGAATTATAGAATGGGAAAGCATGTGAGTGACAGCTAGGGTGATTGGTGGCTGCAATAATTTCGTCCATCCTCTTGGCTCCAAGCATATGATATCCATTCCAAGCTCTAATTTGCTCCAAAATGCTCCAAAATGCATCCTTTTGCATACTTTGCCCTTAAATCCTGAAAATACATAAAACTAGCTTAAAAGACTACTTTACTAAGGAAAAACACTTTAAATGCACAAGACAAGCTAAACTAAGGTGCATAAATATGCTCCTATCACATTCGTAACTATGAAAATCATGATACTCATACCAAGGATTTACTTAACACAATCATGACTAGCGGCTTCCACTACTTGTGAATATAAGTTTATAACGATTAGGTGAAACTCCCTCATACTCTAGCATCAAATTCATGCATGCAAATTAAGTGTCGACCCTTGATCAACATACATAAACAAGTTTTGATAACTTAGATAAGCAAATCACATTCAAGACCCAAGAAACAATAACTAGATGTAATCAATTCATATAAAACATATAATCATGGCTTCGAATTCACCTCCAACTGTAAAGAAATTAGTTCCACATGTTCATCATAATTGAAAACCAAATTAAAATAAACATCAAACTAAAACTAAGGATAGAAAGAATGAATGCTTGAATGAGGTGTATGTGGTGTGAATTGTGGTGTGAGATGGCTGAATGAATGAATGCTGATGAGTGAATGGATGGATGAGGGTGGTGGTTGATTTATGCGGCAGAATGTAGTATTTATAGACTAGGGTTTTGCACAATTTCTGAAAGGAAAAGGATTGCACAATCCTAAGGGAAAAGGACTAGGGTTTGGCAAAAACCAAGGGGGAAAAGGTTAGGAACCTGTGGCATACATTTAGGATCCGGAATAAGGCTTCTAGAAAGGGTATCATGGTAGGTTTCTCGAAGAACAAGGGCTAAGGGGTGCAGCACCAATGTAGGAGAAGGATAGAGCTTCTAGAACCTGATATTTAGGTTAATTAATTTGAAATCAAGTCCTCTTTGCAGCTGGAATTAAGGTGGAACAAGATTAGGTTAGTATAAGATAAGATAAGGTTGGATAAGGTTTGGATAAGATAAGGTAGTTTAGATAATGTTCCATGTTTCTTGCTCTTTCCTTATCTTCTTTGTCTTGAACTTGTTTTTCCAGCTTTGTAGCATGTTCCTAGCCTCTCTTGATCTTCAAATTCGTCCATCCACCTTGCTCCATATGCAAGCTATCCATTCCAAGCCCAAAAATACTCCAAATTGCCCCAAAATGCACTTTCTTGCCTCTTTTGCCATTTAAACCTACAAACACACGAAAATAACTTAAATCACTATAATAAATAGAAACTAACTATGTAAATGCAAGAAAACAAGCTAACTAAGTCGCATAAATATGCTCCTATCAAGCATAGGGACATTTATACCTCTCGTGCAGAAGCTTGGATCTCAACATGCTCCTACGAATATGAACCAAGGCATAAAACCTCCTTGTGCTTCTAGAACCTCGAAGGTCATCGGGTTCGCTAGGTATGTCTAGCTGCCCCTTTGCTTTTCGCCTCCCAAGACCTAGGGCTATGGTGATCACCCTAGAGACCTAACTAGAATATTCTGAAACATGAAATTGCTTGTATTTCTTGTGTGTCTCTCTTCCCCAAAAGCTCCTTATATATATGTTGAGAAAAAGGAACAATGACTAAAACGCCCATGAAAATCTCGAGCATATTCCAATCTGAATATCGCTTGATTTTCCTTTAATTATCATAAAGATAATTACGAGATGTTATATCAATCCATTACCCTAATTTGGGTTGATTAATATTTGATTTATTTATCAAATAAATCCTACAATGGGAAGAAAAAGGTGTGCCGAAATCATTTCACTAAACTTAATGATATGAAATTGTTTTGTTTGAGACTAAAATTACTTTTGATAACCATACTTTATTTAATACAAGTGATATTCTACACTAAAGGGAGAAAAGAGGGTTTGAACCCAGGATGTATTAGGTTTAAGAAAACTTTTAACCATGTAAGTCATTGTAAAAAATACCCAAAAATGTAGGTGCTCCACTTTTGACTCTAGTGAAAGAAGTATGGAGTGCTTCTGTTTGGTATTGGTAGGTAATGTAGCATCACCTTCTTTTGTGTCAAAAGGTGCACCATCTCATCATGCAAAATGTGGACCTTTGAATGTTTGTTGTTTGACCATGAACTTTCAAATATTCAATACGGATGTCCTTTGTGAGTCGTTTTAATACAAGGTGAGAAATTATTCTTTTATTTAGCGTTGTATGCTTGAGATGTGTAAGCATTGGGATTTTGTTGTGGATCCAAATGCACTCACATCAAAACAAACGAGCAAACGAGATCTGCAAGGATCCTTCAGCCACGCAAAGATCAATAATCAAAATAATATTATTACGAAAGACTTCCGTAAACAGCATAAAAATATGAACACTAAAAGAAAACTTAATTCAAGAAGGAATAACAGAGAATCATTTGCATTAATCTCAATGCTTTATGAATTACACATATTAATACTTTGATGTTTAATGTCTGCACATGGAGATGGAGACCAAGTAAATCAGAAGCTACAGAAGCTGGTTTGCTTCCTGAGACCACTTAATTCTGAGGAGCTTGAGCAGCATTCTCGCCTTTGTTTTGGTACCACCACTGCACTGGCTCTGCAGAAGTAATAGCAACTGAGTCAACACTCCGCCACTAATTGCTTCTTCTCGTGCCGGCAAAGAGTCGTTGCATAGAATTATGAGCGAGCCAACGGCACTCTCACTGCCTCCATGATCATCTGATACCCTAAAAACCATCTTAACAAGAGCTTGAATGCCATTCGGATTATTAGTCACTGCCTCTCTTGCACTCTCTAGTCCTAAAAGCTTCTCAAGTGTGGCCACTGCCAACGGTGCCAAGGATTTTTCATGTCTTTCTGTGCTAGAAATCATGTATGAAATGAGTCCATTCACCGTGCCTTGTTCGACCAGAAACTCTCTGTCCTCTTCGAGTGAAGAAAATGCTGATACAGCTTTAATTGCAGCATCTCCATCATCCGAATTTGAGTTCTGGTGAAGCAGCTGAGCCAATATCTGATGCAAGAGTTCGCTGTTCTTTCCCAACATAGAACACACTCCTTTTGTCTCTGGAGACGTTGATGCTGCCTCTATGAGCCGGCACAAACTCATCCTCATCAAGGTGGTCCCGTGCACGAATAAATCTTGGAAGGCCGCTAATTTACTCTCTTCTCTAAGCATATTGAGTGACTCCAATTCGCCGAGAGACAGCAATGTTACGATGCAAGAAAGCGCTTGCTCCACAAACTCTATATAGTGGTACCACTGTTTGCGGAGTTTCTTTTTCAGTTCGGCTTGTCCTCCTCCAAACACAAGTTCCAATAGTAAAGGTAGGAATCCCAACTGGAGCAGCAAATTATTTCTCGATGGCGATTCTAGCTGGGAAAAAGCTCGAATCTTCTCGAGCGCTTGAACCTTGCTCTCCAAGGTACCCTCGTCACGAGATTCGAGGCCACGTTTGAGTGAAGATAAAGAATCAATTGTTTGCAAGTAATGAAGATCAAATTGGTTGCCCATCTGCAGCCACTGATTCATGAAATGACGAAGAGTGTGATTTGGCACCATGGATGGATCGTGAAGATTCTGCATTGTGACAGGACATGTGAGATTACCTGCGGAAAGCCATTTTTCGATGCTCGACCTGTCGTAAGTTTGGCCTGTGCAAAGAGTGACTGGGTCTTTGAACAAGTCGAGACTGATTGGGCATTTGAACAAATGGGGAATGCTCATTTCATCAACTTGTTTTTTCATATATGGATAATTGATGAAAACCCAACTCATAAAAATTTACAAATGCAGATATATAGCTCTGTGTGTGTGTGGGTGTGTTTATGTATATAATATGGGGGGAGGAACAGCTTACCAACATACGAAAAAAGAGGGAGAAGAAAGGTGGTCTTATCCTGTGTTTCTGAATTGTTAAAGAAAGAGTACGCGATTGCAACTGAGAATATAGAATAATTGGGCAAATGGTCCCCTCCACCGGTCCACCCCACGTCTCTCTCCATTTGTTATTACTTCAGTCAAACCGGCCCACCAATGGAATTGTTAATGTCATTCAAAGCATGAATTCACCAATATTTTCTAACTAATATTGTAATGTTGTCTGGAAAAGAAAAACTTACAGATAGACACAGTATTATTTTATCGTATAGTCACGGTAGCTAGCATGACATTTTTTTTTAATTGTAATCATGTGAAGAGAAACTTACACATAGTGACGGAGCCAGAGATTTTGTCACGAGGATCAAACTTAAATGAGTATAAAATCCATTTTTTTTGTACAACGATATTTTATTTTGCACAATGAACTGATAATCAAACTTAAAACATCCCATTTTCAACTGAAAGTGATCAGTGCCAAAAAATTGAACTCATTATTGTACATCAAAATAGGGAAAAAAATATATTAAAAAAAAGGTGATTTTGGATGTAGTCCCTATTTATCAACATTCTTGGATTGAAACCTTGTTGGTTTTCGGTATTTGATTGAAGTCCCTGAAATTAATGCAATAATGCATTTTCTATGTAGGTTATTATAATTTCTAAATTAATATTTGATATTTGTATTTATTTATATTGATGAGATTTTAAATAAAATCCATGATTTGTTAGATTGAAAATATTAAAAAATAAATTATACTTAAATAATACCCATGATTTGTAATTACTTATAGTAATGACATTTTACATACAAAAAATTGGTAATCTTCTAGGTACATATTCCAAACAGAAAAGTTGGTACATTTTATACAAAAAAAGGTGATACGTTTTATATAAAAACAAAATGGGTACATTTTATATAAAAAAACAATGGTACATTTTATGTAAGATCCCACATCGCCCAGGGGTGAGGATGTAAGCCTTATATGTATATTCCTATCTCTACCTAGCACGAGGTCTTTTGGGAGCTCACTGACTTTGGGTTCCATCGGAACTCTGAAGTTAAGCGAGTTCGGGCAAGAGCATTCCCAGGATGGGTGACCCACTGGGAAGTTCTCGTGTGAGTTCCCAGAAACAAAACCGTGAGGGCGTGGTCGGGGCCCAAAGCGAACAATATCGTGCTACAGTGGAGTTGAGCCTGGGTTGTGGTAGGGGCTCAGGCCGGGATGTGACATTTTACATAAGAAAAAAACCAATGGGTATTTAGATTAAAAAAAAATAAATATGTTTTACATTAAAAAATGAGTACATTTTACACAAAAGAAATGGTTCTTATAAAAAAATTGGGTACATTTTACATATAACAAAATGGTACATTTTAAAACACAAATGGGTACATTATCAATAAATTTTGTGACACATCCTAACCTGGAATGTCCATCTGAACACCCGAATAGCGATGTGCTAACCGACACCTGGAATGTGATGAAGCCATATGGTGTGGTGATGTGGAAAATGTGAATAAGCTAAAATCTAAGAGTGACTAATTTAGAGTGCGCATGTGAGCGGTGACTGAACCCATATCACACAAGTAATGTTAGAGCATAGATAAATTCGCAGTAAAAGAAAAGTTATGATAATTATACGGTAAGGAGAAGTCTCCTACGTAACAGCTTTTCCCAACCATCATCGTCGTCACGACACCTCTGGCACTAAAATCCTTCATAAAAATAAGTACTATTTGAAAATAGTTACATAAGAGCGGAAAAGTGAAAGGAAAATTGAGATCCACATGAAAGATCTACATGGTATCTCAAGGGTATTTTGATAATTTCACTCCTACTGGGAATAAAATATGATAAATTTCGGAATGGGATGCATTAAACCACTTCCGTCTTGGTAAGCTTCAACTCTTTCTCAAGGTTTTCTTCAAATTCTAACAAGGCTTCATGCATGCATGTATGTTATAGTGCGTTTGAGAGAAGAATATCTAACCCACCATTTTCCGACGAGTTTGTAGGACTTCTGTTCAAAACCCAGCCAAATCTCCTTGGTTTGGTCGAGTTTGAAATCACAGAACTAGTTTCAGGTAGTGCATGCTCAAATGCATCAAGTTTGTGCGAAACTTAATTTTGGCCGTGGCTTTTAAGCCAATTTCCGATCACCTCCAACCAAGTTTTGTTCCCCCAAGAGGTATAAAAATGTTCCTCCTGAGCTTCGTGTTGATACCTTTTGTGTGTGAAATGGTTGAGAAATGACTTGGTTGTGTTATTTTAGAATTTTCTAACAAAAATTCAATTCTTGTGCAAACAAGGGGAAATTAAGTTTAGTGCACTAATTATTATTAGTTTAGTGATTAGTGTAATAATTTCCCGTATAGGAGATGATCACCCAGAGGAGTACCGCGAGTAGAATAGTTGGACGGTTACAACCTACGTGTATTTATGAGTGGGTCTTTTGTTTTTACGTATATATATATATATATATATATGTATATGTATATGTAATTTTTCCCGGCAATTGCTTTTATATACTATGATGTGACATTCCATGTTTAGCTTTACAAATAAACTTTCCGTACATTTTATGTTTTTAATATTATTTGTAAGCATAAACTTATGGCATGACATCCTTGCATTTTATCTACTCATTATTACATGTTTGCATGGTGTCACTTAGTTATTTGTATTGTCCTGGGCCAAGGACTAGATTCACGTGTAGCTCACATTCACCGTTTACATTCGCTTTGGATCCAGAGTTAGGTGCCAGTCTGTCCTTTTGTGTGATGTTTTGGACTCATATGTGATGCGACTAGCGTAACTCACGTGATGTAGTACTAGAACGTAAACTTACACCCAGCCTGTTCCATTGTCTGAATATCTCTGCAGTGGAGTTGTGTGCCTACATAAATTAATGAGCAATGATTCCGTATAATAACGATTTGAGAATTAATTTTGAGATATCTTGTTGGTGTACCCTACATCTTTTCACTTACTTTTGTTGCAAGGTACCGTATTACATACTAATATTACATTATTTTTGGGAAACCATATACCTCTAAATTAGTCACTTTTAGGTTTTAATTTACTCACATTTTCCACATCACTACACTTATGGATTCGTCACCTTCTAGGTGTCGCCCAGCACTTCGCGATTCGGGTGTCCATGTGGACATTTCGAGTCGAGGTGTTTCATTATGGGTCAAATAAAAGGTCAAAAAATATGAGTACAAATAAAAGTTTGAAAAATATGACACAAAAAGAAATTAATATATGGGTACAAACTAAAAATGAAATGAAAATTGATGCAATTTAAAAGAAAAAAAGGTGTTGCAAATTAAAATGGGTACAAACTAAAAATAAAAACATATGATATAAAATTTAGCCATAAATATAAATATATCAAATGTGTTGTAGGCATAATTTACTGAACAATTATGGAGGTCATAGAGAAAGGGGTGCGACAATAGTAGAGAGAAGAGAAAATGTGTAATTGCAAGGTCTATTATATTTCACCCCATCGTGCCTTTATTTACAAAATTTGGTGTGAAAACTAACTTGACACACAAATTAAACCCTATTTGTGACAATTGTAGTATATATGAAAGTAGGGATCATTCTAAACCGGGGATTAACTAGGGATGCTAATCAACTCAAATAAGACTCTAAAACACTAAAGTAGACTCTATAGACTCAAAACTAACTTAAAACACTCAAAATAGCAATAAACACTTAAAAAGACTCAAAACTGACCCTATGGAGTTATTTGGACGAAATTTAATTAACTTAGACTCAAAACACTAAAGTGGACAGATTCGAACATTTTTCTAACTAATCTAACACAATTAATAAAAGGGGGAATTGATTTAGACAAAATTAATTAAATTAGGTAGATTGTAAACTAAACATTAGACACTAAATTAGGTAAATTGAATGGGTAAAAGGCTAGTTAGAGGGTCCTTCTCCACACATGCACATATGAAACACAAATTGATTTCCAGTTATTATCAATTTAAACCATGAATAACAATGCCCCAAATTAATCGTGAGACGCACAAATTAACTTTCAAATTTTCCTAGTTTCATTAAATTGGATGGAATACGCATCGACAACCAAATTATTCTTATCAAGTTCCTGAAGGAAGATTTGTGAAAAACAAGTTCATTTGAGCAACATCAACAACATGCAATTAACAATTAAAAGGCGGAATCATGTTTATATGCACTCAAAAACAAAACTTAACCCATGAACTTCATAGCCTAGTAGATAGGTGAACCAAGACTCAACTCAAAACAAAGTGAGTTGAGAAATCAATACCTTTGTAGATTCCTCTTTGCATAAGCAAAGGCTAATCACCCAAAGAGAGGGCCTTCATTCCTTGCATCTTAGATCCATGGATTTGGATGGATGAAAAGGTTTCTCCAAGTTCCCAAAATTGAGAACCTCTAAGTCTCCACACCAAGGCATATTGTAGAAGAAATGAGTGACCTTGAGGAAGTAAGATTGCTAGATGTTTTCCTCAAGGGTGGCCGGCCTCTTTTAGAGCAAAGGGAGGTTTGTGTTCTCATCTTTACTCCTAAGAAAACCCTAAGGATGAAATGGCTATAAAGATGTCTTTATACCACCTCACAATGGAGTGGCAAACTTGCAATTAAGCCAAGTTCACTACCCTCCTCTAAATGGCCGGCCATATGGGATTTATTGGGCTATTTGGGCCTTTGTGAATCATTATTCATTAAGTTGTCATACAACTTAAGTCAATGGACTTGACGTTCGAAGCCCATTGGGCCTTAAGGTCCAAAACTATCCCGAGGTCTTTTAACGAACTTATTCGTTTGATTAATAATCATATTAATTAATCCTTGCCATAAACAATTAAACCATTTAATTATTCTTACTCATCTCCGTTGAATCTTCAATCTCTACCTTACATGGTGTACGATCCATTAGGTTCCTTTTAGCGAGGCAGTGGGCGATTCAAACTCTTTCAAATCGATTGTGAATTGAAACTTACTTTCAATTCTCCCGTTAGTGATAATACACTTTTAGGGCTTCCACAAACCATGGTTGACGCCTAGCAGCATGTCATGGTTACCCAAGCTAATCAGAAGAGGTGGAGAACCTATTCAGTTTTAGGATTACAAATGCAATACGGTCTTTCTCTAATACAATACTCTTGACCACATTGTTTGGTTTGATAGTTTATTCATGTCTACTATCCAATGTGAGTCTTGTGCTTATATGATTACCTTGAATGTGATTTGGAACACATTCCTAAATCTCATTCATACTTTGGCCAAAGATTCTTAATCATATCATAGAGTATTCTCCCTCAAACAGTTTGAAGGTTAGAGATCCCTTGTTGCGCATTCACTTGCCTCCATGGCTAAGTGGCTTAACCCCAACGATGTCGTGGACACCCTCCTGATGGAGTGACTTTGACATAATCAAAGATTAAGGACCTAACCACAAGACAACTGTGATGCCTCAGGTCAAAAGACTAATTTGCATTATCCCAACCATGAGTTCTCATGTGACATGAATATGAGAACTCTTCGTTGATCATGTTCAGTGAACTCATTCTCTATTGAGCACCTACGTACTTGTCTTGATGTCACACACACCAATGACTCGAGACTAGTCACTCTCCCTGAGAGAAGACATAGCACGTACTGATCTTAACGGACTGTCAATGCCCAATTGACAATCCTATGATCAGGAACGTTTAGGATGTGTCAACGAAAGAATGGTCTCATGAATCTAACTTCTTTAGATCGCATTCTTCCAATCACATATTCCTTGGACTTATCGTTTAAGCATATAACATTTATATGAGACGACTCAAACAATAATCTTTGCCCTTTACATTTAAACTACATTAGTTTGAAATGTCCGTAAAGTATCATCATATGATTGGTTTTAGGGCACATTTCCAACAGTTCCCTACATGAACAACATAATAGAGATACAATCAAATATCATTAAACTTTGTGAAAATCATAAGCATTGACTAGGCATTCGTAACTATGAACTGCATGATACTCTTGCCTAGAATTTACTTAACACAATCATGACTAGTGACTTTTACTACTTGTGAATATAAGTTCATAACGATTAGGTGAAATTCCCTTATATTCTAGCATCAAATTCATGCATGAAAATTAAGTATGCATCCTTAATCAACACGCAAGAACAAGTTCTCAATAAATCAATTAAGTAAATTCATTCACAATTCAAGAAATAAAAACTGGAGGAAATCAATTCATATAAAACATATGTCCATGGCTTTGAATTCACCTCTAACTAAGAAAAACTTAGTTACACATGATTGCAGAAATTAACAACGAAATCAACATAATTGTAAAACTCAAACAAGGATAGAAAACACCCCAGAGACGCTCCAACACTCCCAAAAGCTTGGGCATAGGCACGGCACAAAGGCTCTCCCTTCCTTCTTTCTCCTTGTTGCGGCACTGTAGTGATTTAGGTGTTTGGTGGCTAAATGTATGATTTAATGAATGAATGAATGGTAAGGGGGTGCGCACAAACTTGAAAATATATATATCATGCAAGGCAAACCCTAGGGATATCATATTAGGGTTTATATGAAACATATACAATATATATATCGGAAGGTAAATATAAATGTAAGGGGTTCATGTATCATGGAGAATGTTTTCATGCTTCATGGTCATTTCAAATATCTTCCTTTATTTTAGAAAACAACAAAAACCTTCGAATTTGTTGAAGCTCTTTCTTGGAAAGCTGAAATTTTATCTCTAATGCGTTGTATCACGTTCAACAAAGAAAAATTAAATTGAATCAATAGCATGTAGATCAATTCAATAAAATAATAAATTAATAATAAAAAGAATGATTAAAACGTAATGCTCTCCTAATCGAAGATCGAACTCTCATTAGTGCAGTGTAAAGAGGGTGCTGATAACGTGTTGTAGGCATAATTTACTAAACAATTATGGAGGCCATAGAGAGAGGGATACGACAATAGTAGAGAGAAGAGAGAAATGTGTAATTGTGAGGTATGTTCTATTTCACCCCATTGTGCCTTTATTTATAGTAGTAGGGTAGGTTAATTTGTTACCCTTTTAGGATTACAAATCTTAATAGGTAATCAACTCCTAATTCATAAAGAGATATTCTTAGATCTACTAGGATTTACACAATCACATTTCTAATCTAATACAACTGGAACAAAATGTAACTTTTTTAACACTAAATGATTATATTTAAAGGGAATTGTTATTGACACTTCAAAATTCTCATTCTACACTCCAAACTTTCTATATTTAGAAAGAAAAATACATTTGTGAGGAGTGTAGAATGAGATTTTTGAAGTGCCAATAACACTTCCCTATTTAAAAATAAAATTTAATTATCTTGACATGTAAAATATTTTATTATTAAAATAATTAATAACGTTTATTAAAACCAAGGGACCTTGATCAACATTTGAAAAGGCATAAGGTTTCAATTAATGGAGTTAAAAAAAGAGGGATGAGAACCTAATTTCTTCAAACAAAAAGTATATAATCTTAAACAGTATACATCTTAAATGGTAATATATAATCTTCAATTTGTTATAAATAGGTCAAAGTTAGAGAGATAACCTTTACTAGTGACAGGAGCGAAGCAGGTGTAAAATATTACACTGTAACTATAGTACAAGAGGATGACAAATAAAGGAGGTAGGCATAGATAATGATGTTATTGATGTTTTCTTTCTTTCTCTTTTCTTTATCTGTTGATAGCAGTCGGATTGCTCTATTTATAGAGCAACTCCGTATTATTGCATGTTGAAAATTTACAACACACGTTTTGAAAAATGATCTCCTTCATTTCCAAGTCCACATATCAACACTGCTAATGTTTTCATTCATCTGCCAATGTTGCAAATCCAATTTGTGTGGGTATTGAAAAAATCTACCAAGGTTTTCAATATCATTGTAGGCATTCATTAACCCACCAGCATTTTCAACACTCCCCCTTGGATGCCCCCACATATCAACATCAGTTGCCTCATGAAAACCTTGCTTGGATTGTTATGCTTATGTTGCCTCGTTAAAACCTTGATATGAAAAAACCCAGTGGGAAAAATCCTAATCGAAGGAAAAGAGTACAACATGCATGTATCATGGATGCTCCCCCTGATATATATATATATATATATATATATATATTTCCCCTGATTCTGCATTCTCCAAATTTAGTTGTTTGGTAAGTCGACGTAATCTGATACTTTGCACTATCTTCTGAAGCGTGCACTTTGGTAGAGATTTGGTGAACAAATCTACCAGATTTTCATTGGAACAGATTGGTCTGACTTTAATAACTTTAGCCTTTTGAAGCTCATATGCACTGAAAAACTTGGGAGATATGTGTTTAGTTTTATCGCCCTTGATGAATCCTTCCTTTATTTGGACAACACAGGCTGCATTATCTTGATAAATGACAGTTGGTGTGTCTGTTTTTGATGGTAAACCACATGAATTCCGAATATGATAGATCATTGATCTTAATCAAGAACATTCACGACTTGCTTCATGTTAAGCAAGTATTTCTGAATGATTTGAAGATGTAGCAACTAATGTTTGCTTTGTTGAGCACCATGAGATTGTTCTATCTCAATTCTTGAACACATATCCAGTTTGTGAGCGGGCTTTATGTGGATCAAAGAGAAAACCAACATTTGCATATCCAACAATGATCTGGTCATTTGTGGATTTTTTTGAGTAGAAGAGACCCATGTCTGTTGTCCCACGAAGGTATCGCAATACATCTTTGACTCCCTTCCAATTACGAATTGTCGGAGCGAAGCTATACCTTGCTAACAAGTTGACTGAAAAAGCTATATCTAGGCTAGCACATTGTGCTAAATACAATAAAGCACTTATTACACTCAAATATGGTACTTCTGGACCAAGGACTAGTTCATCATCTTCTTAAGCGTGCATTAGATGAATCATTCGCTGCCACTTTATTTTGTCTAACACATACATCAATTCTTGCAGGTGCATTTGCAGCTGGTATATGTGATTTTATCACTTTCATAGCATCATTAAATGCATCTGGCATTTGATTAGCAATACTTTGAAGATGAACGATCATTTTCACTTTATTTTCACATTGAGTGCTACGTGGATTAAAATGAGATAAGGTGGGAACAACCCATGTCAGCTCTTTTCGTTCTTTTGGAACGGTCTTTTCTCCCCCTAACGACAGGAAGACTGTCTCATCAAAGTGACAATCAGCAAAACGAGCTGTAAACATATCAGCTGTCAAGGGTTCCAAATATCTAATGATAGATGGTGAATCAAAATCCACATAAATTCCTAGTCGGCATTAGGACCCCATTTTAGTGCGTTGTGGTGGTGCAATATGTACATAAACAGCAAACCAAAAACTCGTAAATGTGAAATGTTTGGTTGATGCCCAAACACGAGTTGTATTGATGAGTATTGGTGGTTGGCTATAAGTCTCAATCGAACCAATGATGCAGCATGTAAGATGGCATATCCCCATGCAGAAACTAGCAATTTTGTTTTCATAAGCAGAGTGTGGGCTATTAACTTAAGCCGCTTGATCAATGCTTTTGCTAAACCATTCTGAGTATGGACATGAGGAACGGGGTGTTGAACATCGATGCCCAATGTCATGCAGTAATCATCAAAGGTTTGAGACGTAAATTCACCAACGTTATCAAATCGGATTAACTTAATAGGGTAATCTGGGAACTGTGCTTGCAACTTAATTATCTGAGCAAGAAGTCTCGCAAAAGCTACATTCCGAGTAGACAAGAGACAAACATGTGACCATTGAGTAGATGCATCAACCAAAACCATAAAATATCAAAATGGTCCACAAGATGGTTGAATAGGCCCCTAAATATCCCCTTGAATTCTTTGCAGAAATGATGATGATTTAGCATCAACCTTTAATTGATGGTCTAATTACCAACTTCCCTTGAGAACAAGCCTTGCAATGGTTATCATTTGAGATAGCAATGTGTCTGCTCAATAATGGATGTCCATTAGAGTTGGTAGTGATTCTATGCATCATGGTAGATCCTGAGTGACCCAGACAGTCATGCCAAAGCGTGTAAACTTTTGAATCAATGAACTTCTAGTTCATGACAGTATGTGATTCAACTGTCTTTATGTTTGTATAATACAATCCACTTGTCAAACCACGCAATCTCTCCAATATATGCTTCTGGGTGTCATTGGAGGTAATGCATAGATACTCCACATTTTCTGGACTTTTTGTTTCAATGTGGTATCCATTTAAGCGTATGTCTTTAAAACTCAACAAATTTCGAGTAGATCAAGTAGCGTACAACTCATTCTGTATGGACAATATTGTTCTATTTGGTAACAATTAATCTGGGCTTTCCTTGAGCCTTCAATCACATCTGATTGCCCTGATATTGTTGTTACCCTTACTTTTGTAATCATCAATCTTGAGAAATACTTTCGATCTCGAAGTATTGTATGCGTGGTTGCGTTATCTGCAAGACAAATATCTTTGTAATTTCTCATGTTTTGATAATGACCATAGTTTTTATCCATGCTTTCTGAGTAAGGGAATCACAGTTAAAAGCAATTTATAACATGAAATTTAAATGCCACTTTTATTGAATCTAAAACGCTAGTTTTTAAACTACAAGTTCATCATAATAAAAGTACATCAAACATCAATGATTCAATCGAACCGGTATACTTCATTTCCCTTTTCCACCATGAAGTCTGAGACCTCTAGGTGGGCTATGTTCAACTGCCATGATAAGTCACACATTGGATTAGGTATATCCATTAGTTTAGCATGATCGAGAAAATTGGTCTCGACATCCTTCTCCTTGTGGGAGGCTTGATACAGATCCACTAGATGTTTTGGGGTACGACAAGTACGCCCCTAGTGCCCATTGCCACCATACCTATGGTAGGCTCCTTCAGAGTTTCTGGAGCATTATTTCTATGAGCTTTGCCTTTGTGGCAATTTACATTTTTGAAGTTTGGGCCGGAATTATGCCTTGGAACCTGGTTGTGAAATTAGACACCATGATTCTTGCCTTTCCCGTTCCACCATCCTCACCTGTGGCCACGTCCTCGTTTATGATTGTTGCCACCAGAGGATGTGGCATTCACTTCGAGGGAAGCAGCATTCACTTCTGGGAATGGTGCAGATCTAGTAGGTCGGGAATAATGATTTTTCAGCAAGAGCTCATTGTTTTGTTCAACAACCAAGAGCACAGAGATCAGCTGGTTGTATTCAGTGAAGCCTCGCACTCTATACTGCTGCTGGAGGAGCACGTTAGAGCCATGAAATGTGCTGAAAGTCTTTTCCAGCATATCTTCCTCAGCAATGGTATCCCCACAGAGCTTCATCTGAGAGGTAATTCCGAACAACGCAGAATTATACTCAACCACTGACTTCAAATCCTGGATCCTTAGGTGAATCCATTCATAGCGAACCCTTGGAAGAATCACTGTTGTCTATTGATTGTATCTGTTTCTCAATACCTTCCAGAGAGCTAACGAATCTTCAACCATTAAGTACTCGCTCTTTAGTCCCTCATCAAGATGGCAACGAATAAAGATCATGGCCTTCGCCCGATCTTGAGAGGATGAGCTGTTTTATTCCCTAATGGTATCTCCAAGATTCCCTACTTTAAGATGGATCTTGGTATCCAGTACCCAGGTAAGGTAATTTTTCCCAGTACCCAGGTAACGTAAGTCTTTTCTGAAAGAAAATTGAGATGTATAAGAACCTGCAATAATATGTAATCTGGGGGATGTAGTGTTAAAACTCCTGGTTCTTACAAGTTCTTCATTTTGATCTTCAGGCTAAAATGATAAGCACTCGAAACTTCTGGCTCGAAATTTACATGATGAATGAAGAGGACGATTGTACCGCACCATTGTCATAACATATGATGGGCGATTATTCCGCACCACTCAAGTAGTAGAAAAAATTAAATATGCAAAGCAGGGTGGGTGATTATACCGCACCACCTAAAATTGCAATGAAATTGAACAGCAAGAAAATTTAAATATACAGGTTATGATGGGCGATAATCCTGCTCCACCTAAAATTTGCAGTAAAATTAGATCTGCAGTCCAAGATAGGTGATGATACCGCACCATCATGGATTGCAGTAAGATTAAATTTGTAGTTCAAGATGGGCGATTGTACCGCATCATCTTGGATTGCAATAAAATTAAAATAAATAAACACTAGGTTAGTAATTAAGATCTACACCAAACAAGAAATCAAAGATAGATGTAACTGTTAGGTTAAGAACTAAAAGCAGACATGGTGCAAACAATTCTTCGTGAGGGTATATCCAGCAATTGAGGCAAAGGAAGAAGATAAACAGTAAAATCCTTAGAGGAAACATTTTTTTTTTTGGTGAAGAGAAATGAGGAATAGTTATATTTAGAGAGTCGTGCTGATAACGTGTTATAAATAGGTCAAAGTTAGAGAAATAACCTTTACTAGTGACAGGAGCGAAACAGGTGTAAAATATTACACTGTAACTATAGCACAAGAGGATGACAAATAAAGGAGGTAGGAATAAATAATGATGTTATTGATCATTTCTTTCTTTCTCTTTTCTACATCTATTGATAGCTGTTGGAGTGCTCTATTTATAGAGCAACTCCATTTTATTACATGTTGAAAATTTACAACACACCTTTTGAAAAATGATCTCCTTCATTTCCAAGTCCACATATCAACACTGCTAATGTTTTCATTCATCTATCAATATTGCAAATCCAATCTGTGTGGGTATTGAAAAAATCTACCAAGGTTTTCAATATCACTGTGGGCATTCATTAACCCACTAGCATTTTCAACACAATTGTGCATTATCTCTATTGTTTTTGTTTTTAGCTTTTCACAAATTTTCATAATTGTTTATAATAAATTTATATATCTATGTAATAGTCTGATAATTATTATTCCATAAGTTATTATATATAGACATTTCCTCACCTATTTAAGTAAAAGTCAAAACAACATTAGTAAGGAATTCAATAATTACCAAGACGAGCCAGTTAGTAGTTGTATTATAGCCTAATGATATTTCTCTTCATTTGTAAGAGAAATGTCTTAGGTTCGATTATCATCAAGGCGAATTTGAACCATATTATTACTAACCCATTATGAGGCTTAGCGCACTTTCCCACTTTCTTAATGTAGATAATATTGTTTGCTAAAAAAAAAAAAAATCAAGACGAGAAGGGTCAAAGCTGGACAAACATAACAAAATGTTAGAAGAAGAACCACATTGCTACAATGATCCAAATGCGCAGTATGCTACGACAACGATAAATCCTAATGTAAGTTGTTCCCCATGAATAAGAACGTCAAATCGATAAAATTATGTTGTGTGAGAGAGATGAATATATTTAGTCGCAAGGATCATAAGAGTGGCAATTATAGGAAAATGATCATCTTCGGATCTCTTCTACCAAATTCATTCAATCAATCAATCTAAGTTCTTGAAACAGGGGTCCTTTTAAAATTTATAATAACTTTAGTTGCTAGATCAAATTTCTAGGATCCAAATTAGGTAATTGGATGGATTTAGTGGAAGGGATTCAAATGAATTCACTGGATGGAGAGATTATTCAATGTATTAGAAACACGACTCAATATACCAGACATCATAATATAAGTAATTAGAAATTTAAGAAATAAAATTTCAATTTTTTGTCTTATAAAACTTAATGTATTTTGGGGACATTGAAAAATTTCTCCACCGAATGGTATAAAATTCAACAAAGCTAAATGTTGGTGAACAGGACAAGCTCTGTTTTATTATCACTTTCATTTGCCACCCTTTTGTTAGTCATAGTCATAGTCAAAGGTAAAATGACGACAAGAATTAGCATAATTTTGGTCTCCCTTGTTTGATGGGTCAACAAAACAACCGTTCAAACCTTCAATTCAGTTCGATTTGAACTGTTTGAAAATACCCAAACTGCCTATAGCATGATAAAATTATATTTAGAACAAGGAAGTTAAACTTGAATTACATAATGTTTGAGCAAGATATTTTCAAGTTATGATGTTTAAAGCAAAATTATAAAGAAAACATACACAAGACGGGTTAGAAAATGCATCATATGAATTAATTATAGAGATATTTTAATTTATATAATTTATGGGGTACCATATTATGAATTTATCGGACCTTATGCGTGCTACATCAACACACTAACATAGCTATTTGTAGAATTTTAAGAAAAAGACCACATTAATATGTAAAATATAAACTCAACGACCATATTATCACTCTTCATTGTTATGAATCAAACTAAAAAAAAATTCTCAATTAACCTTACAATTAATATATAGTTTTTTTTTTTTTTGAACAAGTGATGTTATCTATACGAAGGAGGTGAAGAAGTGGTTGAGGCTCACAATGAGTGAGCTATGATAATATGGTTCAAATTCGCCTTTGACGAGAATCGAAGATCTCTCACTTACAAGGAGAAGATGAATATCATTAGACTATAGTACTAAGTGACAATATATAGCTTTTTTTTTTTTTGGACAAACGAAATTATCTACACTAAGGGGTAGGGAGTGTGCTTAGCCACACAATGAGTTAGCAATAATGTGACTTATATAGCTTTTAAAGGTGAACGACAAATCATTGGAACTATTTTAATTGGACAAAGCAAACTAGTACCACGTCAAAAGTGTAATTACCTTATTTGGAGATCATTGAAACTGCTACAGTATCGTCTCGTGCTACTAAAATAAAGACATGTGTGAATTTCTATACACGCGTTCTTATTGTATTGACATAGGAAGCCACATAGTGATGTACATGTGTCATATAAATTATTTTTTATATGACATAGGTGCAAACTGTATTGTCCAAAATGAACAAGTAAAAAGATGGCTTCAAATCTTCTGGACCATGCCTTGATGCCAGATAAGTGCCAACTTCTTATATTGACACCTGACTAATCACTTAACCCCTAAACATAACAGCGTTAACAAAACAAAATTAGGAAAATAAAAGAATAATAATTCAGAAAATTCAAAAATCTCCAACCCCTTTTCTCTCTCTTTCTACAAAACCAAATCTAAAATTAAAGTTGTGATGTTGAAGGAGTACGTTTGGGTGTTTCTTGGAAGATAAGTGGTGGCGAGATTGAGTGGGGAGGTGGGGCGGTGGGGATGTTGAGACGTTCTTTGAGTTTTGGGAGAGCTGATTGCGGTAGGGAAAATTTGGTGGAATAACTCAAAATAGAACCATTTGGAGCTGTACTGTACAACTCATAGATTCCGTGACTACCGATGAGGATTTTAGTGGATACCATAGAGATTCTGATGGGTCATTTGGGTGATGAGATCCTCTCCAGATATTTTTTGTGAGGATCCTAGGGATCTTAATATCTTATCTATTCATCATACATTGTATGATCAGTTTTTGATAAGTACTGTTTGTGTTTAATTTTAAATAAAAATTCTTAATGATTCTGTTTCTATTATACATCTTAGGGTGTCTCGATAATATTAAAGGCCGATTCTCAAAGGATCAGGCGAAGAAATTCGAGGATTCTAGTTTTGATCATTTGGTTGACTTGGACTGCATCGATTGGTTTTGTGATGACCCGTCCCGAATAAATATATATTTTCTCCCAGAATGTATGAAAATGACTATAATGCCCTTGAGGCTTAGTGATGTGGATGTGTGCATATAGTTTTAAATTATTTTTCTTGTTGACGTAATTAAATTGTACGCATCGTCACGAGCGTGTTGACGTGAGTTAGGGCCGAATTGGGTTCGTAATGAAAATGTTACGGATGAATAAGTGAGATTGGGTTGGTTTTATTCCTATTTGGACTTTTTGTGTAAGCCCTAAATTCCATAGCCCAATTAGGGCTTGAGACCATTTTAAATTGGCCAACCTGTGACCACACACACACACACACGTGTAACCCTCACCCACTCCTTTCTTCTCGAACCCTCTCTCTAGTCCATACGACCCGAGCCCTTAAACCTTCAAACACCATCAGACTTTACAGATCGAACTTGAGGTTTCTATAATCATACTTCTCTCGAGCTCTAGAATCTTGTGGTACCATTTGTTAAGTGGGTTCTCTCGGCCTTGGGTGCTTTGAGGGTAGTGACTTGTCCCATGTGATCCACTCTAATTCCCTTTTCAATGGCGGTGCTCAATACATCCTTCTTGATAGGTGATGAATGTTCCTTTCCTATATTATCAATCACATTAATGGAAAAATAAGAACGAACATCATTAGAATACTTAACAAATTCAAAAACATTAAAATTACTCACATCGCCATCAAACTCCATAGTTAACGCTCCCTTGGACACATCAATCTTAGTTTGGGCTATTTTCATGAAAGGTCTTCCAAGTAAGATTGGCAATGGCATAGAATGAGCCTAATCTTCCATGTCAAGCACATAAAAATCTGCTGGAAATATCAAGTGGTTAACCTGCACCAAAACATCTTCCAAAACTCCTTTCGGGTATGCTTTAGATCGATCAGCAAATTGAATAATGACACCATCATTTTTAAGCTCTCCTAGATTCATAGATGCAAAAACGGAATATCGCATGACATTAATGGAAGCACCTAAATCTAGCATAGCATGTTCAAACCTTGTATTACCAATAACACAAGGGATAGTGAAACTACCTGGATCTTTGCATTTAGGTGGCAGCTTTCTTTGCAAAACTACAGAGACATTTTCACTTACATGTACGACCTCCTTCTCCGGAATCCGTTTCTTTGTTGTACAAAGCTTCTTCAAAAACTTAGCATACTTCATAACTTGCTTTATTGCATCAAGAAGCGGGATATTGACGTGCACTTTCCTAAATGTCTCTAGAATGTCCTTCTCATTCTCTTCTTTGTTAGATTGCATAAATCTGTGAGGGAAAAGCACATTCGGCGAAAAATTGTTGGGATTAACTGAATTCGAACCTAACTTACCTGTATTGGACGGCTTAGAAGCTTTAAGGGGTTGCGGCAAGGGTTGTTCTACCCTTGCTATGGCCTTGTGATAGGAGCATATTCATGCAACTTAAATGGCTTGTTCTCGTGCATTTACGTTATGTTTCTCTAGTTATTTTAGTCCTTTATGCTTCTTTTGTGTGTTTTCAGGTTCTAAGGGCTTAGGGAGCAAGAAAGTGCATTTTGAGGCTATTTGGGGCACTTTTGGGCATGGATTGGATAGCTTAATCATGGAGCAAAGAGGATGGACGAAATTGAAGCCTTGTATGCTCTTTGGGGACATCAAACAAAGGGCCTAGCCCAATCAAACATATTATGCCATGCAAACCAACCTATTTTAGGCCCATTCTATGTACTTAAACCCTAGCCCTTTAAACTAGCCCTATTATCACTTATCACTTCCATTCACTTATCACTCATAACATATCATTCATTTATCACTTATCACAACCATTCACTATTCATATCATTCACTTATCATATCATACACTTATCACTTATCACAACAACAACTTAACACATGCATTCACATGCTTTCACAACCTAATCCACATGCACATTCATCCACCTTTCTTCCAAAACCACTCCACCTTGCCGTGCAAATGGTATTCTCTTCACATTCACCCACATGCACATTCAATCATTCACTCAAGCACCCTTGTGCCTTGTTTCCCCCTTTGTCCCCACCAATCACATGCATCATCATCATTCAACCAAGCCTACCCGTGCATTCCCCCTAATTCCAGCACTAAAACATGCACTCACATGCATTTTCACCACCATTTATCAATCACATGCATCCTAAAATCCTTGCCGTGCATTTCATACCCTTTCTAGCCATTTCATTTCATCATTACACCACCATTCACACCCCTTTAATCCACATGCAGCCATATATTCATTCACTTAATCATTAAGCCACACATTCACACACACACACCCAAAACACATCCATGCCGTGGCCTACCTCCCATTTCCAGCATACTCACAAGCATTTCCATGTGCTTCCCCCTTTGTTCTAGCCACACCCTTTAATCATCCCCCCTTTAAGTTATGATTTTATTTCCTAACCCTACATGCATTATTTAATAACTCTTCATCATGCATCCACATTTTAAATCATCAAAAACTTCCCCCATTGCCGTGCATTACATATCCATCCTAGCAGCCAATTCTAGCCCATCCTTTGTGCCGTGCATTCCCAATCCCTTTCCATCATTCAACACATGCATTTCCACCTTCTTACTTCATCATTTCAGCCACCATTCATTCTTTAATTCACATGCATTCACACACACTTCACACAAACAACATTCACATGCAAACACATGCTTCCCCAACAAACAAATCAGCAACACATGCACCAAAACATCCATGCCGTGGGTTCCCTTTGCTCCCCTTGTGCAATTCCAGCTTTCACATGTTGTCCTAGCTGTTTTTCCATCATTCCTCCACACTAACACCTTAAACAAACAGCCATATGTTCCCTCCACTACTCCTATAAATACCCTAGCATTCATTCATTCAAAAATCATCTCATTCACAACACAATAAACCACAAACACTTCCATTTCCTTCTCTTAGCCGTGAGTCCCCCTTAGAATTCAAAAAACCATTCTTCCATTTCCACCACTCCTCATCCATTTCCATAATCCCCCAATCCATTCAACACACCAACAACATCCCTTAGTCCTTGTGCCACAATAAAGAGGAAGATAAGAGGGCCTAAACGTTCATACAATTCAAGATTGAGTTGTTGGAATGTTTAGGCGTTTCTTTGATTTCAATGTTTAATTTCAATTCTCTTTGTTTTGTACGTATGAGGAACTAAACCCTTTTTGGCTAGGGGTGATTTCAATACCATGATTATTTATGTGATATGAATTGATGAATTCCGGTTATGAACTCTTGATTCGTGAATGCAATTGGCTTAACTATTTGATGATTAACTTATTTGTGTTTGTTGATTGAGGGTCGACACTTAATTAGCATGCATGAATATGTGGCTAAAGTTTAAGAAGGTTTCACATAATCGTTACTAACTTATACTTGAAAGTAGTGAAGGTCGCTTGTCACGATCGCGTTAAGTTTAATTCTTAGCATGAGTAACATGATGTCATAGTTGCAAATGCTTTGTCAATGCTTATGGTTTTCATTATTCTTAATGATCTTCGATTGTATCTCTATTATGATGACATGTAGGGAACTTTTGAGAATGTTTTGGGTTGTCGAATGATGCCATCCAATCCAATAATATAAGGAAAATCTGAGGGTTAACTAGTGATGTCACGGTTAATTTGGGGCATTGTCGTTCATAATTCAATGAAGGAATAACTGGAAATTGATTCATATGCATAAATATCATGTGTGGATAAAGAACCTCTAGCTAATTCACCAACCATCTTGTTTCACAACACTTGTTTACAATCTGTCCATTTTTGCATTTTGTTTGTTTATTTCAACTTCGTCAAAACTAAAACCCCCTTTTTTTATTTCCTTGTTCCCAAGTGTCTTAAATCTGTTTTAATTTAGTTTTTATGTTTTTAAGTCAATTTAGAAGGTTTTAGCAAGCCCTCCTAATCCCCGGTCTAGAACGATCCCTCACTTATCCATTCTACTACAATTGTAAAACGAGGGTTTAATTTGAGTGTCAAGTAAGACTCACATCAAATTTTGGCGCCGTTGCCGGGGATTAGCAACTTTGCTAATCTCTTGGATTGTTTTATTTTCTTTTGTTTTTATTTTATTCCAAATTCTTAATCTTGTTTTGTTTCTTGTTTTAGGTACTAGTTTATGACTCGGAGTTCTCATCCGATTCGTGAACATATCTCGAGCTTTAACGCCGATTTCGAGCGAGAATTGAGACTAAAAAGAAAGAACTCAGAACCTAGCGAATCAAGTGAAAGTTCCGAGTCCGTTTCTGAATCCGAAGAAGAACCCAAGATAACAGTGGGTGAAGAAGACATGGCAGCAGACAACCGAACAATCAAGGAGCTTTCCGCTTCGGGATTGGCCAATGCCGCCCCATTATGCATTCAATACCCCGTGGCTGCCCAAGGCAAGACCGATGAATTCGAGTTGAAGTCAAGCTTGTTGCACCACATTCCGAAATACCATAGGCTTTCCATGGAAGATCCCAACAAGCATCTCAAGGAGTTCGAGGTTGTTTGTTCGAGCATGACCCCTGTCACTGTGGATGGGAGTATATTGAAGATGAAGGCCTTTCCATTTTCACTTATGGAAAAGGCCAAAGATTGGCTCTACGAACTAGCCCCGGGAACTGTGACTTCGTGGGAGAGTATGAAGCGTGCTTTCTTGGAGAAATTCTTCCCTACTTCGAGAGTGATTCTCCTACGGAAGAAAATTAGTGGTATTCAACAGAATCATGGTGAGACATTCCCGGCTTATTATGAGCGCTTCAAGGGCCTTGTAGCTTCATGTCCTCAACATCAAATGAAGGAGGAACTTCTCCTTCAATATTTCTATGAGGGCCTCCTTCCTATCGAACGTCAAATGCTTGATGCATCAGCGGGAGGAGCATTGGTGGACAAAACACCAAGGGATGCCAAGATTCTCATAGCCAACCGAGCGCTCAACGCTCAACAATATGAAGGAGTGGGCCAAAGGGAAGCCCCACGGCAACAAAGTGTAAATGAGGTGAGTGCTATTTCTGAAATTCAATCACAACTTGCTAATCTTACTTCTCTTGTTTCTCAGGTTGTGATTGGTCCAAAAGCACAAGAACACCAAGTTTGTGGCGTGTGCTCAATCCAAGGGCATCCATCCGACAAGTGCCCTCAACTAATCGAGAATGGTGGGTGGGAATCTGCCAATGCAATTGGTTTCCAAGGACAAAATCAAAACAACCCATACTCGAACACTTACAATGCCGGATGGAGGGACCATCCAAACTTCAAATGGAGGGAGCCACAACAAGCTGCCCAACAAGGAGGATTTAGGCCAAACCCCCCTGGTTTTTATTCCAAGCCGTATGCACCCCAACAACCCCAACAACCTTCGGCATCATCTCATTCAGGTACGTCCTTGGAAAATGATCAAGCTATGCAATTACTAACCTCTATTTCGCAGGGGTTGCAAAATCAAAACAACCGGATAGCAAATAACGAGAAGGAGATGATGGATATGAAGAAACAAATAGGGCAGATTTCTGAGTTCCTTGGACAGATTAGAGAGCAAGGAAAGCTTCCTAGCTCAACCACAGTCAATCCAAAGGGAGGATTCGAATCCGCCAAGGCCATCACCCTAAGGGGTGGAAAAGAAGTTGGGACCGAGCCAAACAATCCCAAATCTACCCAGAAAGTAGATGAAGAGACGACACAACCTGAGGAAGTGTCTAGCTCACCCACGGAAAGGGTGAAAAACCCAATGCCGCAGGCCCCCAATCACCCTAACTCGGTCAAATCAGGTAATTTAAGTTCAAATTCATGTACTTCACGTCCTAATCTGCCCAATGTACCTTTTCCTCGCAGGTTCATGCAAGAAAAAAAGGAAGAAAGCGAGAAGGACATTCTTGAAACGTTCCGGAAGGTGCAAGTGAACATACCGCTTCTCGATGCAATCAAACAGGTTCCAAAGTATGCTAAATTCCTCAAGGACCTATGCAATACAAAGAGAAGAAGGGCAAACAAAGAGGTAGTGAAGGTAAGCGAGAATGTGTCCGCTGTTTTGCAACGTAAACTGCCTACCAAGTGCAAAGACCCCGGTAGTTTCACGATTCCTTGTGTGATTGGACATAATCGTTTTGAACATGCCATGCTTGATTTAGGTGCATCCATAAATGTCATGCCTTATTCTATTTATGCATCTATGAATTTGGGTGAATTAAAACAAGATGGTGTAATTATACAATTGGCCGATCGTTCTAACGCGTATCCAAAAGGAGTTTTGGAAGATGTGCTTGTGCAGGTGAACCATTTAATTTTTCCGGCTGATTTCTACGTCCTAGACATGGAGGATTCAGCCCATTCTACATCTTTGCCGATTCTCCTTGGTAGGCCATTCATGAAGACGGCCCGAACGAAGATTGATGTATACAAAGGCACCTTGACAATGGAATTCGATGGGGAAGTGATTGATTTTAATATTTCTGAAACTATGAGATATCCCGTTGATGACCATTCTTGTTTTTCCATTGATGTTATCGATTCTTTGGCGCAGGTATACCTTGAAGAATTGAACGAGGACGCCCTGGAAACAACCATCACTAAGGCCATAGAGTGCAAAAATGAAGGATTTGGGCCAATGCAAGGCCACGGCAAGGAGGAGGAATTCTTTGCCATAGGTTCTAGTGAAGAAATAATTGAGGTTGTGGCAGCCCTTGAGTCATTGCCACAACAATATGGTAAGGTTCCACTCTCACTTTCAAATTCAGTTTCCACTAAGATGCTACCTTCTGTTGTTCAGGCACCATCGCTTGAACTTAAGCCGTTGCCGGACCATTTGAAGTATGTGTTTTTGGGAGAAGGCGAAACATTGCCCGTCATCATTTCATCAAGTCTCACGGCAATGGAGGAGGAGAAGCTTGTGAGGGTGCTGCGAGAACACAAAACGGCCATAGGGTGGACTTTGGCCGACATTAAAGGAATAAGCCCTACCACATGCATGCACCGTATACTTCTTGAGGAGGGGACTAAGCCATCCCGAGAGGCTCAACGCCGTCTCAACCCTCCGATGATGGAAGTGGTGAAGAAGGAAATAATCAAGCTTTTGGATTGCGGAGTGATCTACCCTATCTCCGATAGCCGTTGGGTCTCTCCAGTTCAAGTCGTTCCCAAGAAGTCCGGAGTAACTGTTATCAAGAATGATGAGAATGAGCTCGTGCCTACACGCATTCAGACTGGATGGCAAGTATGTATCGATTACCGGAAGCTAAATGCCATGACTAGGAAAGATCACTTTCCTTTGCCATTCATCGACCAGATGCTCGAAAGGTTAGCCGGTCATGCTTTTTACTGTTTTCTTGATGGATACTCTGGATATAACCAAATTGTGATAGCCCCGGATGATCAAGAGAATACCACATTCATATGTCCCTTTGGAACATTTGCTTATCGTCGCATGCCATTTGGCTTATGCAACGCATCGGCCACTTTCCAAAGGTGTATGGTAAGTATATTTTCCGATTTTGTTGAAAAGATCATTGAGGTTTTCATGGATGATTTCAGTGTGTTTGGGAGTTCATTTGATAATTGCTTGGATAATCTGACCTTAATTTTGAAACGATGTGTTGAAACTAACCTTGTCTTGAATTGGGAGAAATGTCACTTTATGGTGAAACAAGGTATAGTTTTAGGACATATTGTTTCAGAAAAAGGAATTGAAGTAGATAAATCGAAAATAGACCTTGTACGTCACTTACCCTCTCCTACTTCGGTTAGAGAGGTACGTTCGTTTCTTGGCCATGCAGGGTTCTATAGGCGTTTTATCAAGGACTTCTCCAAGATGTCCAACCCTTTTTGCCGATTGCTTCAAAAAGATGTGCCATTCAAGTTTGATGAAGAGTGTAATTCGGCATTTAACCAACTCAAGGAGAAGCTAGTCTCGGCCCCCATTATTGTACCTCCAGATTGGAGCCTTCCGTTCGAGCTCATGTGCGATGCATCCGACTATGCATTAGGAGCTGTTCTAGGACAAAGAAGAGACAAGCGGCCGCATGTCATATACTATGCCTCTCGGACTCTCAATGATGCCCAATTGAGCAGCTGCTATCCATTGAGGTAAGTGAACCATGGTATGCAGATTTAATGAATTACTTGGTGGCTAAACAATTTCCAAATGAACTAAACAAGCACCAACGTGATAAGCTTAAAAATGATGCACGTTTCTATGTTTGGGATGACCCTTATTTGTGGAAGTATTGCTCAGATCAAATTGTACGTAGATGTGTGCATGATTCTGAATTTCACTCAATTCTAAGCTTTTGTCACACATATGCATGTGGTGGTCATTTTGGCACACAACGCACTGCCCTCAAGGTTCTAGAGTGTGGTTTTTATTGGCCGACTATATTTAGGGATGCTAGAACCTTTTGTATGTCTTGTGATCGTTGCCAACGAATGGGTAACATAGGTACCAAGGACCAAATGCCGCAAACCCCTGTCTTTAATGTTGAAATTTTTGATGTTTGGGGCATTGATTTCATAGGCCCTTTCCCTCCATCTTATGGTTTCACTTATATCTTGCTAGCCGTTGATTATGTTTCTAAATGGGTGGAAGCAAAAGCCACCCGTACTAACGATTCTAAGGTGGTTGCAGACTTCGTGAAAACTAACATTTTTGCTAGGTTTGGAATGCCGAGAGTAATCATAAGTGATGGAGGGTCTCACTTTTGCAATCGGACCATTGAGGCGTTGCTAAGAAAGTACCATGTCAATCATAAGGTCTCCACACCTTACCATCCTCAAACAAATGGCCAAGCTGAGGTGTCTAACCGAGAAATCAAACAAATTTTGGAGAAGACCGTTGGACCAACAAGGAGGGATTGGAGCTTACGTTTAGATGATGCACTGTGGGCATATCGTACGGCGTACAAAACACCCATTGGGATGTCACCTTTTCGGCTCGTCTATGGTAAGCCATGTCATTTGCCCGTAGAGTTAGAGCACAAGGCACATTGGGCCGTGAAGACTTTCAACATGGACATAGATGCAGCGGGAGTTCATAGGAAGCTCCAATTGAATGAACTTGAGGAGATTCGGAATGAAGCCTATGAGAATGCCCGGATGTACAAAGCCAAGACCAAAGCATTCCATGATAAAATGATTCGAACCAAGACCTTCACAGTTGGGCAGAAAGTGTTACTTTTCAACTCTCGCCTACGTTTGTTTCCTGGTAAGTTGCATTCTAAATGGATTGGCCCGTTTGTTGTTACTAACGTTTTACCTTATGGTGCAGTCCATATAAAAAGCTTAAGGAATGGCGTAGAATTCAAGGTGAACGGGCATCGGTTGAAGCCATATTACGAGCATGGTGTGGGGCAAGTGGTGGAAGACATTCCTTTCCATTCCGTGGGCTCAAATGAAGATTGAAGAGAGTACTCGTCCGGCTGCAAGACGTAAAAGCAAGCGCTTCGTGGGAGGCAACCCAATACAGTGAATAAAGCTTGTTTATTGATTTCCGAGTGATTACAAAAAAAAAAAAAAAATGGCAGAAAGATGGAGCCTTCACAAAGGTTGTGTACGTGAGGCCCCACTACGTGGCAACACTCTCGGAACAGAAGGCATTGGAGCGGGAGGCATCGGAGCAAGAGGCATCGGAGCATGAGGCATCGGAGCGGAAGGCATCGGAGCGGGAGGCACCGAAGATAGATCATTCAAGGCCCCAAACCTTGGTGGAACGCTGGATGACCCAGGAAAGAGGTGTCTCTGGAAGAAAGCCGCAAGCCTTTGACGATCATCAAGCTCATCAAGCTTCCTCTTCATGCCTGTCGAATAATTGTTGGCAAGCACGTGCAAACTTCGGTTCTCGTACTTAAGCTGTTTGATCTCCTGCTTAAGACTCTCCACCTCCGCCATCAAAGATTCAACCTGACGGGAGCGAGCAAGTAGGCGTTGACCCATGTTGGATACAGAGCCAGCACCCTGAACGCTAAGAGCCAAGGACTCTTGAACGGCTAACTCATCGGACCGTCCAAAAAGCAGCTGACTATCTTTGGGAGTGAGGAGGTTCCGAGCTACTATCGTAGCCGTTGTGGCATCCGTCATCACAGAGTCCTCATCTGTAAGAGGGCCATGAGAAGATAAGAAAGACGGGCACCATACCTTATCCTGACGCGACGCAACAGGATCATTGCTTAGACTCAAATCTAAGCAAATGTTCGATGGGTTAGATGAGCTAGCCATTTTTCAAGAAGTTAAAAGAGAAGGGTTGGATGGAGTGAAATCTCGACGGGCCGGAGACGATTTCTGGGCAATTTTCAAGTGTGCATGCTAGAGGTGATTGATCACCTCTATTAAAGGAGAGGCGTTCACCGATTCAGAAATGAAGAGACACCACTCTTCAAAACCGGAATTTCCGGCGTAAAGATCGCCAGCTCGTCAGACGCAATCCCGGCTTTTCAGAAAGCGTGTGTAACTTTGTCAAAAGCTCCCAGCTTTTCAGAAGACGCGTGGAAGGCGAGAAATCAGCTGCACACTTTAGCCGACAAACGTGGGTGACAAAGCCGAAAGCTCCCGGCTTTCCAGAAAGCGAGTGCAACTTTGTCAAAAGCTCCCAGCTTTTCAGAAGACGCGTGGAGGTAATTTCCGCATCCGCATTGCCACTTGCCATTACAATTCTTATATACATCAACATTCATGGCAAGGCATACACCCAAAAGCGCATGACTTTCCTTCTCGGCCGAGAATGTAAATGCAACCAACCCTCTCAAACATGCTCAGTTTTCTTCTTCTCTTGAGAACACATTTTCAACCATGGATGTATCCCCCAAGGAAGATACCAAATGCCTGCAGTACAGATGAGGCAAGAGGAAACGGTGGATCAAAGCAGGTAAAGACAAGCGCAACAAATATATGTGCTGATTCATTCGCTGCCTCTTCGAAAGCAAAGGTATCTCATATCATCAAGGGCGAAAGCAAAGGTATCTCATATCATGCTCTTTCCCTGTCTTTTCCTTTGTCCTTGATATTACTTGCATGGCAAAGTGAAAGAAGCAATCAGCCGGTACTTGGAGTCTACCTGGACTCTATTCCCTGGTTGCTTACCTAGCGTATGCTGAGCTATCCTCTAACCCTCTTCAATACGAATTGGAGAGATTGAACAAAGAAACAGATAAAAGGAGGAAGCTCAGACCTTCGGGGGAGACCAAAGGAAGCCTGCTGCCCAGTTCAAGAGTAGCACAAAGGAAAATCAACGATGGGAGCAGCGCAGTTCAAGAGTAAGCCTGTGGAATCACAAAGATCCAAGCCTCAATGCAATTACCAAGGAGAAGATGGAATTTACACTCTATAACCAGATTTGCGTCTCTAAACTCTTCTCTTTGTTAGATTCATTCTGCCATGTTTAGTATGTTTAATTGCTGTTTATATGTTTGCTTGTGTTTAGTGTGGTTTTAAGCTTAAAACATTGAGGACAATGTTTGATTTAAGTGTGGGGGAGTTACTAAAGTGTTTGATGCAAATTCGTAGGGTTTTATCCACCATAACTTCAAATGTTGTTTCTTGCTGTTTTTAAGTGTGTTTAGTGTGTTTTGACTTAAAAATTCGAAAATCACATAAAAATTTGAAAAACATGTTTTGAAAAGCCTAAAAAGAGTGTTTTGAGTCGTTTTTGTGTCGTAGGTCACCTTCCAACACAATGATAAGGATTTGGTTTCTAATTGCATGACTGTTAAAAAGAGTTATAAACATGGAGAAAAGTTTGATTTACTCTTGGTATATGCTTGGTTATGGTTATAATGTATGACTTCACATGCAATCATAAAAGAAAAAAATTAGTTATGTAACATGCGTGAAGGAAGGAACTCAAACAAACGCTACAACCCTGAGAGACTTGAGCCTATAACGTTCTTTGGAGAGTATAATCTGTGATTTCTTGTTTTCTAAAATCGTTGCATGATCTCATTATTCTTTGCTTGGTTACTACTTAGAAGGCGTTTCATCATATAGTTCCAAATGCTAGAACTCATGCCCATTTCATTCAAAGCATGTTATTGATTTACATAACATATATCAAGATGAAGTTGTGTAGTTGCCACCATAACCTCAATTCCCATATTTCGTATATGTTGTAAGTTTTACCCCCGTTGAGCTTTGTTTAGCCTTTATTCTTTGTCAACCCACATTATCCTCACCTAGCCTAGTTTAGGACAATCCACACCCTTGTTCTTAAAAGATAGTGAGCATGACTTAAATGAATTCCTTTTGAGTTACATTATGCAAGAAAATGAGTGTGGGGGAAGGAATGCTTGTTCTTAAGTATGTTTTGAGTTTCAAAAGAAAAAAAAAAAAAAAACAGAAAAGAAAAGAAAGAAAGAAAGAAAAAAGAGCTTGAAAAAAATGAAAGAATGAGTGATTGAAGAAAGGGTTCAAAACACCAATTCTGGCCCTAAATTGTCTAAATTCTCCCTCTTTGTTCCAAAGTTGAGTTTTCATTCAAAAGTGAATTCTAAGTTGATTCAATTGCCTTGCTCACTATTTCTTTAAAAACCTTTGTTTTCCATATCCCTTCTTTGTTATCCACACGCCCCAAGCCCCATTACAACCCGTGACTTCAATCTTGAGTGTTATGTGTTTCAATTTGTGGAGTTTGAACTTGGTATGAGCATATGGTGTCACTGGTTCTCGCGTCTAAGTAGTAGCATTCCATTCATGAGATCATATTCATGTCATTGTCGTAAATCCAGAAAATGCTTTCTTTGATATAACATATGTGAGTGTTAGAATTCATATTTACATCAATCTCCTCACATATACCTAGTGTAGGGTGTGGAGTTATAAAATCTATGTGAAAATTGAGTGCATCCTAGTAAGGAATTGAGGGAATTCTCTAAAGCATGTTACTACATTCAAAACATGGTTTTAAATGCTTAATTGTGAAATAGTATGTGGTGACTATGATTAAGAATGTACTTAGTGTAAAGATGGCTAAATTCTGTGGGAATAATGATTTTTAACTTGTCATGTGCATTGGGAATCCCTGAAACGATTGTTGGAAGGTGTAGGTTGTGTTTTACGTGTTTAGTGTCGTTTTGTTTATTTGTTTTTATTCTGTTTTGCTCGAGGACTAGCAAAAGATAAGTGTGGGGGAGTTTGATAGGAGCATATTCATGCAACTTAAATGGCTTGTTCTCGTGCATTTACGTTATGTTTCTCTAGTTATTTTAGTCCTTTATGCTTCTTTTGTGTGTTTTCAGGTTCTAAGGGCTTAGGGAGCAAGAAAGTGCATTTTGAGGCTATTTGGAGCACTTTTGGGCATGGATTGGATAGCTTAATCATGGAGCAAAGGGAACTTTTGAGAATGTTTTGGGTTGTCGAATGATGCCATCCAATCCAATAATATAAGGAAAATCTGAGGGTTAACTAGTGATGTCACAGTTAATTTGGGGCATTGTCGTTCATAATTCAATGAAGGAATAACTGGAAATTGATTCATATGCATAAATATCATGTGTGGAGAAAGAACCTCTAGCTAATTCACCAACCATCTTGTTTCACAACACTTGTTTACAATCTGTCCATTTTTGCATTTTGTTTGTTTATTTCAACTTCGTCAAAACTAAAACCCCCTTTTTTTATTTCCTTGTTCCCAAGTGTCTTAAATCTGTTTTAATTTAGTTTTTATGTTTTTAAGTCAATTTAGAAGGTTTTAGCAAGCCCTCCTAATCCCCGGTCTAGAACGATCCCTCACTTATCCATTCTACTACAATTGTAAAACGAGGGTTTAATTTGAGTGTCAAGTAAGACTCACATCACCTTGTCTTCTTCCTCTTCCTCGAGCAGCAGCTTCTCGTCCTTTCTTTGGCTTTGTTTGGACGTTTGTGGGTCGGTTCCAACCTCCTTGCCACTTGTTAACGTGATTGCCTTGGTGGTTTCAAATCCTCCCTTTGGATTTACAACGGTTGAACTAGGTAATTTGCCTTGTTCTCTAAATTGTCCCATGAATTTCGCCACTTGCCCCATTTGATTCTTCAATTCACCCACCTCTTTGGCTTGATTTCGTAATCCCTGCGTCAACAAAGTTAGTATTTGAAGAATTTTGTCGTTATCCATTGACGAACAAAAATTTGGTTGGGCAGATTATGGGTGAGGCTGTGGTGGTGCAAATGGCCTTTGATAGAACTCCTCAGATGGCTGCCAATATCCTTCTTGTTGAACTTGTTGAGGTTCCCTCCATATAAAATTTGAATGGTCACTCCCACCTGCATTGTAAGTGTTGGAAAACAAGTTGTTCCTTGATTGAATATGGCTAAGATAACCCCAAGCATTGACATTATCCCAACCTCCATTCTCAATTAATTGAGGATGTTGATTAGTTTGATATCCTTGCCTATAGGACACACCAAATGTACCAACTGTTGGCATTCGGGACCTTTCGATATACTGCGACAAAAGAGAAGTAAGATTTGTCATTTGAGCTTGAACATTAGCAATTGCCATGTCTTGCTTCTCTAGTACCTAAATTCAAAGAAATAAAACTAAATCAAATATCAAAAGTGAAAAATAAAAAAATAAAAAAATAAAACAGAGCGATTAGCAATTTTACTAATCCCCAACAACGCCGCCAAAATTTGGTCTGATAGAAACTAACACACAAATTAAACCCTTTTTAGACAATTGTAGTATACGTAAGTAAGGATCATTCTAGGCTGGGGATTAGAAGGGATGCTAATCAATACAAAACTAGACTTTAGTGACTCAAAACTGACCAGACTGACTCAAAACAGCGCAGAACAAACAAATTGACTCACTAAAGGGTGATTTGGACGAATTCTAGACTTAACTTGACTCAAAATACTAATAGGGTACATGTTTGAACGAATTTTAAAACTAAACTAACAAGACACAATGGCGGGGGTTTGGTTTGGACGAAATTTAAAACTAAAACTAAGTAACTTGTAGAAAACAAACTAATTGATACTGAATTGGGGTGAATGAAGGGGGTGAAAAGTTAGCTAGAGGGTCCTTCTCCACACATGACACATATGCAACACAAATCGATTTCCAGTTATTATTCCTATAAACCATGAAAGATAATGCCCCAATTTAACCGTGAACTGCACAAATTAACCATCAGATTTTCCAAAATTCATTGAATTGGACTTAGTGACGCAATCAAATTATTCTTATCAAGTTCCCTATATGAACTGCATGATAGAGATACATATCAAAGATCATTAAGTTCTATAAAAATCATAAGCATTGACATGGCATTCGTAACTATGAAAAGTATGATACTCCTGCCAGGAATTTACTTAACACAATCATGACTAGTGATTTCGACTACCTATAAATATAAGTTCATAACTATTAGGTGAAATTCCCTTATATTCTAGCATCAAATTCATGCATGCAAACTAAGTAGGCCTCCTTAATCAACATACAAGAATAAGTTATCAATCAAACAGATAAGTAAATTGCATTCACGATTTATGAAACAATAACTAGATGTAATCAATTCATATCACACATATGATCATGGCTTCGAATTCACCTCTAGGTAAAATGAAATTAGTTCCACATGTTTGTCATAGTTGAAAAGCAATCTAAAATAAACATCAAAACTAAAAATAAGGATAGAAAAAACCCAAGACGCTCCAGCAATTCAATGGCCTTGAATGGCAGGTCACGGCACAAAGCTTTTCTTCTCCTTCCTTCCTTGCAAGCCTGCGACACTCTTTATATTGTTTTTCTCTAAATTTCTTCCTAAACCTCTCTCTCTCCTCTCCTCTGAAATTGAGGCACAATGTGTGTATATATAGGGTAGGGTTCACGGCACCAATCCTTGGAGAAAAGGAATTAAATTGTTTGCATGATTTCAGGACTTCTAGAATCAAATATGCATTGTGAAAACATGATAAGGACTCCTTAATTCAGATGTGAAGGATTTAGAATAGGATAAGGACTCCTTTTGCAGCTGGGGATGAGTTTAGATAATGTTGGATTAAATAGGATAATGTTTGGATAATATGGGATAAAATAGGATAAGGTTGGATAAGATCTTCCTGTTTTCAGCTGATTCCTTGTCTTCCAAGCCTTAATTTAATTCTTCCAGATTTGTAGCACATTTTTAGCATCATTTGTCACCAAAAACGTCCATCCATTATTCTCCATACACATGCTATCCAATCCAAGTCCAAAACTACTCCAAATTGCTCCAAAATGCCCTTTCTTGCCAACTTTTCCATTTGGACCTACAAACATACGAAAATGACTTAAAACACTCTAATAAATAGAAAATAACTTACTAAATGCAAGGAAACAAGCTAACAAAGTCGCATAAATATGCTCCTATCATTTATGTCCTAAAAACGTTTCTAACCTATTCCATGTCGTTGGTTTGTTTTTAGATAGTTCTAATTTTTTCCTTTTCTTTTTGTTTTTATTTCTTTTCCAAAATTACTCAAACCCCCCATTTTAAGTCATAGGAGTCTTTAACTAATGCTAATATGATCTCATGAATGGAATGCCACTACTTAGACGCGAGAACTAGGGATACCATATGCTCGTACCAATTTTTAAACTCCACATATTGAAACACATAACAATCAAGATAGAAGTCTAAGGGTTGTAACGGGGCTAAGTTATTGTCTAACAAAGAAAGGTTAAGGATAAACAAAGGTTCTTAAAGCAATAGTAAGCAAAGTAATGAAATCAACACTTACAATTCAACTTTTGAATGCAGAAATCAACTTTAAACACCCATGGGAGATTCACACATCACTTAGGGCCAAATTCAAACTTTTGGGCCCTTTCTTCAACAACCAATACTTGTGAGTTCATTCTCACTTTTTTCTCAACTCTTTTCTTTCTTTTTCTACTTTTTTTTTCTTTTCACGTGCCCTTTTCTTTCTTTGGCACACTAAACGTACATCCTCATAGAATTCCAATGAAAAACCTTCCGCCACACTTGTTTTTTTGCAAATTGTAGATCAAAAGGAATTCCCTCGAAGTCATGCTCCACTATTCTTTAAGAACAAGGGTATGGATAGTCCTATTCTAGGCTAGGTAAGGATAATTTGGCTAACAAAGAAAATTAGGCTAACTAAGGCTCAACGGGGTTAAACCTACAATACATATGCAAAGGGCTTTTTAGCTCTGGTTTAAGTAAACAACTTCATCTTGTTATATGTTATGCAATCAATTTTATGCTTTGAATGAAACGGGCATAAGTTCTAGTATTTGGATCTATAATGATGAAAACGCATTCCAAGCAGAGCAACCAATCAAAGAAATAATGAGATCATGCAACGACTTTAGAAAACAAAAACTTTACAGATTAATAACTCTCCAAATAAAGTATAGGCTCAAGTTTCTCAAGGTTGTAGCGTTAGTTTGAGTTTCTTCCTTCAAGCATGTTGCAAAAACTGATTTTTTTTCTTTGTGATTACATGTGAATTCGTTAATGACAACTACAACTAAGCATAAACCAAAGAGCAAATCAAACTTCCATCCATGTTTGTAACTTTCTTGAATAGTCATGCAATTAAAACCAAATCCTCATCATTGTGTTGGAAGGTACCCTAAGTCACAAACAAACATCAAAAACGACTCTTTTTTGGTTTTTCAAAGCATTTTCGAATTTTTTTTTTTCAAAATTTTCGGATTTTCTGTTATAGGACATATTAAAACACTTCAAAACACAATAAAAGCACTTAAAAACAGTAAGTAACAACTTTTAGAAGTGATAGGTGATAAGATTCGAAAATAAGTCATGAAAGCATCTATTTAACCCCCCCCCCCCACTTAAACCAAATATTGTCCTCAATGTTTCAAACATAGAATCACACACAAACAATTAAACAAACATGACAATTATGGCAAAGTAAAAGCAATAAAGAGTAGGGTTAAGGAATGCAAATCTGGTTTTGGAGTTGGAGATTCCTAGGTCTTCTTTATTTGAACGCATGGGTTGCCTCCCAAGAAGCGCTTGCTTTAACGTCTTCCAGCCGGACGATACCTCTTTTTAAGCTCCCCTAGGGTCCACGACATGGAATTGATCTTTGAATGAAAGGTGATACTTGAAATGATCCGGCAATTGTTTAAATTCTAGAGTGGGTGCCTAAATCATCAACAACCTGTTAGTAGAAAACGAAATTGAAATCCGAGGAGGTGGCTTACCTGTGTGCTCTGACAAGAACTCAAGCACAAACACCACTTCTTTGAAAGTTCCAGGAACTTTGCACTCAGCCAGATTTGGTGTCAGGGTTGTGACTTGTCCTGTGTCATAAAATCCAACTTCTTTGGGGTTGGTTGTCTTAAGTACATCCTCTTTGATGAATTCTTGATATTCCCCAGCCACTTCTTTTTCTTGGATCATTCTTCTTGTTGTACAAAGTTCTTTGAATAATTTAACACATTCTGGAACTTGATTTGTTGTACCAAGAATCGGGATATTACTTTGCACCTTTGGAAGGGCTTCCAAGATGTCTTTTTCACTCTCTTCTTCCTTGGAAATCATGAACCTACAAAGAATAGGCACATTTGGTGGAATGGGGTTAAAAAAAAATTGAATTTGGAACAACCTTACCTGAATTGGATGGCGTATGAGCCTTAGAAGGCTGTAGCAAGGGGTGTTCTTCCCTTGCCGTGGCCTTGTCCACCTCTTCTTCTTCTTGCAATAGTTGTTCATCCACGTTGTGGCTGTGTTTAGATGTTTCTAGGTCAGCTCCAATCTCTATACTACTTCTCAAGGTAATAGCTTCAGCGATTTCAAAATCTCCTTTTGGATTGATAATGGTTGAACTAGGCAGTTTGCCTTATTCCCTAAATTGTCCCATGAATTCCGCTACTTGCCCCTATTTGCTTCTTCAATTCGTCCACCTCTTTAGCTTGATTTTGCACTCCCTGCGTCAAAGAGGTGAGTAATTGAATAACTTTATCATTATCCAAAGACATACCTAAATTTGGTTGGACCGAATGCGGTTGAGGTTGCATTGGTGCAAATGGCCTTTGAAAAATCCTGAAGGGTGGTTGTCGAAATCCTCCTTGTTTTTGAGTTTGTTGAGGCTCATTCCACTTCATGTTTGGGTGATCTCTCTTGCCTGGATTGTAAATGTTGGCATATGGATCATATTTTGGCTGATTTTGGCCTTGGTACCCCACGACATTGGCACTTTCTCATCCTCCATTTTCTATTAATTGAGGACATTGATCATTAGAATGTCCTTGCATAGTGCACAGGCCACAAACACTTGCTCTTTGCACTTTGGATCCATCAAAAACCTATGACACAAGAACAGTGAGATTAGCCAATTGAGATTGAATTTTGGAAATTGCACTTACCTCATTCACTTCGGTTTGCTGTGGTCGGTCTCTTTATCCAACTCCCTCATATTGTTGTGCATTTAAGGCTCGATTGGCTATGAGGATCTTGGCAGCAACTGGGGTTTTGTCAACCAAAGCACCACCTGCCGAAGCATTTAGCATTTGTCTTTCAATTGGAAGGAGTCCCTCGTAGAAATATTGAATTAGAAGCTCTTCCTTCATTTGATGTTGTGGGCATGACGCAACTAAAGTCTTGAAACACTCATAATATGCTGCAAAGGATTCTCCTTACCCTTGTTGAATTCCACTAATTCTCTTCCTCAAAAGAATATCTCTTGAAGTTGGGAAGAATTTATCTAAGAATGCTTTCTTCATACTTTCCCAAGAAGTAACGGTTCCAAGTGCTAATTCAAAGAGCTAATCCTTAGCCTTTTCCAAAAGAAAGAATGGAAAGGCTTTCATCTTCAAAATATTGCCATCCATGTTGATTTGTGTCATGGTCGAACATACCACTTCAAATTCCTTCAAATGCTTGTTTGGATCTTCCATGGACAGCCCATGGTATTTGGGAATGTGATGCAGCAAGCTTGACTTCAATTCAAACTCATCGGTCTTGCCTTGAGCTGCCCTAGGATACTGAATGCAAATGGGCACGGCATTGTCCAATCCCGAGGCTGAAAGTTCCTTGATTGTTCGATTGTCCACCTCCATGTCCTGTTCTTCCTCCTCTTCTTCTTCAAATTCAGATTCAGAGCTAGAACTAGGTGGATTGGGTTCTAGTTGCTTCCTCTTCCTTCTCAAAGTTCGTTCAAAATCATCGTCAAACTCCAATATATGTGCACAAACAGATTGAGAACGTCGAGTCATAAACTAGTACCTAAAAACGTTGAGTTATAAACTAGTACCCAAAACAAAGTAAACAAAAAAAAAAAAAACAAAAAAAAAAAACCACAAGAAAAGCAAAACCAGAAACAAATGGGAGATTAGCAATTTTGCTAATCCTCGGCAACGGCGCCTTGATGTGATATAAACTAGCACACAAATTAAACCCTTTTTAGATAGTTGTAGAATATGAAAGTAGGGATCGTTCTAGGCCGGGGATTAGAAGGGATGCTCATCAACACAAACTAGACTTAAAAACACAAAACTAGACTCTAATAAATCAAAAATGACCAAATTAACTCAAAACAGCACAAAACAAACAAATTAACTCAAAACAGGAACTAAAGGATGATTTGCACGAATTCTAGCCTTATGTTGACTCAAAACACTAAACGGAAACCAACTTAAACAGATTCTAACTGAAAGACACGAAATATAAAGGGAGAAGTGGTTTTTGATGAATTTAAAGTAAAAGCAAACAGATTTAAAGACTCTAAACAACTTTGGACGAAATTGGGTGTTTTAATGGGTGACTGGCTAGCTAGAGGATTCTTTTCCACACATGACACATATGCAAACAAATCGATTTCCAATTATTATTCCACTAAACCATGAATGACAATGCCCCAAGTTAACTGTGAAATGCACAAATTAACCATCAGATTTTCCTAATTTCACTGAATTGGACTCAGCGACGCAACCAAATTATTCTTATCAAGTTCCCTATATGAATTGCATGATAGGGATACATATCAAAGATCATTAAGTTCTATGAAAATCATAAGCATTGACAAGGCATTCGTAACTATGAACTACATGATACTCCTGCCAGGATTTACCTAACACAATCATGACTAATGATTTCCACTACTTATAAATATAAGTTCATAACGATTAGGTGAAATTCTCTTTAATCAACATACAAGAATAAGTTATCAATCAAACAGATAAGTAAATCACATTCATGCGTTACGAAACAATAATTGGAGGAAATCAATTCATATCACATATATGTTCATGGCTTTGAATCCACCTCTAGCTAAAACGAGTTTGGTTCCTCATGTTCGCACTTAAACAAAGATAACTTAAATTAAACATTGAAAACAAAAGATAGAATACACCTAGGAACGTTCTAGCAATCTGATAGGAGCATATTTATACGACTTAGTTAGCTTGTTTTCTTGCATTTAATTAGCTAAACTATGTTAATTATAGTGTTTAAAGTTATTTTCGTGCAATTTCAGGTTTTAGTGTCAAAGTATGCAAAAAGAAGCAATTTGGAGCATTCTAGAGCATTTTTGGGCCAAGATTGGATAGTGCAAGCATGGAGGCATGAGGATGGACGAATTTGAAAGGCTTGAATTCAGTTAGGGAGTTGCAAGGGGGCCTAAAAACCTGATTTCTAGAAGGCTACATTAGAGCCACATGCACTATCCTTTAATCCATTGCAGCCACATGCACTTCCATCCTTTAATCCATTGCAGCCACCAACCAACCTAGCTGTCACCCACATGCTCTCCCATCATCATTCCTTCTTTAATCCATTCAGCCACATGTTTTCCCATGTGATTATTCAGCCACATCCATGCACTCTTCATGATGGCAGCCACATTCTCTCCCTAGCTGTCATATTCCCTCTTTAATCATTCATCCACCTATAAATAAACCTCCATTGCAGCCACAAACCATTCATTCATTCACCATTCACACCAGAAATTCATCCCCTCTCTATAACACATCCATACTTCACCATTCTTCATATTTTCTGCCCAAAAATAAGCCTTGAAGTCCCCTACATCCATCCCTATCCTAAACACATCATTCTACACCATCCATAACCCCCAAAACCTATCCTTAGACCTTGTGCCGCAACAAAGAGGAGGAGAAGGGCCTAAACGTTCATACAATTCAAGTTTGAGTTGTTGGAATTTTTAGGTGTTTCTTTTCCTTGATTTCAATGTTTAATTTCAATTCTCTTTGTTTTGTGCGTATGAGGAACTAAACCCCCCCCTTGGCTAGGGGGGGATTCGAAATATATGTTTATGCTTGCAATATGATTTGATTACTTCTAATTACGTTTCATAAGTTGTGAATTCAATTTGTTTAACTGTTTGATTGATAACTTATTTATGTATGTTTATTGAGAGTGCACGCTTAATTTTCATGCATGAATATGACACTAGAATATAAGTGAGTTTCACCTAATAGTTATGAACTTATATTCACAAGTAGTGGAGGTTGCTTATAAACAATCGCGTTAAATGAATTCTTGGCAAGAGTATCATGCATTCATAGTTACAATTGCCTCGTCAACACTTATAATTTTCATAGAGCATAATGATCTCTCATTGTATCTCTTCTATGCATTCATGCTGAGAACCATTGGAGAATGATTTGAATTGTCGCATGCATCATCCAATTCAATAACATAAGGAAAATTTGAGAGTTAATTAGTGCATCACGGTTAACTTGGGGTGTTGAGCATCATGGTTTATTGAAAAGCAATTGGAAATCGTTTTATATGCAAGTGTAACATGTGTGGAGATGAACCCCTTAGCTAGCCATCCTATCCCTTCTATTCCATCAAATTCGTTTTACAATCTGTTTTGTTTTCAAGTTTCTGGTTTAATTTCAAATTCATCCAAAACCAATCCCCCTTTACTTTATTGTCCAAATTAGTTAGAAAGTGTCTTAGTTTGTGTTTATAAGTGTTTTGATTCAATTTGTTGCACAAATTCGTCCAAATTCACCAAGGTGCTCAAAACTGCCCAGAAAGTGATTTTAAGGCAGTTTTGAGTGTTTTGGGTGATGTTTGAGTCTTTTGGTTTGTTTTAGTATTTTAAGCGTTTAGTTTCGCATTCTTTGAGTCTAGTTTAGTGTTTTAAACTTTATTTTACGTTTTTGAGTCAGTTTCCAAGTGATTTGCAATCCCTCCTAATCCCCGGTTAAGAACGATCCCTACTTACATACTTACTACAATTGATAAAAAGAGGGTTTAATTTGTGTGCGTATAAATTCTCGCATCACAATCCAAGCTTGAATGGCAGGGCACAACTCCAAGGGTCTTCTCTCCTATCTGCTTACAAAGTTGCGGCACTAGAGAGATTTATGCGTGTGATGGATGTGATGTGAATTGTGGTGAAAGATGGATGATTTATGATTGCTGCGGCAGAAGGTATTTATAAGGAGAAGGGAAGGCACAGCAAAGGCTGAAAAGAAGGGGAATTAGGATTCCAAATCAACAAGGAAAAAGGATACTTCTCATTCAGATTCTAGGTAGGGAAAGGAATGGTCCTTGCGGCAGGAAACATGGCTTCTAGAAGGGATGTATGCGACATAGATTTAGGGATAAGGCTTTGGCTTCTAGAAACCTGATTTGTAGGTATCCTAATGTCATTTAGATTTAGGGATAGGGCTTTGGCTTTTAGAAACCTAATTTGTAGGTAGCCTAATGTCATTTAGATGTCCTCCTTGCAGCTGGAATTAAGGTGGGATAAGATTAGGATAGTATAAGATAAGGTTTGGATAAGATAAGGTCGTTTGGATAATGTTTCCTTCTTTATAGCTGATTCCTTATCTTCCAAGTCTTGAATTAATTCTTCCAGATGTTAAGCACTTTCCTAGCCTCTTTTGATCTTCAAAAATGTCCATCCACCTTGCTCCATGCATGTATTATCCATTCCAAGCCCAAAACGGCTCTAAAATGCACCAAATTGCCTTTTCTTGCCACTTTTGCCATTTTAACCTACAAACACACGAAAATGGCTTAAAACACTCAAATAAATAGAAACTAACTCACTAAATGTAAGGAAACAAGATAACAAAGTCACATAAATATGCTCCTATCATTGGTTTTCACTACTCTTGAGCATGATTTCTACATACGTATGTATTATTATTTTCTGGGAAATTATACGAGTTTTATGGTGAGGGGTTATTATTTTTTGAAAGCGAAATGGTTTCAAAAAGCTTTATTTTTGCCCACTCACGTTTTCTGTTTTGTGCCCCTCCATGTTCTAATTAGATGTTCGAGTTGGTGTCATACGAGGACTCTACAGTGGTTCTGACAGACTTCAATTAATGTAGGAACTTTATTTCATGTCCTGTATAATTAATACTTAGCCTGCTGGACTGCACATAGGTTACCTATGCTCTGAATATGTGTGTCTACACTTTAAATACCTTCACTCACACTTGTATATTTGTCTAGTGTAAGTTAGCTAATTTGGCTTTTGTTCACCCGCATTTACATAATATTATCACTTCTGCGCTGCGCACATGGCTACGTCACCCTCACATGATGGCCAGCATGCCTCGATTCTGGTCGGGGTATGTTAGGTTTGTCCAACTCAACCACTACACTATCCTTAAGGCTATTAAGGATAGAGTGACTGATAATTCCTTCTCATTCCTTTTTAAGGAAGAAGTCATGACTTTTGGGAGCCATAAACTCTGTTTGATAAGTGGACTAAGGTTCGGAGATTTCCCGCCCCAAACAGAAGGAAGATGAATGTTGTATTAGATAGGCCTATTTCAGGGGGGGGAAAATAAGACAACCCTGAAACAATTGGAGGACCAATTCAACTTGTACCAAAAGGAAGATAATCTCAACAAGCTAGGCCTACTGTTCTTCGTCCAGTTTATTGTTTTGAGCAAGGAGAATGACTCATCCATTGACTACCATCTGCTTGAGTTGGTAGATAATGAAGATAAGTGGGAGACATATCCAAGGGGTTTTGCATGTTGGGACTACCTAAGAATTAACATTTAACTCTAAATCACAATGTGATATATAGAACAGGAAGACATATCTGTAGAAGCCATCGTGGTTGTCAAAAGAACTCTTCTACTCACTCAAGCCCTTTATGCTCTTATGGTGATAAAACCCTAGACTTAGAACCAATGCTTTGTGAGTAGGGAAACCTTTTTATTTATTGATGACCAGCAGCCAACTTCCATCTATCATGGGTGAGTTGCTTATCATCCCATATCATCACAACCTGGAAGTTATTGAGTAGTGGAGGAACGGTTTGTATTCAAAGCATTTTGAATGTGTTTCCATGATTATATGAAGCTAGTATTCCACGTATACAACTCATTGACGAATTTAAATTTATTTTTATCAGCATATATCTTGGTCCTTATTGCAACAAGTTGAGTTCACATAGGATTCTTACATTCTCCCACATGGATGTTAACTAATTGTGTTCTATAAGATATATGACCAAAATAAAATTCATCCCTTAAGAGATCACATTGAGTCTACGCTGCTAACTTCTTATACACATTGACCAGCATGCATTTAGAAGAGTGGACTCCAGGAAACAATACATGTATCCACCCTGAAACCACAATTTTCAAATTCATGCTGTATAATGCTGATGAAACACACATTTACACACATCCACAGATTTTACCTGTGTATATATATATATATATATGTCACTTCATTCCTCTCGTAAATTCACCCATTTCACCTTTATTGATCGAACCCAAATTTTCCATCTTCAATCATTGAATTTTTTTTCTTTCTTTCAAATTCCTGCATTTTCAGATATCAATCAGCATGTTCTTTGGAACAAGGATCAATCACAACATTATGGATTAATCACATGAAATACATATCACATTTTCATTAGAAAACTTGAAATGGCTAAATTCAACACTTATCAAAAGCAATAGTCATTTACTCCCACACATCAGCCGACTTAAAATCATCATGAATTCCCATGTTTGCAACATGACTCTTGAAAGCTCCCACATTAACAGAATGATCTTAAACATAAAATAATACAGTGCGAACAACACTCTCACGAATTTACCATAACTTAATTCTAGAACAATACTTCAAACAAGGCTTTTAATATACTTTGAGAGCAACCTTACTCAAGCAATTACATAACACATAATGCATATTATCACAAATTTGTTTTCTACCTTTCTTCAGTATTAAAAGAAAAACAAATTTGTTTACCAAAACCACATGTACGGATCTCATTAACACATGAAATCAAACAATTTAAGAATAAAATCAGTACGAGTCAATAAGCTTGAATTAATGCTAGGTTCCTGTTGACCTCAAAATCCTTTGTAGAATTAACAAATAACTAATCTAAGGCGTCTGATAATGACAACAAGCAATAGGAAAGATTAACAAGGGCACATAGCTGTGTTGTTGTCCTTTGAGTCATGAATCAATTCTAATTTCATCAACCATTAAAGCATATTAGTATTTGTGAAATGTCTTGTAACCAAACAACATATTTATATAATATAGAATAACAAAATAATAGAGGAAGTTAACTCAATACACAAATCTCTTCCACTCAAAATCAACATGATTTAGAATACTCCCACCATTGTTTTCAAAATTCAATATCCTATTAAAAGAAGTCAATGAGTGAGAAGCCCACATTTTTCTTTAACCAATTCTCCCACTTGGGCAAAGCACTTAATAATGTGCTCTTTGATGTGGTAGAAACTAACACACAAATTAAACCCTATAAATTATGCAATCGTAGTATAAGTAAGTAGGGATCATTCTATTCCGGGGATTAGAATGGATGCTAATCAACACAAATTAAACTTATAAAACTGAAAACTAAGTTAAACTAAAAACAAAACAATGACTGGGGGGATTTGGACGAATTTAATTAAAACGAAAGTAAAGTGCAGCAAGTAAATTAAGTTGTGAATGAAATATGGATGAAAGGATAGCTAAAGGATTCTTCTCCACACATGAAACATATGCATACAAATCGATTTCCAATTAGTCTTCCTATAAATCATGAATGACAATGCCCCAAATTAACTGTGAACAACACTAATTAACTCTCAGATTTTCCTAAGTTCATTGAATTGGACTCAACGACGCAACCAAATTATTCTTCTCAAGTTCCCTAACTATGAAAAGCATCATAGAGATGCATCTCAAAAATCATTAAGTTCTGTGAAAATCATAAGCATTGACAAAGCATTCGTAACCATGAAAAGCATGATACTTCTACCAAGAATTTACTTAACTCAATCATGACTAGTGACTTTTACCACTTACATAACGATTAGGTGAAATTCCCTTATATTCTAGGATCAAATCCCTGCATGCAAACTAAGTGTGCACCCTTAATAAACATACAAGAATAAGTTATCTATAAAGTAGATAAGTAAATCGTATTCATGTTTTATGAAACAATAACTGGATGTAATCAATTTATATAAAACATATGATCATGGCTTCGAGTTCACCTCTAGCTAAAAAGAAACTTAGTTACACATGTTCATCATAACAAAAAAAGCAATCTAAAATAAACATTGAAACTTAAAACAAAGATAGAAAGAACTCTGAAAAATTCCAGCAACTTCAATGGATGAATAGTAGGCATGGCACACTCTAAAACATGCAAGAATTTCATATATATATATATATATATATATATATATATATATATATATAGGGAGGGAATGGCTGAATCCAAGGAGGAAAATGTTTTGGCGTTTTGAATTATTTTAGGACTTTAAGAATCAGATAGAGAGTGTTGAAATGTGATTAGGATTCCTCCTTGCAGCTGGAGATAAGATAAGATAAGGTTGAATAAGATAATATAAGATAATGTTCCTCTCCAACTAGGATTCCTCTTTCTTGTGTAATTCCTTGTCTTCCAAGCCTCAACTTTAATTTCTCCAGATTTTAGCACATATCTAGTACCATTTAAACACCAAAAACGTCCAGCTCATATGCTATCCAGCCCATATGCAATCCAAGCCAAGTCCAAAACTGCTCCAAATTGCTCCATTTGGCTATTTATTGTCATCTTTACCAACTGGACCTCCAATAATATGAAAATAACTTAAATTACCAAAATAAATGAAAATTAACTAAGTAAATGCAAAGAAATAAGATAAAAAAGTCGAATAAATATACTCTTATCACTCTTCCAAATATGACTTTATGATATCACTTACCATGTATTCTCTATACTTAACAATGTAACGTTGAATTGCCTTCAACACAATTCCAACCAACAGACTCAAGTTTAGACGTGAAGGATGAAGTAGATATTAATTATCAAGTTATTAGTATGTCATTCTCAGATTGTTCGCATACAAAAATCAACTAACAAATATGGTTTCAGTTCTCTAGGTGAAGGAAAAACTAACAAACCAAAATACAATTTTGAAAGCCATATCAATTAAGTCGCATGCTTAAAATTTGAATGTGTGAACGCTGCACGTACTTAAAATTCCATATTCATGTCTTTCAATATATAATCATCATACCTTGACTGGACGTTAACATATATATGATCACATGAGAAATACTGGTTGATACATGGGAATAGACAACAGTATCTATATAGGATCATCTTACAGTCTACGTGCTATAAATTTTACTCCCTATATAAGCTATGATTCATGTCTTGATGCTAGATGTATTGCTGTCACTCTTGATTGCCAAACAACATGTTAAAGAAGAGAATTATACATGCACCAGCTCATCGAAATGAAAGCCTAATTGATTGATCATGCATACATTTCACCTGCCTTTGATATTGCTATAAGTATGATAAAGCCTAACCCTTCTTGATCATGTCTCAACACGGGGTTTTACTTATTTCTTGTTGAAAAATCAGTCTCAAGATATAGGTATAGCCATACTGAATAAATGCTCATAATCGGATTTCAATTTATACACACACACACATACATATGTATTATATAGTGCCACAATACGAATAATTAATTTCATGACAAAAGCAACTTAGCCCAATTAAAGGAGAAGCAAGTGTTATTACATAAGTGTCTTTCGATAATTCGTTGACACCTTAACAGTTCAGTAATACACACACACACACACACACACACACACACACATATATATATATATATGATCATTTCAAACTCATGGGCAATATTGGGGAAAATATGTCTCTTTATACATGCTTGAATAAATACCCAAACATACCAGCCTTTTTCGACCTTTTGAACTTTACACCAACATCTTTGATAGGAGCATATTTAGGCGACTTAATTAGCTTGTTTTCGTACATTTATGTTGTTAGTTCATAGTTATTTTAGTATTTTAAGCTATTTTCGTATGGTTGTAGGTCCAAATGGTTAAAGTGGCAAGAAAGTGCATTTTGGTGCATTTTGGAGCAGTTTTGGGCATTAAATGGATTGCACATGCTTGGAGCAATGTGGATGGACGAAATTGAAGTCCAAAGGAGTCTAGGAATCTGCTAAGAAGTTGGAAGACATTAATTCAAGAATTGGAAGAAAAGGAATCAACTACAAAGAAGGAAACATGAGTCAAACTTCCTTATTTTGACTTAACTTTCCTAGTCTCTTCCTACCTAAGTTTCAGCTACCAAAAAGGGTTCCTAATTAATTTAGGACACTTAAATATATGTCTAGAAGACTCAGTCCTACTTCCTAATCCATGCCGCACATATCTTTTCTAGATTTCCCTTTTTATTGCAGCAAATCACTTTCCCATTCTCTAAAACATCATTGCCGCAGCTTTCCCTTTCCCTTTTCCCAATTCCTTGCTGCTTATTTTACTTCCCTTTTCCCTCTTGGACTATGAATTTAATTACCCTTTTCTTGGAGGATTTGGAATCTTAAAACCTTCCCGAATTAATTACTTAATGCCTTAACCTTTCTCCCTCTATATATACATAATCTGCCGCACATATTGGAGACATCCGTACACATCCATTCGAATTATTCCTCATTCTCCCCATTCATTCAGCCATCATCCACCCTCTACCACCATCCAACCTATCCATCCATCACTATAATTCATACCCAAACACCCTTGTGCCACAAAAAAGAAGGAGAAAGAAGAGAGGAGAAGCCTTGGACGTTTTGGCCATTCAAGCTTGGATTGTTGGAGCGTTTCTAGGTGTATTCAATCTTTGCTTTCAATGTTTAATTTATATTCTCCTTGTTTTGTTGTAAACATGAGGAGCTAAACTTGTTTTAGTTAGGGGAGACTTTGAAACCATGATTATATTTGCAATATGAATTGATTAATTTCAGTTGTGATTTCATAAATTGTGAATGCAATTTACTTAACCGTTTGATGGATAACTTATTCTTGTTTGTTGATTAAGGGTGCACACTTAGTTTGCATGCATGAATTTGGTGCTAGAATATAAGGGAGTTTCACATAATCATTACAAACTTATATTCACAAGTAGTTAAGGTTGTTTTCACAATCATGTTAAGTAAATTCCTAGCATGAGTATCATGATGTCATAGTTACAAGTGTTTTGTCAATGCTTATGATTTTCATAGAATGTAATGATCTTTGATTGTATCTCTATTATGATGTCATGTAGGGAACTTTTGAAGAATGCTTTGGGTTGTCGTATGATGTCATCCAATCCAATAACTAAAGGAAAATCTGAGGGATAATTAGTGATGTCACGGTTAATCTGGGGTGTTGAGGTTCATGGTTTATCGAAAAAGCAAAAATCAATTTGTGTTCGAATGTATCATGTGTGGAAAAGTATCCTCTACCTATCTAATCATTCATCGTTTTCCCCAAATTCGTCCAAATCCTATTTAAGTCTTTTAGTTACTTGTGTTTCTCTTAAATTCATCCAAAACCCAATCCCCTTTACTTACTTGTTTCAAATTTGTCCTAAAGTGTGTTTTTGAGTCTTTTGAGTCAAAACCAATTCTATTTTCGTCCAAATTAAGTCCTAGAGTCTAAAAGGAGTCTTTTTTATTGTTTTGCATTGTTTTGAGTCATGTAAGTTTAGTTAAGAGTCTTTGAGTTTGTTTAAGTGTTTTTAAGCATATTTTTGTATCTTTGAGTCAGTTTTCATTAGATTAGCAATCCCTCCTAATCCCCGGCCTAGAACGATCCCTACTTATATCTATACTACAATTGTCAAAAAGAGGGTTTAATTTGAGTGCTATTATTTATCACATCAAATTTTTAGTGCCGTTGCCGAGGATTAGCAACTTTGCTAATCCCCCGTTGTTTCCCTTTGTTTCAGTTATGTATTTTAGTTTTAGTTTCTGATTTGTATTTTGTTTTGTTTTGTTGATTTTACGTACTAGAAAAGCAAGACATGGCTCTTGATAATGCTTCTCTTTTGTCACAGCTCATGGAAAGGTCCCAAAGAGTTGGTACATTTGATCATAATCAATCAAGGAATGACATGTTTTCCAATACTTACAATTCAGATTGGAGTGATCATTCAAACTCTATGTATACGAGAGGGTAAACTAATTCCCTAACACCTATCTGGGTATGTTTTCCAATGTGAGAGGGTAAACTAATTTCCCAACACCCATCTAGGTAAGCTTTCTAGTGCTAGAAAGAAAACTAATTCCTCAACACCCACAAGGGTATGCTCTCTAGTGTGAGAGGGTAAACAAATACCCCAACACCTATCTGGGTATGCTTTTTCATGCTCTCTAGTGCGAAAGGGTAAACCAATCCCCCAACACCTATCTGGGTATGCTTTCCAGTGTGAAAGGGTATACTAATTCCTTGATACCCATCTAGGTAAGCTCTCTAACATGAAGGGGTAAACTAATTCTTTGACACCCATTTGGGTCTTCACTCCTACGTGGAGAGGGTAAACTACTCTGGAATAGACACTAAGTGTAGGATCTTTTCTCAAGGTCTTAGCTGATTAAAGGATTCAATTTCGTGGGAGCCCCGGTTTCTAACTAGAAGAGACACTAAGTGCAAGATCCCTACCCATGAAAGATTCGCATAACATAATGGCCTACCTATGGTGTGCAATCTTCATGAACGTAACTCAACTTTAAAGTGTTGCAATATTAGTCAAGCGACTTGCGAAATCAGTTACATTGCTACCCATGAGATTCATAACGAGCTGAACGTAGCTTAGATGATCAGTGAACTAGCACTCCGGAAGGCTAGGGCATTGAGTCTAAATCTTTCACACAACTTAACCCTAAATTGCCTCTAAGAGATAGGGGTAACGCCTAAAGTCATCACGCGAGTGATTTGCTTATGTAAGTATAAGATTCAGCCAACGATCCAATGGCTAGCAGCCCTAGGCAATTTGTAAACTGAGACTTACGCCTTCTATGACTACCCGAAATCGTCTGCTTATTCAAAAGTAGTGCATCCGGTTAACAGCCTATAGCTAAAAGTTTGCAAAACCCAAAGCCAAAATATACAACTGTAGTAGCTATGCAAACTCATTTGTTTTCTATGAAAGCCATGGGTCCGGTTGCTGGTTCTATAAGTTAAAAATTTTAAAATTTTGCAATTTGCCTTGGGAGGGCAATGCTCGTGAAGGCATCAAATCTGAGATGCATAACTATAGTAGCTACGTGGACTCTTCTTCTTTCTATGAAAGTCACGCATCCAGTTGCTGACTCTATAAGTTAAAAATTTCGCAATTTGGCCCCAGGATGGCAAGGCTCGTGAAGCCACTGTAGTTGAAGTTCATAACTATAGTAGTAATATGGACTCGTCTACTTTCTACAGAAGCCACACTTCTGGTTACCAGCTCTATAAGTTAGAAAATTTTCGCAAAACACCTCGTAGAGGCAAAGTTCCTTGAGCATTAAAGCTAAGACTACAACGTAAAGTCACGACGTGGGATCTATCATTTCAATGAAATAGCTCACCTAGCTGCCCATCCTACGGTAAAGTCTTGCAAATCACCTCAAGCAGGCAAGCCTTCTGAAACCCCTAAGCTAAAACTAGAACCTAAAGCATGACGTGGGATCTACTGCTTCATTGAAGGAGCTCACCCAGCCGCCCGTCCTACAATAAATTATGCAAAAGACATAGCGAAATCGTGAGGATGAAATAAATAAAAGAAAGCAATTCATTAAATTTCTAGCAAATTGATAAACTGGCTTGAAGGTTAACAAAGTTTAAACAAAGAAGAACAAAAGGAAAAGAATAAAATTCCTAAGTCTAAGCAAAAAGACTATTCATCAGCAGCTTGTGCAACCACTGGTTCCTCGACTACCACGCCTTCGGCAGCCACACCGCTCTTAACAACCAAAGCTTCCATCAACATATCCTCAGCTGCCCCTGCTTGGATAGTCTGACCATCAGCAGCTCCACCAAAGGCAACCTTAAATGAGAAGTTAAGTAGATCAACTATAGAAATGGAGTAAGTCTCGAAGTCTTTCTCGAAAAACTCATAATCTGACGGCCTACCTTGGAAATGGTCTACATAGCCAAGCATGTAGAAATTGACCTAACAAGAAGCAAGTGCCACTACGTGATCGACCCTCTCATTCTTCAACTATATATTTTCCTCATCTAACCTAGTGTGAGCATCCTACAATATATTCAGTTCTTTCTTTAGGTTCTCACTAGCAAACAGCACACCTTGTACATCCACTTCCTTGGACTCAAACTTACTGGTAACATCCTTAAGACGAAACACTTCACCATGCATGAATATAAGCTCCCCGTCCTTGTTAAAATAAGCAGATTGTAGCTCCAAATTAACATACTCAAGGTCTTGGACCACGGTGCAAAACGACTGACTTTCTTCTCTATAGCTTCCAACATTGCTGGAGTCGCACCAAGTTTAGCTTTCAAATCGACGACCTCCCAATGAACAGTTTCTAGCTGCACAAAAGTTGGGGTAGAGATATCAAACCCCTTCAAAATGACGAGTCCAAATTCGAGTTTCTCAATCTTTTCAGCAGCCGAGCAAAGCTGAGCCATCAACACCACCTCGACCTCATTAGCACTTTTAGTAGCATTCTAATCCACCCACATGGACCCAGCTACCAAGATCAAGTCTTCTACATAGTAGCAAGCAAGGAGGACTTTCTCAAGTAGGCAAGACACTTCGTAAAAGAGTCTGAGTGAATCATCTTCCCAGCACTATCAACAAACTTGGTACACGCATCGACATCCTCAAGTAGGTTAGCATTCAGTAACACACAAATATTAGAAAATTCCTTGAAAACAGATTCAGTGGACTTTTCACAACTGCTCATGGGAGCAGACTTCCCGTTCTCAACAGATGAATCAGTTCTAGTAGTAGTAAGAACAGGCCCTAGTGCCACTTTAGCAGCAGAATCCACATTCTAGCTCTTCATAACAGTGAGCATCTCAGAAGCCAAATTGGGCTTAGCTCCAGAGGCACCATTCGGTACAAATCTAGACACTAAGGCAGCACAAAACTTTTACGATAAACAATCGTCACAGCAATAGTCATGGCCACCTTCAAAGCAGCATGCTTTGCAGGCTCAAACTTAACAGTCTTTTTCTTCCCCTTGGGAGAAGTCAGATTAATGACAAGTTTTCCAATACCATACATCAAACCCCACGCCCTGGCCCTATTTTCTCCTCTAGCGCGCAGCCTGCAAAGATCCAACCCAGCATGCTTCAAGGCCTTACTCGGAAGGAAGGCCACACCACCCTCATTCTCTTAAGCTGAAACCTAGCCCGCATAAGCCTCACATCTGTCTTTCCTTAGTAGCATGAGCCCGTGCCTAGACTGCCAAGCATAGGGCCTTGTGCCCAAGCCGTGGCCCTAACCGCGCAATTCTTAGCCTACGTCAGTCGTGCGCCAACTGAAGCTCACGCCACCACCTTCGTGCGCCCAAGTTATGGCCCCAGCCATGCAATTCTTGGCCCACACTAGTTATGTGTTAAGCCAAGCTCAGGCCACCAGCTCCTTGCGCCCAAGTCGAAACCCCAGCCACCTAATTCTTGGCCTACGCCAACTGCGCGCTGAGCCAAGCTCACTCCGCTAGCTCCTAAGACTAGCCCAGCCGATTCTTAGCCTTTGCCAGCTAGCCGTGTCACACTGTACAAGTTCTTTGAGCTGCTTGATTTACGCAACAACCTTATGGCTATCAAGTCACCACCTTCAGCTCTACTGAGCCATTTTTTCAAGCCCCAAGGCTCTAGAAAATTAAGAAGAAAGAAAATTAAATATTTTCTTACCTTGGTGTAGTACGGAGAAGAAGAACAACAATGCGAAACAACTCTTTGCAAGGGCAAGAGGAGAAAAGATCTAAAGAAAGGGGAACAAATTTCCTATGATTTCTTTCTTCCTTGTGGGGATGAAAATTGTTCTCCAAATTCATTTAATCACCTGATTAAGGAACAATTAAATAGGTATTTGGGGCAATTGGTTTCCTTTTCCTAGAAGAGTCTATCTCCAAGTCAAAGAATGAGATCTACATCAAATTGGGAAATAACTCTCTACACACCTAGGCAGCTTGGGGCTTCTACACTTATTGCCCTTTTTCCTACATGCAGCCCAACAGGTGTACTGGGGTACTTGTGGAGCCTAAATAATCCCAAAAATCTTAGAGGCGACACGCGGACTTTTGCTCAAGAAAGACAAGATTGTCTTCATTAAATGGACAAGCTTCTCAAATACTCTCACACGTAGCTCAGCACCCCTGAAGGTCCAAGCAGCTGAATACGACTGCTCACAACTCACCTACCCATGGTAAGGATAAGTCAAGGGCATTAAAGATAAGGAAAAGTCAAAGGCATTCAAGTAAGTAATCCTTATTTTAATGAACTAGGGATACTTCCACCATTATCTTAAGATATTATTTCCTATTTAATATCTTAAGAATAATCTTTCTATACACCTTGGCTAATAAGATGCTGCCACGGGTAAGGTAAAAACCCTAACACAGTGGCCGGCCACTCCCCTATAAATACCTCCATCTATACCAAAATTTGGTAAGTTTTTGCTACCCCTAAAAGCCCTAAATACATACTCTTTTCAAAGAAACTAACTTAGGCATTAGAGATCAATTGGCCTAACACCCCCCCCCTCCCCACCAAACCTCTTAAGTGTATGAGGTTTAGGTCTTTGATCAAAGGTGTTGATTGTTTTGCATATGCATTTTCGTCAAAGAAAAGGACAACGGAAATTTGCATCGATACAATCTATGTTCTACATCTAAGTTGGAAATTTTATCATTTCTTTGTTCAACAAGCCTTAAATATAATGAATTTTTCATTCCAATCCAAGCCTAAAGACCAAACAAGGCCAAGCCCTTAATTTGTATCATAATCCAAATATACAAGCTAAATACATAATCAAAGTAGTGGGGAATGTTAGAGAATATTTAAAGTACATGGAAGTTGTTACAACCTATTCCTTAAAATACTATATTTTATTCTCAATACATGTGGAAAGACCATTTTGCCCCTGAGTGGGTGTCTTGAGTAATTTTCAAGCCTTGACTTTAAGTCTAATTTCTTATACTTTCTTACTTTTTTTCTAAATATAGTAATGGATGTGAATGTGAAAATGGAAACAAAATTCAAATCAAAGTCTCAAGGGCATAATTGTAGTTTTCATAATTACGGAGGGCAAAAACGTAATTTCACTTAACTTTGGTTAGGTGGGCTTACACTCTTTCTCAGTTCCTCTCTTCCCTAACTTTCAGATCACTCACTCTCTCTCATCTCAAACTCACTCTTTCTAGCATCGAGAGAAGAGAGCTTTCACTCTCCCACTTACCATCATAAATCGAGACTCAAAACCACATACTTGGGATCCCTAGGACTTGAGGAACTTAGTTGTACCATTGCATATGGGATCGAAGCTTGGGTAATGCTCTGCCATTGAAGCTTCAAGCTTCAAGCTTCGAAACTCTAAACCCATATGAAGTTTGGCTTGATTCTTGCTTATATGTACTTTCTCCTTGCTTGGGAAGTGATTTGTGAGAAATTTTACTTCGAAATTGAGGGGTTTAACCCCTACATTCTCACTGAAACCTTGCTAGTTTCCTGGCATCTTCTCTCAGCAAATTCCGGTGAGTTCGGGGGTTTTGGAGCTCGAGCTCAACTTGAACAAGTCCCACGTAATTAACTACCTTTTTGCATATGGATTTTAGTTGGAAATTACTAAGATTTAACATACATGCACCTTGTATCTCCTTTTCAAAACCAAGCCAACCTTATCTAATTCGAGGTGGATTCGACCTCTCCTCATTCTAAATTGATTTTAGGTGAGTTCCCAAGACCTTGTTTGATATTTTCTAGGATTTTGATGCTGAAATCATGAGTTTTGGACTGATTTGAGCTCTATAACCTCTTGGAAAACTCTTTGCAGCTTCTGGTGCGACTCTAGCGACGGTAGATAAAGGCCGGCGATGGTTGTCATTAACTTTAACGACAACAACTGAAATTCCGTTAACTTTGACAGAGTCCACTAACAAAGCAGTTATATTCCTTTCACTCTTTACACTCTTCCCAACGATCGGCGCATGGCACTGGCGATAGCGAGTGCAACATCTAATTGCTGAACCATGGTGGTGAGTATGACTACGTGTTTGCTAGCAACGATGACCCACGGTGGTGCGTCTTTCCCAATGTGTGACACCACCGCAACGACACGTGGCCAGAGCACGGAGGGGTGTGGCGGTGCGTGCAGGACCCGAGGCCTACCCCTAGGTTTTTTGGTGTTTTGAATTACGTGGCGCCCTCTGTTTGTTCAAATTCTCCACCTAAATGGTAGTTTTGGACAATTTTCCATAAAATGTCGATTAAAGCTTAACTTAGCTTTATACTTAATTCATAGGCTTACTTAAGGATTAAAATATTTAGGGGTGGGCAAACGGGTCTAGAATCGGCGAGGCGGGGTGGTTACAACTGATTCGGGACAGGTACGGGGTGAATCCGAATTTAATAAAGAAGAAACGAGGCGAGGCGGGATGGGTTGTTGATAATTTACAGGGCGGGACGAGTCCAAAACTTTAGTGTAACGTAAGTGTTAAGCTTCCCAGTCCTCTCCCCACTTTCTCGTTTCTTCCACCCAAACATTCTTTTTCCCAAATCCTAGACTCCCTATCTTAGTCTTCTTCTTCTTCCCAATCTCGTACAGTCATTTCGTCAAATTCAATTGGGATTTTCTTTAGGAATTTTATTTGATTGTTTAAGAGAAAATAATTTGTTGTTTTCTTTTTGAATTTAGATGGTTGTTATTTGGGCAATATTGTTGTGGAAGCAAAAAGGGCAGCTTGATAATGTCTCTTCTACATCAAAATCAAAATCATATACAACCACCATCTTCGAGAAGCTCACGCAGGAGGTGTCGTGAGAAACTTGAGAGATAGCAAAGATTGAAGATAGATGACTATGGCGTGACAATGACAGCAGACCTTGTCGATGACGGTGGGCTTGAGATTGACGAAGATGGCTTGTCAAGAAGGATCTGGGTTGTTAAGGAAGATTTGTATTGCTGCAATCAATTGTAGTGCAGTTCATGAAAATTATGTATTTTTGAAAAAAAAAAGATTAAAAAATAAGGTCTTGCTCCAAAACTCACATTCCACTTTGAAGGGAAAATATGAGATTTATGTGGGATTTCTATTGACTAGCATGCATATACAATTCAAAATTTATATACGAAAACAACGGAAGCATGTCATCAATTAATATCAAAGCTCTAGTCATGAAAATCCCCTTCAAGATTCATAGGTTTATTTATGATGCATCAAAACAATTTATTGAAGAACAAAGTTTAGGAGTAGTTTTATACCTCTTGATCTAGATCTTAGACCAAGGATTGACCACCTCCAAGCTCTTTGCTCCTTGAACTCCTTGAGCCTAGCCTCCCTCCTTGCCTCCTCCACTTTGTTGAGAATGAGTGCTCCTAGGTCCTCTTCAAGTTTCCAAAATTGAAAACCTCTAAAGATCCTCACCCACTAGTGTAGTGAGAAGGATGAAGGAAATATCCAAAGGGGTGATAAAATGATTAGCTAATACCCCCTATGGTGGCCGGCCCTTTGTTGTTAGAGAGAGTTTGATATTCTTTTCTCTTTTTGTGTTTTGAACAACCTAAACACACTAACTCTTCTTTCATTATAATGTTCCTTTTATTACATAAAGAAACAAGTCAACAATTGACCTTCTCTCTCCCTCTCTTTGGCCGGCCATATGTGTTTGGTTTGGGCTTTGGGCTTTTAATTATTTCAAGTCATCCAATGCTTGAATAAAAGCCCAATGGGTTTTGGCCCAATGGGCCTAATTAAACCCGAACGTTTCTTTAAGCCCAAAACGATCTTTATTGCTTTTATGATTTCTTTAGACTTTCTAAATTAATCAAAACACTTAATTAATCCAATTAATTATTTCCATCATCCATTAGTTACTCACTACAAGAGTGTATTGGTGAACAATCTTTTAGGTTCTAATTAGCAAGGCAGTGAGGTGATTGGCACCAATCCAATTGATTATATTTAATCCATCCACTTAGTGAATTAAAACTTACTTTTAATTCACCTTCTTCTTTGATGACTACATTTAATCATCTTAGAAGAACTCACAAACCATGAGTGACATCTAAACATATATCATGGCTACCCAAGCTAATGTAGAAGTTTATTCGGAGAACCTATTCAGTTGGAATTACAATGTAATTCGATCCTTCTTTAAAACAATACTCTCAATCACATCACTAGGGTATGGATTTATAATGTCAAACCCCTAATGTGATTATTCCTTCTTATACGATTCATTTGAGACGTATAGGAACGCTTTCCTTTATTACGCTCGATACTTCGGCCGAAGATTCCCGAATCATATCTTAGAGTATTCATCCTCTCTTATCGAGGATTAGAGATTCCTTGTTGCGCATTCACTTGCCTTCATGGCTAAGTGGCTTAACCCCAACGATGCCTTGGACACTCGCGTACGGAATGACTTTAACATAATCAAAGATTAAGTACTTAACCACAAGACAACGACGATGCCTCAGGTCAAAGGATTACTTACATTATTCCAACCATTAGAGTTACTTGCTTGACATGTGAGTAGACCTCCATGCAAGTACTCTCGTTCGATTGTGTTCAGTGAACTCATTCCCTTAATGAGCACCTACATGCTTGTCTTAGTGTCGCTACACGAATGGGATGAGACTTTCCATCCTTCCAATTGAAGCAGACATAGTATGTACCAGTCTATGGATTGTCAGTATCCCTCCGACAATCCTTATGACCAGGAACCTTTTTGGACATGATGGTTATGAGAAGAAGGTCTCTGTAATCTAACATCATTAAGTTACTTCTTCCATCGATCCATTGTCCATGGATTCACTATTTAGGACATATTTTGTTCTTTGAGATAGTCCTAATTAGTATCTTTGCCTTCCGATGTATAAGAGTCATATATACATCAATTCATTGTCCTGAAAGGTTTCTTCCAAAGATTGACTTTCAGGGCATATTTCCAACAATCTCCCACTTGCACTAAAGTCAATCACTAGTGTATCTTATACATGCTAGTTGAGTGAGCTTATGCTCGTAGGTTAACTTGGTTATGTATTAATCACCTTTTAATTTAAAAGGGATTTACTTATCAAATGTTTCCAAAACATTTTGATGATGTCTCTTTCTTGTGTTCGAATACTTTGATGAGACCTTGATTCCATGGCTTGAGCTTTCGCCCCATTATGTCGTAGTATCCTACTAACGACCTTATGGTTTGGATTCAATCATTGGTTCTAAAAGAACCCCTTCCTTTCAAAACACCTTTTGAAGCAGTTTCTAAAACAATATATCGACATATATTTTGTTTGTATACTTTATACAAACTTTGCTCCAACCTTGAGACCATTGTAGTATGATACTAACAATACATTCATATGATTAGTACTTCATCCATTATGAAGTTCCATTTGTTAAAATGGGTTATTTTCACTTTGGTTCGTAACCTAAGTGAATGCACGCTTCCAAAGTCCCACTTTGATGTTCCTTTCTTAAAGGCAATAATACTCTATCAGTTGCTTTGGTTCTGATCCTGGGGTATAGTAATATCTTAAAGTGATAACCCATGGTCTTTCACTTTTGGATATCTACTCACAAGTCCATACATGTGTCCCTTTTGTGATTTTATGACACATATGAAAATGATTTTCTATCATATAGGAAAATGCTTTCTTAAATTAAATTTTATGATTTGAACCATGAGGTGACGAATTTGAACCATGAGGTGATGAATTTGGATTGTCTTGTTGTTAAACTATATGTTGTGACTCATTTTGAAACTATTCCCTTTTGTTTCATCAACTTGTCCATATGCTTTGTTATTAGCTTGTTCTCATAAAAGAGAATGATGGACAACTTCCAACATATAACCATTTTATGCTAGGTTGACGAAACCAACATTCAAAGACTATTCTTTAGAATGTTACACAACATAGATTTTTAACGTTTTGAAGAGCTTGAGTCTTTTAACAATTAAAATTACAAACTCTTAATAATAGTCAAATACTATTATTATTTAGACAACTATAAACCAATCATATTCAAGTTTATATCCATTTTAACACCTCCCACTATTTCTTATGACTTTAATGAGAAATAATTTCATACATTCAAAAATGTATAAACGTGGAATATACGAGTAGAGGACATTGTGTAGTAGCTTTAAAACCTTTCAAGCTCATTTGTTTCAACCTTCATTAAGTTGATGCCTTGTTATTAAGTGTTTAAAATCTTTAAACTTTTTATAGATTTAGACACTTCTTTCTTGGTTTTAATCACTTAACACACTTAACATTTTAAAACAATTTTTAAGAATGCCCAATTAGTTGTTCAAAACTACTAATTGAATCAAGATTGACCTTGATTATTGTGTTTTAAGTGATAACCATAGAAAACGTTTTTCTTATTACTTATATCATTATAATGTGATATAAATCTTGTATCTCAACTAGGATACAACAAGACAATATTCAATTCATAACACTACTTTAAGGAAATAATATATTAGAAGGCATTCATCACATTACATTAATATGATAACACAAACATTCACAATGTTTAACTTAAAAGGAATTAGCTCTAAACATTTAGAGACTTATTTAAGTACCTTCAAACATTTAGGCATTAATAGTGGTCTTCCATCATATGAAGCCACATAATAAGTTCTTAACACAATAAGAAAGTTTAAAGACAATCTTTAAATGCCTAAACAAACTTCCCAAGTAGTAAGCAAAAACATGGTGACCGAACCCTTCTCCACTCTTTTATTTGCTTGTTCCTCTTCTACTTAGCTCCTCCACCTATATACAATTATACAAGTGATTAGCACTTTATATCAAATATAAATATTTAGAAGATCTAACAATTAGAATTGAAGATGAGAACATAAACCATACCTTGTGGCTTGTCCTTAAGAGTTGCAAGGTATAACCTGCAATTCCTCTTCCAATGCCCCTCCTTTCCACAGTGGTGGCAAGTCCCCTTGGGCTCCATTGCCTTTTTCTTTTTCTTCACTCCTCCTTTCGGCTTAGGAGTGGGAGACTTTATCTCCTTCCCCTTTCCTTTGCCATACGGCTTAGGATTGGAAGAGGATGGCTTGTTGTAGGCTACTGCAACAGTCCCTACAACGTTCTCTTTCATAGTCTTCTCAACAGTTACTAACATATTTAGTAACTCAGAGAGAGTATGATCCATCTTATTCATGTTGTAGTTCATTACAAACTGCGAAAATGAATCAGGAAGAGAAGCCAATATAAAGTCCTGGGCCAATTCCCCGTCAAGTGGAGTACCTAGGTTCTCCAGTTGTTCTATGAATCCTATCATCTTCAGTACATGTTGATGCACTGGAGCCCCTTTGACCATCTTGGTCTTCACAAGTTCACAAACAGTGTTAAAGCGACGGTTGCGCGTCCCTTCACCATATAACTCCGTAAAATGGAGTATTATGGAAAATGCACTGTCCATGCCCTCGTGCTGTCTCTGTAGCTCCTCATTCATGGAAGCCAACAGATAGCACTTGGCTTGTGTATCATCATCAACGTGCTTGTCATATTTAGCACGTTCATCCTCTGTGGCCTCAGGGCCAAGAGGTATGTCAGGAAGAGGCTTGTCAAGTACGTAAATAATCTTCTCCAATGTTAGGAGAATCTTGACATTACAATACCAGGTTGGGAAATTATGCCCCTCTAGGCAATGTTTGTCGAGTATTTTCGCGAACGTGCTTCCAACCATATCTAAATACATAAACAATAAAATAAATTAGTTTGATTGTTGATTAAGTCACACGATTCGGGTCTTTAAACCGAATGACACCACCCACCATTTTTAGCAAATTCCATATCCCTCAAGATGGAATCCGGGAGATTTCAAAGAAAGCTCCTAGCAGGTTATAGGAGGCTCACTATTACCAAGCCCACCTCACGATGATACGATGTCGACTAGCAAAAATAATAATGAGAGGGTACACTTACCCATTCACAACAACCTCTTGTGATTACCTATCTTATTGGCCTCTAGAGAATAATGCCTCACGATGATACGATGTTGGCACCATTTCTTCTTAGTTAAGTTCTTACCCACCATGCCGGTTTAGATAGGGGTCCAAGTATAACCTCACGATGATACGATGTTGGTTACACTCGTTGCCTATTTTCACCACATCAAATGTCTTTAAATAGATTCCTCCTGAATATAAGCATGCACTTTGCACTCCCCCATGATAGGGTGAAGGCGGTGTACAAGTCATAAACGATTGGAGCCTACCATGGTGGAAGGCCACGAAACAATGTTCAAAGCACTCTTACGCTTTCAACTTAATATTGTATTTGATTGAGGGATTTTAAGGTCTCATCAATTTTATTTATTTAAACATATTCAAATAAATTGTCCTATTACAACTACTAGTCCAAAGTTAATGAAATTAGTAGTGTATGATATCCCCACTATTCGTTTTCATAAAACAAATCAATATCAAAACATTTTTCAAAATATTGGAGATATATATAACTACTAATTGAAATCATTATAGTTTAGTAGTGTATGATACTCCCACTATTTGTTTTGAGAAAAACAAATCAATATCAAAAACGAATTTTTCAAATATTGGAAGTAACTACTACTACTACGGTTTTTGCAATCCTTTGAAATTGGACTTTATAGTTATCTTAGGCTCTTGGATGACCATGGACTTATTGGGTTATTGCAACAACGAGCCAACATTGTTGAATAAGATCTCGGGGAGGTTGTGTCATTTTAATTACGTGCTTTTCAATCCAATTAAAACATTTTCATTGAGCCATTAGAAATGAAAGACAATCATTCATTGCTTATTAGGGCGTTGGACCCATTTAATCTTGAATCTCATGTCAAAACCCTCTTTTAGTTATGTCTCCTTACCAATAGTTAAAGAAACTCTAGTCTAGCACTAGAGGGAATCAACTAACTAAAAGAGATTAAGAAGTAATAAGAATTACAAACCGATTTGTACAAATTCCTACAAATTACACATACTAAGAGGGAGAGATAGATTAATGTCGAAACGTGACAAGGTCCAATTGAAACAGTAATTAAAACACATTCCCAAGGTTCAAACAATTTGATTTTAGCGCCTTATCTCATAGCTCAATTATCGTTTAAGGCATAAGTCCATAGTCACCCATTTTCTAACTACTTAATCATATTAAATAATCAAATGGAATGCAACATATAAACAATTAGATTTAGTGCATATGGGCATAATTCAATGATGAGTTTAAACATTAAACAAAATTAAAATCAAACATTTCAATTTTTAAATAGTAGGGGTCTAAATGCAAATATGAAAAAGTTAGGGGTCAAACCATAAATACTAAAAGTAAAACCAAACTTTTCATGATTACAAAAGGACCCTCAAGTGGGTAAACCATTGAGTATGGCCGGCCATATTAAGGGGAAGGTGGGTAGGTCTCACCCACCTTGCATTATTTCAACATAAAGAAGAAAAAGAATATATCTTGTTTGTCACTTATTTTTGCTTTAAGGACTTTAGGGAAAAAAAGGGTGATGGAAATATATATCTAGACAAGTCTAGGTATTAATTTAAATTTTGGTGTAGGCTATGGATGGTATGTACATCATCCATAACCACAAAACAATGCATGTAAAACCATTTTCACCAAAAACCAAACCATGAACACCAAGAACAAAACCATGAACATATTTTCAAGATTTGTATGTTCTTGGTGATTTTTCAAACCCAAAAAACAAAAGTGACAAGATCACTACTTTCTAGCTTCAAAGTGTGTGTGTGAGGTTCAAAACAAAACACAAACACTAACAAAAAATCCCCATTTAGCCGAACCCCCTTTGAGGAATAAAACCCCAAAATTTTTGTTTCTAAACCCTCTTTTCATTCATGCATCCAAAACATTTTTGCATACATATCTTTCTCAACTATTGATACACCTTTTTCAACATTTGAAAAGACAAAAGATAAACATATTTTGAATGAAAAACAATTTAAACTCAAACTTCATTCATGCATCAAAAACACTTTTTCTTGCATATCCTTTTCAACTTTTGATTTACAATTTTTCAACACTTTGAAAAAACAAAAGATAAACATATTTTGAATGAAGCAATAATATGACATACATAAAATTAAAACCCATATGCATAAAATCTAAAAGGACACATCATACATAAACCTTTGGCTCTGATACCACTTGAAGGGAAAATATGAGATTTATGTGGGATTTCTATTGACTAGCATGCATATACAATTCAAAATTTATATACGAAAACAACGGAAGCATGTCATCAATTAATATCAAAGCTCTAGTCATGAAAATCCCCTTCAAGATTCATAGGTTTATTTATGATGCATCAAAACAATTTATTGAAGAACAAAGTTTAGGAGTAGTTTTATACCTCTTGATCTAGATCTTAGACCAAGGATTGACCACCTCCAAGCTCTTTGCTCCTTGAACTCCTTGAGCCTAGCCTCCCTCCTTGCCTCCTCCACTTTGTTGAGAATGAGTGCTCCTAGGTCCTCTTCAAGTTTCCAAAATTGAAAACCTCTAAAGATCCTCACCCACTAGTGTAGTGAGAAGGATGAAGGAAATATCCAAAGGGGTGATAAAATGATTAGCTAATACCCCCTATGGTGGCCGGCCCTTTGTTTTTAGAGAGAGTTTGATATTATTTTCTCTTTTTTTTGTGTTTTGAACAACCTAAACACACTAACTCTTCTTTCATTATAATGTTCCTTTTATTACATAAAGAAACAAGTCAACAATTGACCTTCTCTCTCCCTCTCTTTGGCCGGCCATATGTGTTTGGTTTGGGCTTTGGGCTTTTTATTATTTCAAGTCATCCAATGCTTGAATAAAAGCCCAATGGGTTTTGGCCCAATGGGCCTAATTAAACCCGAACGTTTCTTTAAGCCCAAAACGATCTTTATCGCTTTTATAATTTCTTTAGACTTTCTAAATTAATCAAAACACTTAATTAATCCAATTAATTATTTCCATCATCCATTAGTTACTCACTACAAGAGTGTATTGGTGAACAATCTTTTAGGTTCTAATTAGCAAGGCAGTGAGGTGATTGGCACCAATCCAATTGATTATATTTAATCCATCCACTTAGTGAATTAAAACTTACTTTTAATTCACCTTCTTCTTTGATGACTACATTTAATCATCTTAGAAGAACTCACAAGCCATGAGTGACATCTAAACATATATCATGGCTACCCAAGCTAATGTAGAAGTTTATTCGGAGAACCTATTCAGCTGGAATTACAATGTAATTCGATCCTTCTCTAAAACAATACTCTCAATCACATCACTAGGGTATGGATTTATAATGTCAAACCCCTAATGTGATTATTCCTTCTTATACGATTCATTTGAGACGTATAGGAACGCTTTCCTTTATTACACTCGATACTTCGGCCGAAGATTCCCGAATCATATCTTAGAGTATTCATCCTCTCTTATCGAGGATTAGAGATTCCTTGTTGCGCATTCACTTGCCTTCATGGCTAAGTGGCTTAACCCCAACGATGCCTTGGACACTCGCGTACGGAATGACTTTAACATAATCAAAGATTAAGTACTTAACCACAAGACAACGACGATGCCTCAGGTCAAAGGATTACTTACATTATTCCAACCATTAGAGTTACTTGCTTGACATGTGAGTAGACCTCCATGCAAGTACTCTCGTTCGATTGTGTTCAGTGAACTCATTCCCTTAATGAGCACCTACATGCTTGTCTTAGTGTCGCTACACGAATGGGATGAGACTTTCCATCCTTCCAATTGAAGCGGACATAGTATGTACCAGTCTATGGATTGTCAGTATCCCTCCGACAATCCTTATGACCAGGAACCTTTTTGGACATGATGGTTATGAGAAGAAGGTCTCTGTAATCTAACATCATTAGGTTACTTCTTCCATCGATCCATTGTCCATGGATTCACTATTTAGGACATATTTTGTTCTTTGAGATAGTCCTAATTAGTATCTTTGCCTTCCGATGTATAAGAGTCATATATACATCAATTCATTGTCCTGAAAGGTTTCTTCCAAAGATTGACTTTCAGGGCATATTTCCAACACACTTACCTACCTTGGCCCGCCCCGTTACAATTTAAATAGGGTAGCGTCTAGTTCCTCCAAATTTCGGCCCAACCCGTTCCATGCCTACCCCTAAAAAGATTATAACAAGGAGCATGTTGACAATAAATGCTCTTCTTACCTGTGAGTGGACCTTTTCGAAAAACTAAATGTTTTACGTTATTTATTTATATGTTGATGCACATTACTATCGTTCATCTTCAACGAGGCTTATTAACTTATTTAACTTAAATGATATCTTGAGATCATTGGTGATTCATTTTCACCACATGATTACCATACATATCGTATAGCTAGGTATGGTCGTGGGTTTATTGCAGATACATTTCCTATCCTAGAAGAGGCTAGAATTTTCTAGTAGACAGTAGATATCGATTAGGTAGATGCCATTCCACCTGCTTCCAATATATATATATATATATATATATTTGTGATTGATGTACTTTCTTTGATATGATGAGCAAGATTGAATTGATCTTGACTCTTATTATTATAGTATTATTATGTATGTAGTTTTTACTATACTTGTGATTTCAAAACGAAGATTATTATATTGGAATGATCTTGATGAGGTAAAACTGGTCCACTTAAATTTTGTTTTGTCGACCCCTCAAGACGTAGTGAGAATAACGAAAACACCGGTGGTGATGAGTGGGCTTGGCAGTTAGGCTTTCATCCTCTGGACTTATGGTGATGGTTCATTTACTGCAGTTTTATCTTTATTGTAATAATTGCATGGTCATACTTTTGATTATGCACAACACTGCACTTTTATGTGTTTATTGTTGTGTGAAACTTCTAGCTGCTTTAATGTGATGTGATAATAACAAGATTTAATCCCAAGATTTTGTGTCCCTAAGTGGGAGGTTGATAAGTGAACTCTATAGCAGTTTTGGATTATAAATAATGAACACTTTGTTCAAATTTTTGCACATCATAAATATCTTTCTATGCCTTACGTCATTAAGTTGGCTTGTGATGTCATCTCCAGGTGGGATCACATGGTCAATTTAGTGATGGTCAACACATCATGGTCTTGTAACTTGTGTTATTGGGGTTGAGGTGTGTCAGAAGTGTAGGAAAATACTAATGGGACCCGACAAATTGCTCACTAGTAGGGGTGGGTTCAAAAAACTGAAAACTGAAGAAAAAAAAGGGGACCGAACACAGAGCCGAAATCGAAAAATCGAAAATCGAAAAAAGACCAAACCGAAAAGGGATAAACCCAACCAAACAGAACTTTATTGGTTTCGTTTTGATTTTGGAGGTTCGAAAACTAAGCCGAACCTAACCAAACCCAATCCCTTTACATTTTATGAATGTTTGCCCATGATGTTTCTTTTGTGAAACTTTGTTGCCAAGTTTAGAGCATACTTGGTTCATTCAGGGAGGATATTCCATTGGTTATAGAAGAAAGTTTTGGACGGCTATGGAACTTGGAAGAGCTTCTTTATTTGTTTGCTTTTGGAATGGTTATTGTGATCATTTTTCCTTGCAATTGAGATTGTTGATAGAATAGGATTGGTTTCTATGATCTTGTATATGTACAACTACATTCCCACTTTTCCCATTTTCTTATTATTAGTCTACCAATGCAAGCCTCTTTTCTAAATTTCATATTAAAAAAAGATCAAGTTGTATAAAATAAAAAAAACTGAAACCGAACCGAACAAAACCAAACGGAAAAAAAAAATCCGATCGAAAAAAAACGAAAGAAAATCGAACCGAACCAGTTTTGATTTTGGCAAAAAATCAAACTGAATGAAACCGAACCCACCCCTAGTCACTAGACCAACAATTTTATTGCAACCTTATTTTTGTTTGGCAAGTGTATTGAAATTAAATATATTGTATTAAAGGTAAATATATTGTTGGGCAGGAGGAAGCTAGAATTATCTAAGTGATTTGGGTTGCCCTCGACTTGGTGGCAGTTTGGGTATCCTGATAAATTTGGGGGCTGGGTTGGGTGTGCATGTCACGACTCAAAAATGGGCACGTGACAATGCCACGACTTATCAACCACGCAATACTATGACGTCAAACGCAACATTATAACACATGTTAGCGATAGAACATAAAAAAACATTGCGAAAGCGTAAATAATTTGGTAGGCCGAAATAAATCAAAATACTATCTTATTTAATATGTCAGTTAAAGACACAAAAAATTAGAGATACTAAAATCGCTAAATACATTTCTCTATCCCCACTGCCACATCATCTAGCACACCATCTCCTTGGGATAACTTGCATAGAAAAACATGCAGTGATATGGATGAGTTACACGTACGACATTGCCCCCCTCGGGGTCACCCGAAGAATTTTACTCCAAATCACAAATCATAAATCACGAGCAATGCTCGATGGATGAGTTAAAACTAGTGGCATACGATTACCCCAACATCACGCTATATACCAACATTGTGAGATGGCCAAGAAATTGTAACAAGGACCCAGGCCATCAAGCGGCAGGGTACACAAGGATATTGCACGCATACCGATAACGGCCGATATCAAGTCAAATTCACAAGTAAAAATAAGTAACAACACGGTTTAAACTTTAAAGCATAAACCAATTCCGTATATAATATCATGTAAAAACATACGGGACAGCAATAAGGCAAGTGAAAGGACAAATATCCTACACAGAAAACACTGTATCACAATACAAACGCTGAACGTTATTGCTTCTGAAAGCATTTGTTAGGAACGTTGCCTTGAAGATCCTCCAATTACTATTGCCCTGATAAAAAAAATCAGAGAGATGAAACTTTTTCGTCCAGGGATTCTTTAACTGCCTTCAATAGTAATGGCATTAGTTTCTGATTTGTGACGATTATGCCCGTATCAAGATCAAGATACTTCCCCTTTGAGAAATCCAATGGGTTCCCCGCGGCATCTGCGACCACACCCCCAGCTTCTGAAAATTTTCATTCAAAAACCAGTGTCAGAATTGCAGAAAATGTTTTCCAAAATAAACCCTAAGACTGTATCCTGAAAACAAGAAAAATATCAACTTGTTCTTGAATTAGTAGCTTTTTCTATTACAAGGATAAAAATAGAGTTTTCCTCAACGATTCCTAAGAGAGGAATACTTTCAGAAGATTGCTCATGCAATTTTGAAGTGACTGGGTAAATATACAATTAATGAAGTAATTTCATGAAACATCTGTTCTTTCCTGACCCAAATACAGAATGAACCTAACTGAATCCAACATAAGGTAAGTTGTATGGTTTAATCTTCGGGTCCGGCTACACTGTTATGTCCCACTCAATGGTACGGGTTTTATGCAAAGATCAGATGGTCACAAGACCCATTAGATCCTTATATGCAACATCTAACCGTTTATTTTTTATGACAAAACACAGTGGTAATGTACCATGGAAGAATTGTTAATCTTCTATCCATAGAGACTTCCAGTACCAATCTACCCAGGGTAGCAGCGGTCTTGCTCATGACAGAAAAGGGAAAAAAAACCTTTTCTCTAATCTCCTATTTCTTATCTTTTTATTGATACACCACATTTTAAACAACAGAAAACTCCCCTAAAGCCCTTTATATAGGCCAGGCTTCACATTCGTTTCCTCATTAACTATATAAATGATGCATAGTGCAGGTGATTTCACAAGAGAGATTACACGAGGAGTGGCAAAGTTTGCCAAACCTCGCTAAATTTTTCGTGTTCGTGTATTGCATGTTTACTTTATTGTTTATATGTTTCACATAGCATCATCTTATATGTTTGCATAACACTTGAGACTATCGATAAACAAGATCAACTAAAGGGCATTAAAATCAACAGGAATCCCCTTTTGAAAACAGAGAAATGCCCCTTCTGTTCAGCTCGTAACCAATGTTTTAAAAGGCTTGCCTCAGAGCGCGCCTAGGCGCCCTCTGAGGCTGGGCATGAGGGTTGCCGTCTCTGTTTTGAGGGAGTGGGCGAAAGGCGTCACCAGAGCCGCCTAGGCGGCAGAGGCATGCCTCCGGGCATCCAGGCGTCTGTTTACCTAAATTTTGGGTAGGGTTTTAACTGCCTTATACCTCTTCCTTGCACTATCGTCTCTCTGCCTTTTTTTTCTGATTTTTATTTTTTTATATAATGGATGTGTGTGCTGTATGTGTGCATTGTTATATGTGTGCTCATTGTTCTTTTCATCCTCAATTATATATATATATATATATAAAATATGTGTATATGTGTATATATTTATAATATATGTGTGTGCTCAAGGTGATTATTGATTAATAATCTTCTTCTTTTTTTAATATAATATATGTGTACGCTCAATATATATATATATATATATATTGAAAAATTTAGGTCCCATGAGGTTTCGCCTCACACCTAGGCTGGGCTATCCCTCGGACGCCTCACCCACACCTCATGCTTTGAATACATTACTCATAACTGATGTAGGGATATATATATATATATATATATATATATTGGGTTTAGGCCTTAGGATTAAGGTTTCTATCTAAATTCCTAACAATATATATCCACAACTATGAGCTTCAAATGACATGTCTAAACATACCAGCCTCTAGGAATGTGTGATCCAAATATCATTTGCACGATTGCATTGCATCCAAAGGTCCACACCTTAACATCCCTAACACTTACAAATTCATCCTCCTGAGAGGGCTCGGAGGTCGCAGCCTACAGTCTATTCTATAAAGCATGGTCCAAGAGCTATGTTGATATACAATAACAGAAGAAATAACAGTTTACCAGTCACGACAATGCACCCAGCAGCATGATCCCATATTTTTTCACGATATCCTTTATGGGGAAAACGAAGATATATTGCTCCATCTCCTCTGGAAAGTGCTCCATACTTTGCCTGGCTGTCAATTCTTACTGGCGGGGCTTTGACACCGAGTTTCTATTCACAAAATAATGTTTGACTACCAATATTCAATAGAAAATACACACAACAGAAATCGTTTAAGAGGAAAAGACAAACACAGTACCTGAGCAATGCTGCTAGACAAGTCATGCAAGGAGTGTGCTGCTTCAAAAGATTCGAAAAACGAAGCTTCTTCAGGATTTTCAGTAGCGCTGACATGCACCTGAAGGACAGCAATAACATTAGTTCTGTGAAACCAGTTCAAATAAAGAATGCAACGAGTTATCTATAAGTGCTAACTTTTATCAGGGAAGAACCATCCAATGGCTGCATATATGTTCCGGTACCAACTGTAGCAAAGAAAAGACAACCAACTTTATCATATGAAGAATGCTGATTATTGCCACTAATGGATGCGAGAGGAAGATTCGGACAGGCCAGGACACCCAACACAACTTTTCCTTCATCCAGCAATCCCAATGCTATGGCATATTGATCTCCTCTAACAAACCTACAGCAGAATCAGCTATTTATCATGGCAGGTTCATAAGCATATTAAATCATTACAGAAAACAGGTTAGCAAGTGAATCAAAGAAAATGTTTGACAAAAAATAAAAATGAATCAAAGAAGAAAACTATAAACTAATACTAAAACAAGCTGCACGCTACCAAATAAAATTTCAGCAAATTATAATAACTGCCAACCCACAGTGGATTTAATGATCCAAACCATCCACTTCTTAATCCTTTATTCAAGGATCATCTTACATAAAATCAACTACATCTGAAATCATTTAGTCACCTAAACTTGATCAAATAAATCAGATGAAACTGAAGTGTTGGATAATAAGATGTTATTTGTTTGATGAGAAATACAAAGGAATGTCGGAATAAGGTCTAGCGTTGACGCCCATGTATCACATAGGAGGGGAAGAGTAGTCAAACAAACAAGCTATAACCACACAACAATTAAATGGTCAAATGATTTAACATTTTACTATTTTTTTTTCTCTGTTTTGCATTTATTGTTCTTAAAAGGGATCTAAATTTAGACAGTTCAGACCATTGGACCCATGTGTGTGTGAGAGTATGTGGGGCTTCCTTAACAACCAACTTGATCACAATGCTTATTATCTCTCACATTTCAAATTTTACTAAGTATCAAACTTTTCTGCATGGTGACTTGCTCCTAGTGATGGAAACCAAATAACATCTGAAATAGACAGTTTGCTTCACATCCTAAATTTTAAATTCAAAACTGAACACAGTGAAAATGAAAATAGCCGTATTAAAAAGAAAAGGTGCTTGAGAAACATTAAAAAAGAAAAAGTAAAACGGAGATGAGAAATGATCAGTTAATGGAAAAGATACCATGTTCTATAAAGGAATAGCCAAGGAAAGGCTTCTGTTGCACTCCAAATGGAAAGATTACTGCTTAGTTTAAAAGAATGCAATCAATGCATGGTCGTACACCAGGAGCCTGACACTTCGGCATGTTGATGAAAACGATTAATAGCTTTGAGATAATTCCGTATATATAATATGCAAAAACAAAAGTGAAAAAACCATGCATACTTATATATTGAAGTACCATATATAGACTCATCAATTTGAAATGAAATGGGTACAGAACAAAATGGTCACATCATCTCCAAATCATCAAAAATTACAACTTTAAATGGAATGGACCTTTAGAAAGCATTCTTCTTAACTAATGACTTAAGAGACGTCCATCTTACCGATGACAAAAGCTCTTAAAATATGTTCAGAAGCTTACCCTTTGGTTCCATCTATGGGATCTAGAACCCAGTGCTGGCCGCTAGAACCACCTTCAGATTTCCCATTGTCAATAGCTCTGAGCACATCTTCAGTGGTTAAATTAGAAACACTGGAAAAGTCACTATTGGCAAGAGTATCATTAACAAGTTTTGTTATGCGCCCTAGTGTTTCCTGCCCACTTTCCTTCCGAAGATCTCCCGAGTCCTAAAGAGATTTAAAAGTTAGAAGTAGGATTAACAATTCAAGGGAGAAAAAACCCAGAATCTGAATGTCAAATTATCAGCAAAACAGTACATGCTCACCTCCTCGGCCACAAGCGAGAACGATTCACAAGGAATTTCCCTTTCCAGTACCAAACTCACAATAGCCTGTGAACCTGGGAATCACAGGTTCATAAAATAAAAAGAAAGAGGCAGTCAATCACAGTTGCTTTCATATTGACAAAAAAAAAAAAAATATTAAAAAAATTACAGTTGCTTTCATATTCAGCCTAATTTCTGAGTTAGTGTATGTGATTTGTCTCTCAAGACTGAATCATGGGTTCAGCATCCAGACTAAAAAGCATTATCAGATATCATGAATATAAAACTATAAATAGAAACTAATGATTGTTGACAGTGAAACAATAAGAAATATGACAATTGCAATGAGAGTTTCAATTATATGTCAAACAACTGTTTCTACTTTTCTAGGAATAAAATTATAAAACATTCCAAGCATCTGCTTTTGGTATTAGGTGGAGACAAAAACACTGGGGCTTATGGGCAATCCAATTAAGGGACCTAGTCATTTTGATAGAAACGTAACATGCTCCACTTTCAGAACATTCAAGGGTAGCATAGATTGAATGTAAAACCAAATAAAAATGGGGGAGAAACAATAAAAGCTTGCCGTGGAACATGGAAAAATGAAATGGAGTGTCTATACTACGAATTATGATATAATCATGGCCGATTTTAAGTAATAATAACCATTCACGTGTGCAAGAGAAAATTTATGGACAGGCCCAGACAACCTGACAATTAAAATCTGGATGTGACAAAAAATTCTTTCTTAGGGCATCATATCAACCTTCCATCAGCAAACTAACCATGGTGAGGCAGATGAGGAAAACTTAAAAGTATATAGAATTTCTTGCAGTGCATTAAAGGATAAGGAATTAAATGGACATCTGTGCAGATGTTGCATTTACTTCTCTACTGTTCTATACAGACATGTATGTCTAGTATAGCAAATAATTTTGACTTCCTTTCATACCAACTAATGGAATGAAAACTACTTTTGGGAAACATTTAATGAGACGGTAGAAAGTTTGAGGTGATGTAAGTTTGACAAGCATTAAATTATTCTCGTCATCTATTCATATATCTAGACATTTGAAATTCTTGGCCACAAAGCACATCCAGACTTCAATGGTCACCATACAAAGAGCAAGGTGAATACTCATGATGCAAGTATTGAACCCACAATCCATAATCCGTACAACAAAGCTTTATTCCACTCAGTGGGGTTGGCTGTATGAATCCTAGAATGCTACTGAGCTCGGTTTTGTGTCAAGTCTTCCGTTAGCTCCAAGCACTTCATATCTTTTCCTAAAGTCTATTTCCAAGCCTTCCTAGGTCTTCTTCTACCTCTTGTTCCCTGATGCTCAAATCGCATTTTCTAACCGAAGCATTTGTAGGTCTTCGTTTCACATGTCCAAACCACCTTAACCGATTTTCTCTCGTTTTATCTTCAACTACAGCCACTCCTACCTTACATCGTATCCTGATTCTTAATCCTGTCCTTTCTCATGTGCCCACACATCTAACGAGGCATTCTCATCTCCGCTACACTCATTTTTTGTGCGTGTTTGTGCTTGACCGCCCGACATTTCATTCCATAAAGCATTGCTGGCCTTATTGTCATCCTGTAAAATTTCTACAGTGACTTAAAAGTATTCTTGAGGCCAACATATTAAGGCAAATTTTCTAAATGCATACTGTGTCCAACCTTTTATATTTACATACAGTTAATTGTAAGAAATCTGCTGTTTCAAATATTTTCCACAATAAAATCTGTCTAAGTAACAAGAAAGTAACTTTTCAGTTCTTTTGGTAAGAGACTCATTGGAGTCTCTAGACTCAACATCATCTTAAATGTCAATGATTGGTTAACCAACATTGTGGATAATTGTGCAGAATTTATGGTCTTCCATCATGAACAAAAATTCCATTATGTAAAGACTTGTTTGCCAGTGAAACTTTACTTCCAGCCAAGTAGTATTGCAACGTTTTACTTCCAAACTTTCTCAATGCATATTAACCAGATGACACATATTTCATTTCATTATTCACAAGTAATTACTTTCTTCTTAAAATATTATAAAAATGTGATGAACAATTTATCTTTGTTTTCAATTAATGGTTCGGGACCAGATATATATTTCACATTAAAATGTTGGTCAAAGAAATACAGCCTGACAGATTTATACGCCAGGCAAGAAAACCTAGTATCAAAGATATTATCTAGATGCAAGAACATATGAGCAGAATTTTTCTTTTCCTTTTTTCAAGAAACATCCAATGAAAACCGAATTCCCTGACATATTAGTTCAAGTGGTGGAGGGTGGGGGAGCATGAGTAGTCGATGGATTTGAATCTTGCCAGCAGTGACAATTTAGTAATACAAAATAATTAAACTTCTTTTCTTCAAAAAGAGAATTAGTAGAAAGTTGTGCAATACAAAAAACATAGTGTGGAGCTACAAGATAGGTTCAAAGCAAACTGCAGATGATTGATTCATTATAAAACACCCCCAAATGAAAAAGAAAAAACAATATATATATATATATATAAACAGATTAACTGTAAAAGACAATCATCAACAAAAGAGTTTGTAAACATACCGTAATCCGCCACTGTTACTGGACTTTTGTCTGATTTTGAATGAACGTCTGACTGCAATAGGGCCTTTTGCACCTTCTGAAGCAGAGGAAACCGATAACAGAAGTCAACTTGGGATGACATATTATATTGCTACAAGAGTAGTAGAAATGAAAAATAACAATGATAATTTCAGTGCTCAGTGCTAACTCACAAATCGTAAGACAAAGGGAAACAATTTTCATACGACAACAGACATTATAAGGCTATAAGACGGGATTATATATTTCTCAATGTGCCCTTCATATGACTTTAGAAAAGGAATATTTCTCGCCTGGAGCTCCTTATAAAATCATATAGTATATCACACTTGAATTATAGTGGTGTCCACATCAAAGATACTCTTTTTTATTCCTCAGAGTTGTATAGACACGAGTCACATACTCACTTGTAGACACATTCATACATTGGCCATGGATCTACTTAATGAACAATCTGGGTTGAAAGACAAACTTTCTGTTTCTTGGAGATGGTAAACAAATACAACCGCGAATTCATTGTCCAATAAATGCTTAAATGGCTAAAGAATTGGCAAATTCTAGACATGGGGTTTGCTCAAACAAATGTTTTGCATTCTTGGTTGGTCGCAAATTACATTATCATCTCCGAATTCGAAGCGGACTCAATCGACAATTTATGCTCTGGGTTTCCATTCTTAAAGTCAACTCTCAAACAAAAAGTGATGAAATCAGAGAGAGAGAGAGTATTGCCTGGCAGAGGAGAGCAGCGAGCGAGGCAGCTTTTTTGGCAGCAGCGAGCTCCTTTGCGTAGGACATTGAAGAAGAAGAAGATGATAAAGCCGTTGCTATTCTTCCACTTCCAGAGAAGGCCCTTTTGGTAGGTGAGAAAGAGGGCGAGAATGCGTGTGACCTGATGAATTCGGGCTCTGAATATCGTAATTTGGGCACTGCTCTAAACCAATTTATAGCCATCTCTCTCTCTCTTTCTTCTTACTCGGTAATTGTATCACATCAATTATTTTGCCGCAGGTGCAGGGACTCTATTATTATTAATTTTCCTTTTTAGGAATTTTTCATTAAAATATTAGAAAATGGATAACAACTGCATTCTGAATATATGCCACTCATTATCGAAACTTACCAATTTATTAATTTTTTCGTCATTCAAATAAAAGGGAAATTGATAGAATTGAGCCATTTCTTTGAGAGAGATTGATAGAAATAGATTATTTTCTTATTTTTGGGATCAAAATAAGATAAATTGGCTATGCACACACCATGATCACCATGCACAAAAGCAAAATGATGAAAACACCAATATATAAATTGTAAAACCTCACAACTCATTGTGTCATAATTGTGAGCTCTAATTTTTTGGGTTGAGAAAGGGATGTAGAGAGAGAGTTGTGAGCTTTGGGTTTTTTGGTTGAACTCTGATCTTTAAGCTCTGATTTCGAAGAGAGGGAAGTTGAGAGAAAGCTTGGAAGAGAGGTTTCAAAGAGAGGTCAGGGGTTTTGGGTTGAGTGAGCTCTAATTTCATACATAGTGATGTTGAGAGAGAGCTCAGAAGATCGAGGTCGAGGTTTCTGGGTTAAGCTGAGGTCGGGGTCTTCCATCCTTAAAGATAACACTTTTGTACCATATTTTCTGGTTTTTGCTAAAAAGTTTCATTTTTTCCAGCAATTGAAGCTTTGGCAGGCATATTTGGCACCCTAGGCATTTGCTTGGTTTTGGAGGCCCTAAGGTAGCGTGTTTAATTCCAAGTTCCTATATCAATGATTCAGAAGTTCAATTAGAGTTTGTGTTTCATGTTGGGGCTATGGGTTGTGGAAAAACTTGATTTTTTATGTGCTAAATAATACATATGTTCCAATTTCTGTTTCAAGTGTTCAATTGCAGAAACTTGGAAAACTTTTTATGTTATGTGCATATGGTGTGCATGGCTATAACTTAATATAATAAGCAGGAATGTTCACTAGTTTTGATTGCATGTATGTTATATGTAATTTCATGTTTGTGCAACATAACATGGGGAAGTGCCTGTAATGGTTTGTCATATTAGGAGGTGGGTTACATCGAATAATGAAAAGGAGTATGTAAGCAATGAAGAAAAAGGAGTTGTTGTGTCTAATCCCATAAAATTTAGGGAGTTTGTGGAGATTGGTTCTAATATCGCATCTAGTGGTATTGATATGGTAACTCTTGCCTACTCATTTCCAATGAGGGTTGCATGCAAACAAGCATTTGATGATTCGAGACAATAGAGACATGTAGTATTTTTTGGAGTATAGCAAGGCAATTATTGCTATGAAGGTGACACCTATGTATGTATCAATACTCCTCCCACTATGCACTGATGCAGCGCTTGAAGTAATGACTACTTTTGCATCAAAAGTAAGGGTTTTGGGTACTACGGAGGTGCCGTTTAAGGACGGGGATTGAAGGAAAAATTATGAAAAACAAGTTCATTTGAGCAACATCTATCCATGCAATTAAAAATTAAAGGCGGAATCATGCTTGTATGCACTCAAAAACAAAACTTTACCCATGAAATTCAAGGTCTAGTAATTGTGGTGAACCAAGACTCAACTTAAACCTTAAAGAAAAGAGTTGAGAAACTTTTATACCTTTGAAACACCTTTTTGCTTAGCAAAGGATATTCACCCATGTGAGGGCCTTCTTTCCTTAGTCTCCTTGCTCCTTGTCTCCATGGATGTGGATAGAGGAACTTTGCTTCTTTGCCCCATGACGTCTTAGATATGGATGAAAGAATGGATTCTCCAAGTTCCCAAGAAAGGGAACCTCTAAGTTTCCACACCAAAGGAGAGCATTGAGGAAGAGATGAGTGACCTAGGAAAAGATGGATGCTAGTCCATTCTTCCCAGGGTGGCCGGCCTCTTAAAAGAAGAGAAAGCTTTTTGTGTTTTTCTCTTTTCTCTCTAGAAAACCCTTATAAGGGAATGAGTTATAATTTACTTTCTATAGCCACTTACATTGAGTCGCCTAATTGAAATTAAAGTCAATTCTCCCTCACACTCTCTATGCCCGCCCATGTGGGTTCATTAGGCTTTCATGCCCCTTATGTTTTCAAGTTGTTATACAACTTGAGTTATTGGACTTGACATTCGAAACCCATTGGGTCTTGAGGCCCAAAACTAACCCGAGGTCTAAAACGAACTTATTCGTTTGATTATTATTTAACATATTAATTAATCCTGGCCATAAATAATTAAACCATTTAATTATCCTTACTCATCTTCGTTGTTTCTTCAATCTCTACCTTACATGGTGTATGATCCATTAAGTTCCTTTTAGCGAGGTAGTGGGCGATTAGAACTTTTCAAATCGATTGTGAATTGAAACTTACTTTTCAATTCTCCCTTTGAGTGATTATACACCTTTAGGGCTTCCACAAACCATGAGTGACACCTAGCAGTATGTCATGGCTACCCAAGCTAATCAGAAGATGTGGAGAACCTATTTAGTTTGGGATTACAATGCAATACGATCTTTCTCTAATACAATACTCTTGACCACATTGTTTGATTTGATAGTTTATTCATGTCTACTATCCAATGTGATTCTCTTACTTAAATGATTACCTTGAATGTGATTTGGAACGAAATCCTAAATCTCATTCATACTCTGGCTAAAGATTCTTAATTATATCATAGAGTATTCTCCCTCAAACGGTTTGAAGGTTAGAGATCCCTTGTTGTACATTCACTTGCCTCCATGACTAAGTGGCTTAACCCTAACTATGTCGTGGACACCCTTTGACGGAGTGACTTTGACATAGTCAAAGATCAAGGACTTAACCATAAGACAACTATGATACCTCAGGTCAAAGGACTACTTTGCATTATCCTAACCATGAGTTTTCATGTGACATGAGTATGAGAACTCCTTGTTGATCGCGTTCAGTGGACTCATTCTCTATTGAGCACCTACATGCTTGTCTTGGTGTTAGTTATACCAATGACTCGAGACCAGTCATTCTCTCTAAGAGAAGACATAACACGTATTGATCTTAACGGACTGTCAATGTCCAATTGGCAATCATATGATCAGAAACGTTTAGGATATGTATACGAAAGAGAATGGTTTTATGAATCTAACTTATTTAGATCACATTCTCCTAATTACATATTCCTTGGATTTATCGTTTAAGCATATAACGTTTATATGAGATGTCTTTAAACAATAATCTTTACCCTTTATATTAAACTAAATTAGTTTAACATGTGAAATGTCCGTAAAGTATCATCATATGCTTGGCTTTAGGGCACATTTCCAACAAGGATGGCATAGATTGGGTTACCATGATGGACTTTGATTCCTGGTAGTACGAATTTGATTCAATGCGTGAAAATCTATACAAGTGAACATGTCATGCCAATGCCTCACAATTATAAGGTACAACGAAATGGAGGTGTATGTATCCAAAACTTGAAGCAGAAGACAAGTACATGTGCAAAAGACACCAATGAATCTACTGGCAATTATGATGGTTATGTGAAAAGGCTTAATTATGTTGTCGACAGAAACACGGATTTGTAGCCATATTTCAAAAGGGGCGACCTTTTTGTTGACAAGAAAGATCTCTCGAGAAGGGTTCAATTGAAAACGACTAAAAGGAATTTTTAGTACACGGTCGATGCATCTTCAAAAAGGCGTCTAGTTGTCAAGTGTAAGGATGTCTGTTGCCTTTGGTGGATTTTTGCGTACCAGAATGGTAGTGACAAGTTTAGGATTGCGAAAGTTAAAGTTTGCCACCAGTGTGATTTGGTTTTGTTCAAAGACCATTATCTGCAAGTCAACATCTAGCTTATCCGTCACACGATAAGAGACAAATTCAATGATCCCGATACAGTATACTGTTTTGGATTTGGCAAGGACTTCCTGTCCCGATGTCCTCCTTTAGCAGTTTGTCATGGAAAAGGATAAGAGGTGCCCTTGTTGAAGGAAGATTTGTGAAAAACAAGTTCATTTGAGCAACATCAACAACATGCAATTAACAATTAAAAGGCGGAATCATCTTTATATGCACTCAAAAACAAAACTTAACCCATGAACTTCAAAGCCTAGTAGATAGGTGAACCAAGACTCAACTCAAAACAAAGTGAGTTGAGAAATCAATACGTTTGTAGATTCCTCTTTGCATAAGCAAAGGCTAATCACCCAAAGAGAGGGCCTTCATTCCTTGCATCTTAGATCCATGGATTTGGATGGATGAAAAGGTTTTTCCAAGTTCCCAAAATTGAGAACCTCTAAGTCTCTACACCCAAGGCATATTGTAGAAGAAATGAGTGACCTTGAGGAAGTAAGATTGCTAGATGTTTTCCTCAAGGGTGGCCGGCCTCTTTGAGAGCAAAGGGAGGTTTGTGTTCTCATCTTTACTCCTAAGAAAACCCTAAGGATGAAATGGCTATAAAGATGTCTTTATACCACCTCACAATGGAGTGGCAAACTTGCAATTAAGCCAAGTTCACTACCCTCCTCTAAATGGCCGGCCATATGGGATTTATTGGGCTATTTAGGCCTTTGTGAATCATTATTCATTAAGTTGTCATACAACTTAAGTCAATGGACTTGACGTTTGAAGCCCATTGGGCCTTAAGGTCCAAAACTATCCCGAGGTCTTTTAACGAACTTATTCGTTTGATTAATAATCATATTAATTAATCCTTGCCATAAACAATTAAACCATTTAATTATTCTTACTCATCTCCGTTGAATCTTCAATCTCTACCTTACACGGTGTACGATCCATTAGGTTCCTTTTAGCGAGGCAGTGGGCGATTCAAACTCTTTCAAATCGATTGTGAATTGAAACTTACTTTCAATTCTCCCGTTAGTGATAATACACTTTTAGGGCTTCCACAAACCATGGTTGACGCCTAGCAGCATGTCATGGTTACCCAAGCTAATCAGAAGAGGTGGAGAACCTATTCAGTTTTAGGATTACAAATGCAATACGGTCTTTCTCTAATACAATACTCTTGACCACATTGTTTGGTTTGATAGTTTATTCATGTCTACTATCCAATGTGAGTCTTGTGCTTATATGATTACCTTGAATGTGATTTGGAACACATTCCTAAATCTCATTCATACTTTGGCCAAAGATTCTTAATCATATCATAGAGTATTCTCCCTCAAACAGTTTGAAGGTTAGAGATCCCTTGTTGCGCATTCACTTGCCTCCATGGCTAAGTGGCTTAACCCCAACGATGCCGTGGACACCCTCCTGATGGAGTGACTTTGACATAATCAAAGATTAAGGACCTAACCACAAGACAACTGTGATGCCTCAGGTCAAAAGACTAATTTGCATTATCCCAACCATGAGTTCTCATGTGACATGAATATGAGAACTCTTCGTTGATCGTGTTCAGTGAACTCATTCTCTATTGAGCACCTACGTACTTGTCTTGATGTCACACACACCAATGACTCGAGACTAGTCACTCTCCCTGAGAGAAGACATAGCACTTACTGATCTTAACGGACTGTCAATGTCCAATTGACAATCCTATGATCAGGAACGTTTAGGATGTGTCAACGAAAGAATGGTCTCATGAATCTAACTTCTTTAGATCGCATTCTTCCAATCACATATTCCTTGGACTTATCGTTTAAGCATATAACATTTATATGAGACGGCTCAAACAATAATCTTTGCCCTTTACATTTAAACTACATTAGTTTGAAATGTCCGTAAAGTATCATCATATGATTGGTTTTCGGGCACATTTCCAACACTTGTTAACCTTTCTTTTGTCAGTTCTCCTGGGTAATCTAGCTTAGGTGTCATTTTTCTAGTCGCTTCATCCAATCAGTCAAATTGCCAGTGATATCAAAGTATTCGACCAAAGTGGCGTAGTTATGCTTTCTCTTGTTCAGCTTCTGGGGAAAGGGGTGAATTGACATACAAGCTCTGCTTGAATGCCATAGTGGCCAACCTATCATCAGGTTTTTCCACTTTTGCCAGCTCTGGCCGGAAGCGCTTTAGATAGGTCTTGAGACTTTTGTCTTCAAATTGAAAGGTCATCCTAAACAAGGCTTCATGATGATTGCGAACTTCACGGTACACCGAATAGGTGTTCATGAAGATGTCAACCAAACTCTCGAAATAGCCAATGAACCAACTGGCAATTCTGAGTACCATCTCATAACTGGCCTCTTTAAGGTAAATGAGAACATTCTGCACATTTGGTGTGATATATAATAGCACACAAATTAAACCTTTAATTGTAGTATATGTAAGTAGGGATCGTTCTAGGCCGGGGATTAAAAGGGATGCTAATCTACACAATTTAAACTCTAAAACACTATAATAGACTCAAAAATAGAAAACTAGACTCTAACAACTCAAAACAAGCTAAATAGACTCAAAACACACAAACTAAGTTAAATTGACTCAAAACAGGTACTAGAAAGTGATTTGGACGTAAATTGAACTAAAAAGACTCAAAATACTAAATAGGGACAAATTTGAACACGTTTCTAACTAATCTAACACACTTAATTAAAGGGGAGATTGATTTTGACAAAATTAAAGTAAAAAACAAACAGATTTAAAGACTCTAAACAATTTGAACGAAATTAGGTGTTTAAATGGGTGAATGGCTAGCTAGAGGGTCCTTCTCCACACATGACACATATGCATGTAAATCGATTTCCAGTTATTATTCCTTTAAACCATGAATGACAATCCCTCAAATTAATCATGAAAAGCACAAATTAACTTTTAGATTTTCCTAATTTCATTGAATTGGATGGAATACGCATCGACAACCAAATTATTCCTCAATAGTTCCCTACATGAACAACATAATAGAGATACAATCAAAGATCATTAAGCTTTGTGAAAATCGTAAGCATTGACATGACATTCGTAACTATGAATTGCATGATACTCCTACCATGAATTTACTTAACATGATTATGACTAGCAACCTCCACTACTTATAAATATGAGTTCATAATGATTAGGTGAAATTCCCTTATATTTTAGCATCAAATTCATGTATCCAAACTAAGTGTGCACCCTTGATCAACATACAAGAATAAGTTATCAATCAAACAGATAAGTAAATCGCATTCATATTTTACGAAACAATAATTGGAGGAAATCAATTCATATCACATATATGTTCATGGCTTTGAATTCACCTCTAACTAAAAAGAAATTAGTTCCTCATGTTCACAAAACAAAGATAATTAAATTTAAACATTGAAAACAAAGAATAGAATAGACCTAGAAACACTCCAACAATCCAACGTCTTGAATGGCAAGCACGGCTCGAGGTGGCTCCTCTTTCCTTCCTTGTTGCGGCACAATGGGGATTTGTGTGTATGATGGATGTGTGTTGTGAAATTGTGATGAAAGATGGGGTGTGGTGGTCTGATATATGCGGCAAAGACATGTATTTATAGGCAAGGGTTTTGCACAATTTCTGAAGGGAAAAGGATTGCACAATCCACGGGGAAAATGACTAGGGTTACATGGTAGAGACCAAAGAGGAAAGGTTTTCAAAACCTACAGCAGGGAATAGGCCTTCTAAAAAGGGTATTGTGGTAGATTTCTAGAAGGAAAAGGATGAAAGATGCAGCATCAATGTAGGAGAAGGATTAGGCTTCTAGAAATCTGATATTTAGGTGTTCTAATGTCATTTGGATGTCCTCCTTGCAACAGGAATTAAGGTAGCAAAAGATTAGGATAGGATAAGATAAGATTAGATAAGGTTTGGATAAGGTAAGGTTGTTTGGATAATGTTCATTCTTTGTAGCTGATTCCTTATCTTCAATGCTTCCAAATTTGTTTCTCCAGATAATAAGCATATTCCTAGCCTCTGTTGATCTTCAAATTCGTCCATCCACCTTACTCCATGCATGTGTAATCCATTCCAAGCCCAACCAAATTCATGCATGCAAATTAAGTGTCGACCCCCAATCAACATACATAAACAAGTTTTGATAACTCAGATAAACAAATCACATTCAAGGCTTAAGAAACAATAACTGGATGTAATCAATTCATATAAAACATATAATTATAGCTTCGAATTCAACTCTAACTAAAAGAAATTAGTTCCACATGTTCATCATAATTGAAAACCAAATTAACATAAACATTGAACTAAAACTAAGGATAGAAAGAACCAAGAAATGCTCCACACTCCAATGGCATGCACGGCACTCCCTTGGATGGTAGATTGCACAAGTCGTCTTCTCCTTCCTTCCTTGCTTGCGGCACTAGGGTGATGTGGTGTGAATTATGGTGTTTGATAGCTGAATGTATGAATGTATGAATGAGTGAATGGATGGTATAAAACCTGCGGCATAAGCATGTATATATATATATATATGTGTTACACGGCTTAAACCCTAGGGAAATCAGATTAGGGTGTGGTAGAAATCAGGTGGGAAAAGGTTTACACAATCCTAAGGGAAAAAGGTTAAGGTTTCACGGCAAAGACCAAGGAAGAAAGGGAAAAGGATTGCAGGTTCTAGAGCTTCTAGAAAAGGGAGAAGCACCACCTTTCTAGGGATTCTAGAAACAATGTGTTTTGTGGTAGAAATTGGACTTGTAGAAGGGATAAAAGGTGCGACACCTATTTAGGAATAGGTAGGGTGTTCTAGAAAGAGTATTTAGGGCAGATTTCTGGACCTAAAGGGGCAAGGACACACGGCATAGGTGTAGGAGAGGGATTACAACTCCTAAACCTCCGAGGAATGGCGTATATGCGGCACATAAGGGATTAGGCTTCTAGAATCTGAGTTATGTGTTTAAATGTATAACTAATCCCTTCTAAATAGCTAGAATTAAGGCACAAACTGATTTGGATAAGATAAGGTAGGATAATGCTAGATTTAGGAAAGGATAAGGTTGGTTGGGATAGGATGTTCCTTATTTCTTGCTCTTTCCTTATCTTCTTTGTATTTGAACTTCTTTCTCTAGATTTGTAGCATTTCCTAGCCTCTCTTGACTTCAATTTCGTCCATCCACCTTGCTCCACTTATAAGCTATCCAATTGATGCCCAAAACTGCTTCAAATGGCTCCAAAATGCACTTTCTTGCTCCTTTTGCCATTAGGACCTACAAACATACGAAAATAGCTTAAAAGACTATAATAAGTAGTAATTAACTAACTAAATGCAAGGAAACAACATAACTAAGTAGCATAAATATGCTCCTATCAAATTCCCCCACACTTAGCTTTTGCTAGTCCCCGAGCAAAATGAAATAAACAAAACAAACAAAACACAATCTAAACCTTCCAACAATTGCCTCAGGTATTTCCAATGCAACATGACATATTAAAGATCACCACTCACATAGATTTTAGTTATCCCTACCCTCAAGCACATACTTAACCATAGTCACCACTCACTAGCTCCCATTTAATCAATTAAAAGATGATTTTGAATGTAGTAACATGCCTTAGAGAATCCCTTAATTCCTCACAAGATATACTCTCTATTTTCACATAGATTTTCTGACTACACTCCCTATACTAGGTATATGTGAGAAGATTGATGTGATCATGTAGACTAGCACTTACATATGTATAATCAAAGAAGGCAATTTCTAGAATTATTAACATGAATATATATGATCTCAAGAATGGAATGCCACTACTTAGATGCGAGAACAAGGGATACCATATGCTCAAACCAATTTTAAACTCCACATATTGAAACACATAACAATCAAGATAGAAGTCTAAGGGTTGTAATGGGGCTAAGGTATTTGGCTAACAAAGAAAGGTAAGGATGGACAAAAGTTCTTAAACCAATAGTAAGCAAAGTAATGAAATAAACACTTAGAATTCACTTTTGAATGCAGAAATCAACTTTGAACACGAAGGGAAGATTCACACAAAACTTAGGGTCAAATTCAAACTTTTGGACCCTTTCTTCAACAATCAACACTTGTGAGTTCATTCTCACTTATTTTCAACTCTTTTTCTTTTTCAACTTTTCTTCTTTTTTTTTTTCCTTTTTCACGTTTTTTTTTTTTTTTTTTTCTCGTGCCCTATTCTTTTCTTTGGCACATAAATCATCTATCCTCCTAAATTCCCACGAAAAAGCCTTCCCCCACACCTGTTTTTCTGCAATTTTTAGATCAAAAGGAATTCCCTCTAAGTCATGCTTTACTATCCTTTAAGAATAAGGGTATGGATAGTCCTATTCTAGGCTAGGTAAGGATAATGTGGTTAACAAAGAAAATAGGCTAACTAAGGCTTCAAGGGGTTAAACCTACAATACATATGCAAAGGGGAAGGTTTTTTAGCTCTGGTTTAACTAAACAACTTCATCTTATTATTTGCTATGCTAATCAATTTTATGTTTTGAATGAAATGGGCATGAGTTCTAGTATTTGGAACTATAGTGATAAAAGGCATTCTAAGTAGCAACCAAGCAAAGAATAATGAGATCATGCAACGACTTTAGAAAACAAAAAAATCAAGATTAATAACTCTCCAAACAAAGTTTATGCTCAAGTCTTTCAGGGTTGTAGCTTTAGTTTGAGTTTCTTCCTTTAAGCATGTTACAAAAACTGATTTTTTCTTCTTTGTGATTACATGTGAATTCGTGAATGTCAACTACAACTAAGCATAAACCAAAGAGCATATCAAACTTCCATCCATGTTTGTAACTTTCTTTAATAGTCATGCAATTAAAAATCAAATCCTCATCATTGTGTTGGAAGGTATCCTAAGACACAAACAAACATAAAAACAAAAACGACTCTAAAAACAACTCTTTTTGGGTTTTTAAAACACTCTTTTTCGATTTTTTTTTCAAATTTTCGGATTTTCTGTTTAAGACACATAAAAACACATAAAAACATACTAAAACCACTTAAAAATAGTGAAAAACAACTTTAGAAGTGATAGGTGATAAAATCCCACGAAAATCATGCAAAAACAGCTTGTTTAAACACCCCCCCCCAAACACACTTAAAACAAACATTGTCCTCAATGTTTTAAGCATAGACTCACAAAAAAACAACCAAATAACACAACAAACAAACATGACAAACATGACAAAGTAAAAGCAATAAAGAGTAGGGTTTAGGAAATGTTGGAGCTTCCTAGTTCTTCTTTATTTGTGTGGGTTGCCTCCTAAGAAGTGCTTGCTTTAACATTTTCCAGCTGGACGATACCTCATTTTAAACTTCATTGGAGCCCACGGTATGAAGGGGTATCTCCACCACTACATGCTCCTCAAAGTGGTCATAGCATGGCTTCAACCGATGTCCATTGACTTTGAATTTGAACTGCACCATAAGGAAAGACATTAGTAATAACAAAAGGACCAATCCACTTAGAACGTAACTTACCTGCAAACAATCGAAGGAAAGAATTGAAGAGTAACACTTTCTGCCTAATTGAGAATGTCTTGCTACGAATCATCTTGTCATGGAATGCCTTTGTTTTCTCCTTGTAAATTCGAGCATTCTCATAAGTTTTATTCCTTATTTCCTCAAGCTCATTCAATTGAAGCTCCCTATGGATTTCAGTGGCATCATGGTCCATATTGAAAGTTTTGACGGCCTAATGTGCTTTGTGCTCTAATTCAGCAGGAAGATGACATGGTTTCCCATAGATGAGCCGAAATGGGGACATCCCAATTAGTGTTTTGTAGGCCGTACGATATGCCCACAATGCATCATTCAAACCCAAGCTCCAATCCTTCCGAATTGGCCCAACAGTCTTCTCCAAAATCTGTTTGACTTCTCGATTAGAAACTTCGGCTTGCCCACTTGTTTGAGGATGATAAGGTGTCGCCACCTTATGTGTGACATTATACTTCTTGAGCAACGCCTCAATGGTTCGATTGCAAAAATGGGAGCCCCCATCACTTATAAGAACCCTTGGCATTCCAAATCTTGCAAATATGTTAGTTTTCACAAATTCTGCAACCACTTTGGAATCATTAGTATCGGCGGCTTTTGTTTCTACCCATTTCGAAACATAATCAACCACAAGTAAAATATAAACAAAACCATGGGATGAAAGAAAAGGACCCATAAAATCAATACCCCAAACATCAAAAATTTCAACCACAAAGATGGGGGCTTGCGGCATTTGGTCTTTTGAACCAATGTTTCCAGTTCTTGGACAACGATCACATGTTATGCAAAAAGTTCTAGCATCCTTAAAGATAGTAGGCCAATAAAAACCACATTCAAGTACTTTACGTGTAGTCCTTTGAGTGCCAAAGTGACCTCCATATGCATAAGTGTGACAAAAAGTTAAAATTAAATTAAACTCTGATTCATGCACACATCTACAAATGAATTGGTCAGCGCAATATTTCCACAAATAAGGATCATCCCACACATAAAATCGAGCCTCATTTTTAAGTTTATCACGTTGGTGTTTATTTAGATTGATTGGAACTTGTTTAGACACTAAATAATTCACTAAATCGGCATACCATGGCTCACTTACCTCAATGGACAGCAGTTGCTCATTTGGGAATGCCTCTGGGATAGGCACGACATCTTCTTTATGCACCATACGGCTCAAGTAGTCAGCCACCACGTTTTCACTTCCTTTCTTGTCCCGGATTTCGATATCAAACTCTTGAAGTAGAAGCATCCATCGAATAAGCCTTGGTTTGGCCTCCTCCTTGGTGAGTAAGTACTTCAACGCTGCATGATCAGTATAAATTATAACTTTAGTGCCAAGTAAATAAGAACGAAACTTATCTAAAGTAAAAACAACAGCAAGAAGTTCTTTTTCCGTTGTGGAGTAGTTCAATTGGACATCATTCAAGGTCTGGGATGCATAATATATGACATATGGCTGCTTGTTCTTCCTTTGGCCTAAAACAGCTCCTAATGCATAATTTGAGGCATCGCACATAAACTCAAAAGGAAGGCTCCAATCTGGTGGAACAATGATGGGGGCCGAAGTGAGCATCTCTTTGAGGTGTTTGAAGGCCTTCTCACATTCCTCATCGAACTTGAATGGGACATCTTTTTGGAGAAGTCGGCAAAGGGGGTTGGAAATCTTTGAAAAGTCCTTGATGAATCGCCTATAGAATCTTGCATGTCCAAGAAAAGAACGAACCTCTCTAACTGAAGTAGGAGAGGGTAAGTAGCGTACAAAATCTATTTTTGATTTATCAACCTCATGACGCGAAAATTAACTTAATACACAAATTAACCCTTTTTTTGACAATTGTAGTATATAGGTAAGTAGGGATCGTTCTTAAACTAGGAATTAGGAGGGATTGCTAAACACTTTAAACTGACTCAAATAACTAAAACTAAACTTTAAAACACTTAACTCGACTTAAAAGACTCAAAACAAGTTCACAAGACTCAAAATAAGCTAAAAACACTCAAAACTGCCTAAAAACACAAACTGGGCAGATTTGACTCTAAACACAAATTTGGATGAATTTTGGTTCTAACTTGACTCAAAACACTTGAAAACACAATTTAAACATATTCTAACTAGTTAGACACTCTAACATAAAGGGGGATTTGGTTTTGGACGAAAATAAAGTAAACAAAAACAAGACTTCAACCTATGCAGATTTGCACGAATTGGAGAAATTAAGTGGATGGTAGGCTAGCTAGGAGGTCTTTCTCCACACATGACAAACTTGCATACAAAACAATCTCTAGTTGCTTATTCATTGAATCATGAACCTCAACACCCTAAGTTAATTAGGTACGCTTAATTTAACTCTCAGATTTTCCTTAGGTCATTTAATTGAATGGAATTAGCGCATTGCAATCAAATTATTCCTCAAAATTTCTCTACATGAGAGCGCATAAAAGAGAAACAATCAAAGATCATTACTTTCTATGAAAATCATAAGTGTTGACGAGGCACTCGTAACTATGAAAGCGCATGATACTTATGCCAAGAATTTACTTAACATGATTGTGACTAACTAACAACCTTTACTACTTATGAATATAAGTTCCCAATGATTAGGTGAAGTTTCCTTATATCCTAGCATCAGATTTATGCATGCAAATTAAGTGTGCACTCTCAATCCATATACATAAACAAGTTTTAATTCAAATAGATAAGTAAATTGAATTCACAATTCATGAAATCACAACTGGAAGTAATCAAATCATAATGCAAATATAGCCATGGTTTCGAAATTCCCCCTAGCCAAGAGGGGATTAGTTCCTCATACTCACAAAGCAAAGATTTTTGAAATTAAACATTGAAAAACACAAGAAAGATTACACCTAAAACGTTCCAGCAATTCCAAGTCAAATGGCATGCACGGCGAGGACTTTCCTTCTTCTTCCTTGCTGCTGCACAAGGTGTGGGTGATGGTTTTGGGGGTTATGAACGATGTATTCTTGCTTGGGATGATGAATGATGGTTGATTATGGTGGTAGAGTGCGGCAGATTGTACATGGAAGTGTATGGAGTGAATGAATGATGGAGAATGGAGGCTAGGGCTTGCGACAAGGATTTTTTGAATGGCATAAGGGCTTCATACAAATTTGTGGTTGAAAATATGTTTATATAGTCCTAGAGTTAATTAGATTAGGGTTACACTTAGCAAATTTATTGGATTAGGGCCCTAGGGTTCGTCACAAGTGAGTTAAATCCACTTAGGAAAGGGTTTGGCCCAATTAGTTTCATAAAAGGATTTGTGTAACCCAAATCCACAAGGAATGAGGCCCTATAAATCAGAATCCAAAAGGAAAAAGGTTTAGGAAATTTGTCCAAAATTGGGCCTTCTAGAAACTAGGTGTTTTGTGGCTGATTTTGGGTTTTCTAGAAGAGATAAAAGGGGGAAGGGTGCAGCACCCTTTTAGGGTTAGATAAGGCTTCTAGAAATCATGTTTGTAGGTCCACTTGCTGAAGGGAAATCTATGAGATTCATGTGGGATTTCTAGTGACTAGCATGCATATACAATTCAAAATTTATATACGAAAGCAACGGAAGCATGTCATACATTTTATCAAAGCTATAGTCATGCAAATCCCCTTCAAGATGCATAGGTTTATATAAGATGCATCAAAACAAAATTTATAAGAAGAACAAACTAGAGGTTTAGTTTTATACCTCTTGATTTAGATCTTAGACCAAGGATGGACCACCTTCAAGATCTTTGCTCCTCAAACTCCTTGAGCCTAGCCTCCCTCCTTGCTTCCTCCACTTTGTAAAGTAAGTGCTCCTAGGTTCTCTTCAAGTTTCCAAAGATATGAAAACCTCTAAAGATCCTCACCCACTTTGTAATGAGAAAGATGAAGGAATAACCAAAAGAGTGTATAGATGATTAGTTAAATCACCCCCTTGGTGGCGGGCCCTTTGTGTTCAAGAGAGAGAGCTTTTCTTTTTCTCTTTTGTTGTATTTAGAACACATAAAACCCTAATGAACTTTGTGTTATAAAGTTCCTTTTATAGACAAAAGAAACAAGTCAACATTTTGACCTATCTCTCCCTTGGTGGCCGGCCATATGTGTTTGGTTTGGGCTTTGGGCTTTTAATTATTTCAAGTCATCCAATGCTTGAATAAAAGCCCAATGGGTTTTGGCCCAATGGGCCTAATTAAACCCGAACGTTTCTTTAAGCCCAAAACGATCTTTATCGCTTTTATGATTTCTTTAGACTTTCTAAATTAATCAAAACACTTAATTAATCCAATTAATTATTTCCTTCATCCATTAGTTACTCACTACAAGAGTGTATTGGTGAACAATCTTTTAGGTTCTAATTAGCAAGGCAGTGAGGTGATTGGCACCAATCCAATTGATTATCCAATCACTTAGTGAATTAAAACTTACTTTTAATTCACCTTCCTTTTGATGACTACATTTAATCATCCAGAAGAACTCACAAGCCATGAGTGACATCTAACCATATATCATGGCTACCCAAGCTAATGTAGAAGTTATTCGGAGAACCTATTCAGTTGGAATTACAATGTAATTCGATCCTTCTCTAAAACAATACTCTCAATCACATTAAAAGGGTATGGATTTATAATGTCAAACCCCTAATGTGATTATTCCTTCTTATACGATTCATTTGAGACGTATAGGAACGCTTTCCTTTATTACGCTCGATACTTCGGCCGAAGATTCCCGAATCATATCTTAGAGTATTCATCCTCTCTTATCGAGGATTAGAGATTCCTTGTTGCGCATTCACTTGCCTTCATGGCTAAGTGGCTTAACCCCAACGATGCCTTGGACACTCGCGAACGGAATGACTTTAACATAATCAAAGATTAAGTACTTAACCACAAGACAACGACGATGCCTCAGGTCAAAGGATTACTTACATTATTCCAACCATTAGAGTTACTTACTTGACATGTGAGTAGACCTCCATGCAAGTACTCTCGTTCGATTGTGTTCAGTGAACTCATTCTCTTAATGAGCACCTACATGCTTGTCTTAGTGTCGCTACACGAATGGGATGAGACTTTCCATCCTTCCAATTGAAGCAAACATAGTATGTACCGGTCTATGGATTGTCAGTATCCCTCCGACAATCCTTATGACCAAGAACCTTTTTGGACATGATGGTTATGAGAAGAAGGTCTCTGTAATCTAACATCATTAGGTTACTTCTTCCATCGATCCATTGTCCATGGATTCACTATTTAGGACATATTTTGTTCATTGAGATAGTCCTAATTAGTATCTTTGCCTTCCGATGTATAAAAGTCATATATACATCAATTCATTGTCCTGAAAGGTTTTTCCAAAGATTGACTTTCAGGGCATATTTCCAACAATCTCCCACTTGCACTAAAGTCAATCACTAGTGTATCTTATACATGCTAGTTGAGTGAGCTTATGCTCGTAGGTTAACTTGGTTATGTATTAATCACCTTTTAATTTAAAAGGGATTTACTTATCAAATGTTTCTAAAACATTTTGATGATGTCTCTTTCTTGTGTTCAAATACTTTGATGAGACCTTGATTCCATGGCTTGAGCTATTGCCCCATTATGTCGTAGTATCCTACTAACGACCTTATGGTTTGGATTCAATCATTGGTTCTAAAAGAACCCGTTCCTTTCAAAACACCTTTTGAAGCAGTTTCTAAAACAATACATCGACATATATTTTGTTTGTATACTTTATACAAACTTTGCTCCAACCTTGAGACCATTGTAGTACGATACTAACAATACATTATGATTAGTACTTCATCCATTATGAAGTTCCATTTGTTAAAATGGGTTATTTTCACTTTGGTTCGTAACCTAAGTGAATGCACGCTTCCAAGGTCCCACTCTGATGTTCCTTTCTTAAAGGCAATAATACTCTATCAGCTGCTTTGGTTCTGATCCTGGGATATAGTAATATCTTAAAGTGATAACCCTTGGTTTTTCACTTTTGGATTTCTACTCACAAGTCCAGACATGTGTCCCTTTTGTGATTTTATGACACATTCATTATAAGGGATATGAAAATGATTTTCTATCATATAGGAAAATGCTTTCTTAAATTAAATTTTATGATTTGAACCATGAGGTGACGAATTTGAACCATGAGGTGACGAATTTGGATTGTCTTGTTGTTAAACTATATGTTGTGACTCATTTTGAAACTATTCCCTTTTGTTTCATCAACTTGTCCATATGCTTTGTTATTAGCTTGTTCTCATAAAAGAGAATGATGGACAACTTCCAACATATAACCATTTTATGCTAGGTTGACGAAACCAACATTCAAAGACTATTCTTTTAGAATGTTACACAACATAGATTTTTAACGTTTTGTAGAGCTTGAGTCTTTTAACAATTAAAATTACAAACTCTTAATAATAGTCAAATACTATACAATTATACAAGAATATACAATTATACAATTATACAATTATACAAGTGATTAGCCTTTTATATACAATTATACAAGTGATTAGCCTTTGCTTGTTCCTCTTCTACTTGGCTTCTTCACATATATACAATTATACAAGTGATTAGCCTTTTATATCAAATATAAATATTTAGAAGATCTAACATTTAGAATTGAAGATAAGAACATAAACCATACCTTTTGGTTTGTCCTTAAGAGTTGCAAGGTAAAACCTGCAATTCCTCCTCCAATGCCCCTCCTTTCCACAGTGGTGGCAAGTCCCCTTGGGCTCCATTGCCTTTTTCTTTTTCTTCACTCCTCCTTTCGGCTTAGGAGTGGGAGACTTTATCTCCTTCCCCTTTCCTTTGCCATACGGCTTAGGATTGGAAGAGGATGGCTTGTTGTAGGCTACTGCAACAGTCCCTAAAAAGTTCTCTTTCATAGTCTTCTCAGCAGTTACTAACATATTTAGTAACTCAGAGAGAGTATGATCCATCTTATTCATGTTGTAGTTCATTACGAACTGCGAAAATGAATCAGGAAGAGAAGCCAATATAAAGTCCTGGGCCAATTCCCCGTCAAGTGGAGTACCTAGGTTCTCCAGTTGTTCTATGAATCCTATCATCTTCAGTACATGTTGATGCACTGGAGCCCCTTTGACCATCTTGGTCTTCACAAGTTCACAAACAGTGTTAAAGCGACGGTTGCGCGTCCCTTCACCATATAACTCCGTAAGATGGAGTATTATGGAAAATGCACTGTCCATGCCCTCGTGCTGTCTCTGTAGCTCTTCATTCATGGAAGCCAACAGATAGCACTTGGCTTGTGTATCATCTTCAACGTGCTTGTCATACTTAGCACGTTCATCCTCTGTGGCCTCAGGGCCAAGAGGTATGTCAGGAAGAGGCTTGTCAAGTACGTAAATAATCTTCTCCAATGTTAGGAGAATCTTGACATTACGATACCAGGTTGGGAAATTATCCCCCTCTAGGCAATGTTTGTCGAGTATTTTTGCGAACGTGCTTCCAACCATATCTAAATACATAAACAATAAAATAAATTTGTTTGATTGTTTGATTAAGTCACACGATTCGGGTCTTTAAACCGAATGACACCACCCACCATTTTTGGCAAATTCCATATCCCTCAATAGAATCCGAGAGTTATGTTGAACTCTTAGCGGGGTATGGGAGACTCACCATTACCAAGCCCACCTTAGAATTATATCATGTTGGTTAGCAAAAATAATGATGAGAGAATAACACTTTATTCATCTACAACTCTTGTAATTACCCATCTAGTTTGGCCTCTAGAGAATGAATGCCTCAGAATTATATCATGTTGGCACCATTGCACTTAGTTAAGTTATTCCCATCATGCTTAGTTTATGTAGAGGTTCAAGCACAACCTCAGAATTATATCATGTTGGTCATACTTGTTGTCTACACTCACCTCATCATATGTTTATGGACTCCTCCTAGATGTAAGCACATACTTTGTACTTCCCCATTATAGGGTGAAGCCGGTGCATGAGTCACAAACGATTGGAGCCCACCACGGTGGAAGGCCTACGAAGAAATGTTCAAAACATCTCTCGTTTATCAACTTAATATTCTTTGTTGGTTGAGGGATTTTAAGGTCTCATCAATTTTATTTATTTAAACATATTCAAATAAATTGTCCTATTACAACTACTAGTCCAAAGTTAATGAAATTAGTAGCATATGATATCCCCACTATTCGTTTTCATAAAACAAATCAATATCAAAACATTTTTCAAAATATTGGAGATATATATAACTACTAATTGAAATCATTATAGTTTAGTAGCGTATGATACTCCCACTATTTGTTTTGAGACAAACAAATCAATATAAAAAAAAAACGAATTTTTCAAATATTGGAAGTAACTACTACTACTACGGTTTTTGCAATCCTTTGAAATTGGACTTTATAGTTATCTTAGGCTCTTGGATGACCATGGACTTATTTGGTTATTGCAACAACGAGCCAACATTGTTGAATAAGATCTCGGGGAGGTTGTGTCATTTTAATTACGTGCTTTTCAATCCAATTAAAACATTTTCATTGAGCCATTAGAAATGAAGGACAATCATTCATTGCTAATTAGGGCGTTGGACCCATTTAATCTTGAATCTCATGTCAAAACCCTCTTTTAGTTATGTCTCCTTACCAATAGTTAAAGAAACTCTAGTCTAGCACTAGAGGGAATCAACTAACTAAAAGAGATTAAGAAGTAATAAGAATTACAAACCGATTTGTACAAATTCCTACAAATTACACATACTAAGAGGGAGAGATAGATTAATGTCGAAACGTGACAAGGTCCAATTGAAACAGTAATTAAAACACATTCCCAAGGTTCAAACAATTTGATTTTAGCGCCTTATCTCATAGCTCAATTATCGTTTAAGGCATAAGTCCATAGTCACCCATTTTCTAACTACTTAATCATATTAAATAATCAAATGGAATGCAACATATAAACAATTAGATTTAGTGCATATGGGCATAATATTATGTTGAGTTCAAACAATTAAAATCAAACATTTTAACTTTAACAAATAGTAAGGGCCTAAATGCAAATATGAAAAAGTTAGGGGTTAAACCGTAAATACTCAAAAGTAAAAACAACTTTTTAAATTACAAAAACCCCACAAGTGGGAAATCCACTAGGGTGGCCGGCAACAATTTAAGGGATGGGATATCTTACCCAATTTTGCATTGAACCAACATAAAGTAGAAGAAAAATATATCTTGTTTGTCACTTAGTTTTGCTTTAAGGACTTTAGGGAAAAGGGTGATGGAAATATATATCTAGACAAGTCTAGGTATTAATTTAAATTTTGGTGTAGGCTATGGATGGTATGTACATCATCCATAACCACAAAACAATGCATGTAAAACCATTTTCACCAAAAACCAAATCATGAACACCAAGAACAAAACCATGAACATATTTTCAAGATTTGTATGTTCTTGGTGATTTTTCAAACCCAAAAAAAAACAAAAGTGACAAGATCACTACTTTCTAGCTTCAAAGTGTGTTTGTGAAGTTCAAAACAAAACACAAACACTAACAAAAAAATTCCCATTTAGCCGAACCCCTTTTGAGGAATAAAACCCCAAAATTTTTGTTTCTAAACCCTCTTTTCATTCATGCATCCAAAACATTTTTGCATACATATCTTTCTCAACTATTGATACACCTTTTTCAACATTTGAAAAGACAAAAAGATAAACATATTTTGAATGAAAAACAATTTAAACTCAAACTTCATTCATGCATCAAAAACACTTTTCTTGCATATCCTTTTTCAACTTTTGATTTACAATTTTTCAACACTTTGAAAAACAAAAGATAAACATATTTTGAATGAAGCAATAATATGACATACATAAAATTAAAACCCATATGCATAAAATCTAAAAGGACACATCATACATAAACCTTTGGCTCTTGATACCACTTGAAGGGAAATCTATGAGATTCATGTGGGATTTCTAGTGACTAGCATGCATATACAATTCAAAATTTATATACGAAAGCAACGGAAGCATGTCATACATTTTATCAAAGCTATAGTCATGCAAATCCCCTTCAAGATGCATAGGTTTATATAAGATGCATCAAAACAAAATTTATAAGAAGAACAAACTAGAGGTTTAGTTTTATACCTCTTGATTTAGATCTTAGACCAAGGATGGACCACCTTCAAGATCTTTGCTCCTCAAACTCCTTGAGCCTAGCCTCCCTCCTTGCTTCCTCCACTTTGTAAAGTAAGTGCTCCTAGGTTCTCTTCAAGTTTCCAAAGATATGAAAACCTCTAAAGATCCTCACCCACTTTGTAATGAGAAAGATGAAGGAATAACCAAAAGAGTGTATAGATGATTAGTTAAATCACCCCCTTGGTGCCGGGCCCTTTGTGTTCAAGAGAGAGAGAGCTTTTCTTTTTCTCTTTTGTTTTATTTAGAACACATAAAACCCTAATGAACTTTGTGTTATAAAGTTCCTTTTATAGACAAAAGAAACAAGTCAACATTTTGACCTATCTCTCCCTTGGTGGCCGGCCATATGTGTTTGGTTTGGGCTTTGGGCTTTTAATTATTTCAAGTCATCCAATGCTTGAATAAAAGCCCAATGGGTTTTGGCCCAATGGGCCTAATTAAACCCGAAAGTTTCTTTAAGCCCAAAACGATCTTTATCGCTTTTATGATTTCTTTAGACTTTCTAAATTAATCAAAACACTTAATTAATCCAATTAATTATTTCCTTCATCCATTAGTTACTCACTACAAGAGTGTATTGGTGAACAATCTTTTAGGTTCTAATTAGCAAGGCAGTGAGGTGATTGGCACCAATCCAATTGATTATCCAATCACTTAGTGAATTAAAACTTACTTTTAATTCACCTTCCTTTTGATGACTACATTTAATCATCTAGAAGAACTCACAAGCCATGAGTGACATCTAACCATATATCATGGCTACCCAAGCTAATGTAGAAGTTATTCGGAGAACTTATTCAGTTGGAATTACAATGTAATTCGATCCTTCTCTAAAACAATACTCTCAATCACATTAATAGGGTATGGATTTATAATGTCAAACCCCTAATGTGATTATTCCTTCTTATACGATTCATTTGAGATGTATAGGAACGCTTTCCTTTATTACGCTCGATACTTCGGCCGAAGATTCCCGAATCATATCTTAGAGTATTCATCCTCTCTTATCGAGGATTAGAGATTCCTTGTTGCGCATTCACTTGCCTTCATGGCTAAGTGGCTTAACCCCAACGATGCCTTGGACACTCGCGAACGGAATGACTTTAACATAATCAAAGATTAAGTACTTAACCACAGGACAACGACGATGCCTCAGGTCAAAGGATTACTTACATTATTCCAACCATTAGAGTTACTTGCTTGACATGTGAGTAGACCTCCATGCAAGTACTCTCGTTCGATTGTGTTCAGTGAACTCATTCCCTTAATGAGCACCTACATGCTTGTCTTAGTGTCGCTACACGAATGGGATGAGACTTTCCATCCTTCCAATTGAAGCAGACATAGTATGTACCGGTCTATGGATTGTCAGTATCCCTCCGACAATCCTTATGACCAAGAACCTTTTTGGACATGATGGTTATGAGAAGAAGGTCTTTGTAATCTAACATCATTAGGTTACTTCTTCCATCGATCCATTGTCCATGGATTCACTATTTAGGACATATTTTGTTCATTGAGATAGTCCTAATTAGTATCTTTGCCTTCCGATGTATAAAAGTCATATATACATCAATTCATTGTCCTGAAAGGTTTCTTCCAAAGATTGACTTTCAGGGCATATTTCCAACACTTGCAGCTAGGATTAAGGTGGAACAAGATTAGGTTAGGATAGGATAAGATAAGATAAGGTTTTGGATAATGTTGGATATGGTTTTGGATAATGTTTCCTCTTTTGAGCTAATTCCTTATCCACTTTGTCTTGAGTTTAATTTCTTCATCTTCTTATCAGATTTCTACCTCTTTTGACTCCAAATTCGTCCATCCACCTTGCTCCATATACAAGATATCCATTTAGTGCCCCAAACTGCTCCAAAATGCACCAAAATGCACTTTCTTGGTACTTTAACCCTTTGGACCTACTAATACACGAAAATGACTTGAAATACTACATTAACTAAGAAATAACAACACAAATGCACAAGAACAAGCTAACTAAGTCGCATAAATATTCTCCTATCAAATTCCCCCACACTTAGCTTTTGCTAGTCCTCGAGCAAAACAAACAAACAAAAGAAACAAAACATATAATCTAAACCTTCCAACATTGCCCTAGGGATTTCCAATGAAACATAACATGTCAAAGATCACCACTCACATAGATTTAAGCAATCCTTACCCTCGAGCATACTTAATCATAGTCACCATTCACTAGCTCACATTTAATCAATTAAAACAACATTTTGAATGTAGTAACATGCCTTAGAGAATTCTCTTAATTCCTCACCGGATATACTCTTCATTTTCACTTAGATTTTTTGACTACACTCCCTACACTAGGTATATGTGAGAAGATTGATGTAAACATGCAGACGAACACTCACATATGTTATAACATGGAAAGCATTTTCTGGAATTATGACAATGACATGTATATGATCTCATGAATGGAATGCTACTACTTAGACTCGAGAACCAGGGATACCATATGCTCAAACCAATTTTAAACTCCACATATTGAAACACATAACAATCAAGATAGAAGTCTAAGGGTTGTAATGGGGCTAAGGTATTGGCTAACAACGAAAGGTAAAGGATAAACAAACGTTCTTAAAGCAATAGTGAGCAAAGTAATGAAGTAGGCACTTAGAATTCACTTTAGACTGTAAAAATCAACTTTGAACACCCAAGGGGAAGTCACACAAAACTTAGGGCCAAGTTCAACTTTTTGGACCCTTTCTTCAACAACCAACACTTGTGAGTTCGTTCTCACTTATTTTCAACTCCTTTTCTTTCTTTTCTTCCTCTTTTTCTTATTTTTCACCTTTTTTTCCTTTCTTTTTTTGTTTTTTTTTTCTTTTTCCCGTGCCTCCTTTAAGACTTTGGCACACACATACACACAAAAATCCCTTCCCCCACACATTTTTTTCTGCAAGAATGTCACTCAAAAGGAATTCCTTCTAAGTCATGCTCCACTATATTTCAAGAACAAGGGTATGGAAAGTCCTATTCTAGTCTAGGTAAGGGTGATGTGGTTAACAAAGAAAATAGGCTAAACAAGGTTCAACGGGGTTTAAACCTACGATACAAATGACAAGGGTGGATTCAGCTATTTGGCTATGGTGGTGACTACTAAACAACTTCATCTTGTTATTTGTTATGCTAATCAATTTCATGCTTTGAATGAAATGGGTATGAGTTCTAGTATTTGGAACTATAGTGATGAAACGCTTTCTAAGTAGCAACCAAGCAAAGAATAATGAGATCATGCAACGACTTTAGAAAACAAGAATGCACAGATTAATAACTCTTCGAATAAACGTTTAGGCTCAAGTCTCTTAGGGATGTAGCATTTGTTTGAGTTCCTTCCTTCAAGCATGTTACAAAAACTGATTTTATCCTTTGTGATTACATGTGAATTCGTAAACTATAACTACAACCAAGTATAAACCAAAGAGTAAATCAAACTTCCATCCATGTTTGTAACTTTCTTTAACAGTCATGCATTAAAAACCAAATCCTCATCATTGTGTTTGTGATATCCCACATCGCCCAGGGGAGTGATCCTTAAATGTATATTCCCATCCTTACTTAGCACGAGGCCTTTTGGGAGCTCACTGGCTTCGGGTTCCGTAGGAACTCCGAAGTTAAGCGAGAAAGGGGCTAGAGCAATCCCATGATGGGTGACGCACTGGGAAGTTGCTCGTGAGTTCCCAAAAACAAAACCATGAGGGAATGGTAAGCCCAAAGCGGACAATATCGTGCTACGGTGGTGGAGTCGGCCCCGGGAAGTGATCCACCCCGGGCCGGGATGTGACAATTTGGTATCAGAGCCTAACCGTGGCCGCGTCTGTGCCGACAAGGACGTCGGGCCCCTAAGGGGGGTGGATTGTGATATCCCACATCGCACAGGGGAGTGATCCTTAAATGTATATTCCTATCCTTACCTAGCACGAGGCCTTTTGGGAGCTCACTGGCTTCGGGTTCCGTAGGAACTCCGAAGTTAAGCGAGAAAGGGGCTAGAGCAATCCCATGATGGGTGATCCATTGGGAAGTTGCTCGTGAGTTCCCAAAAGCAAAACCGTGAGGGAATGGTAAGCCCAAAGAGGACAATATCGTGCTACGGTGGTGGAGTCAGCCCCGGGAAGTGATCCGCCCCGGGCCGGGATGTGACAGTGTTGGAAGGTAACCTAAGACACAAACAAACACACAAAAACAACTCTTTTTGGCTTTTTCAAATTTTTTTTTTTTTTAAATTTTCGGATTTTTACTTCAAAACACACTAAAACAGCTCAAAATGCACTAAAAACACTTAAAAACAGTGAGAAATAGCATTAGAAGTGATAGGTGATAGAATCCCACGAATTTGCATAAAAACACCTGTTTACCCCCCCACACTTAAATCAAACATTGTCCTCAATGTTTCACACGAAGACTCACACAAAAGCAAACAAATAACAAACAACTAAGCATGATAAAATAAAGCAGCAAAGAGAAGGGTTTAGAAACGCAAATCTGGGTTTGGAGTGGAAGTTCCATCTTCTCCTTGTTGAATGCATGGGTTGCCTCCCAAGAAGCGCTTGCTTTAACGTCTTCCAGCCGGACGAATATGCCATGTTAAGTTTCACTAGTACCCACAGCATGGAGGGGTAAATCATCCATAACATGCTCCTCGAAATTCTCATAGTATGGCTGTATGAATGGAAGGGGATAGTGATCCTCCCTGATTGTGGTGTTTTGGTTCCTAAAGTCCATGTAAATGCTCTCACCACCTTGAAATCGACTAGGTAACTGCACCAAAGAAGGTAACAACCTATTAGTTGAAATGGGAATTGGAATTGGGGTTGGTGACTTACAAACATATTGTGATGGAGGCTCAAAAGTGGTAGCCCTATCAAAAACGCCATTATGGCTACACTCGGCTAGATTGGGTGGTTTTAGGGCAACTGATAGGAGCATATTTACGCGACTTAGCTAGCTTATTCTTGTGCATTTTCGTTAGTATTTCTTAGTTAATATAGTATTTCAACTCATTTTCGTGTGTTTGTAGGTCCAAAGTGTTAAGGTACCAAGAAAGTGCATTTTGGTGCACATTGGAGCAGTTTTGGGCACTAAGTGGATAGCTTGTATATGGGCCGCCAACATGGATGGACGAATTTGGAGTTCAAAGGGCTAGAAATTTGATGAGAAGATGAAGGAATTAAACTCAAGACAAAGTGGATAAAGAATTAGCTCAAAAGAGGAAACATTATCCAAAACCTTATCTTATCTTATCCTATCCTAACCTAATCTTGTTCCACCTTAATCCTAGCTGCAAGTGGACCTAAAAACATGATTTCTAGAAGCCTTATCTAACCCTAAAAGGGTGCTGCACCCTTCCCCCTTTTATCTTTTCTAGAAATCCAAAAATCAGCCACAAAACCTAGTTTCTAGAAGGCCAAATTTTGGACGAATTTCCTAAACCTTTTTCCTTTTGGATTTTGATTTATAAGGCCTCATTCCTTGTGGATTTGTTTGGGTTACACAAATCCTTTTATGAAACTAATTGCGCCACACCCTCTCCTAAGTGGATTTAACTCACTTGTGCCGAACCCTAAGGCCCTAATCCAATAAATCTGCTAAGTGTAACCCTAATCTAATTAACCCTAGGACTATATAAACATATTTTTAGCCACAAATTCCTATCACCCCCTTATGCTATTCAGAAACTCCTTGTCGCAAGCCTTAGCCTCCATTCTCCTTCATTGATTCACTCCATACACTTCCATATACAACCTGCTGCACTCTACTACTATAATCAGCCATCATTCATCATCCCAAGCAAGAATACATCATTCATAACCCCCAAAACCACCACCCACATCTTGTGCCGCAACAAGGAAAAAGGAGGAGAGCCCTAGACGTGCATGCCATTCGACTTGGAGTTGCTGGAACATTTTAGGTGTAATCTTTCTTGTGTTTTTCAATGTTTAATTTCAAGAATCTTTGCTTTGCGAGTATGAGGAACTAATCCCCTTTTGGCTAGGGGGAATTTCGAAACCATGGCTATATTTGCATTATGATTTGATTACTTCCAGTTGTGATTTCATGAATTGTGAATTCAATTTACTTATCTATTTGAATTAAAACTTGTTTGTGTATATGGATTGAGAGTGCACACTTAATTTGCATGCATAAATCTGATGGTAGGATATAAGGAAACTTCACCTAATCGTTGGGAACTTATATTCATAAGTAGTAAAGGTTGTTAGTCACAATCATGTTAAGTAAATTCTTGGCATAAGTATCATGCGCTTTCATAGTTACGAATGCCTCGTCAACACTTATGATTTTCATAGAATTTAATGATCTTTGATTGTTTCTCTATTATGCGCTTCCAAGTAGAGAAATTTTGAGGAACAATTTGATTGCAATGCGCTAATTCCATTCAATTCAATGACTTAAGGAAAATCTGAAGGTTAATTTAAGCGTACCTAATTAACTTGGGGTGTTGAGGTTAATGATTCATTGAAAAAGCAACTGGAGATTGTTTTGCATTCAAGTATGTCATGTGTGGAGAAAGAGCTCCTAGCTAGCCTACCATCCACTTAATTCCATCAAATTCGTGAAATCTGCCTAGTTTTAATTACTTGCTTTGTTTGTTTTATTTCGTCCAAAACCAAATCCCCATTTATTCTAGAGTGTCTAACTAGTTAGAATGTGTTTAGATTGTGTCTTCAAGAGTTTTGAGTCAAGTTAGAACCAAATTTCGTCCAATTTTGTGTTTACAGTCAAATCTGCCCCGTTTGTGTTTTTTAGGCAGTTTTGAGTGTTTTCAGCTTATTTTGAGTCTTGTGAACTTGTCTTGAGTCTTTTAAGTTGAGTTAAGTGTTTTAAAGTTTAGTTTTATTTATTTGAGTCAGTTTAAAGTGTTTAGCAATCCCTTCTAATCCCCTGTTTAAGAACGATCCCTACTTACTTATATACTACAATTGCCAAAAGAGGGTTAATTTGTGTGTTAAGTTAATTTTCACATCAAATTTTGGCGCCGTTGTTGGGGATTAGCAACTTTGCTAATCCCTTGTTATTTCTTTTTGTTTATTTTCGTGTGTTTTTGGTTTTTGTTGCGGACTTTGTTTTGTTTTGGTTTTGTTTTTAGGCACTCGTTTATGACTCGAAGTTCTCAACCGGTTCATGCACATATCTTAGACTTTGACTACGATTTTGAGTGAACTTTGAGAAGGAAGAAGAATCAACAAGAGCCTCAACCACCTCAACCTGCACCAGATCTTGAAGAAGACGAAATACAAGTGGGAGAGGAGGCCACGGTTCAGATTTTTGAGGAAGAACATGCTATGGCAGCCGACAATCGAACAATCAAGGAGTTTTCCGCTTCGGGATTGGCCAATGCTATGCTGCTATGCATTCAATATCCAAGGGCAGCCCTAGACAAGACCAACGAGTTCAAACTCAAGTCTAGCTTATTGCACCATATTCCTAAGTTCCATGGGTTGTCCATGGAAGATCCTAATAAGCACTTGAAGGAGTTTGAGGTTGTTTGCTCAAGCATGACCCCGGTGAATGTTGAAGGGAGTATTTTGAAGATGAAGGCTTTTCCCTTTTCTCTCTTGGAAAAGGCTAAAGATTGGTTGTATGAACCAGCCCCCGGAACTCTCACATCATGGGAGAGTATGAAATGGGCGTTTTTGGAGAAGTTTTTCCCAACTTCTCGAGTCATTCTTTTACGCAAAAGGATTAGTGGCATTCAGCAAAATCAAGGTGAATCATTTCCAACTTATTATGAATGTTTTAAAACTCTTGTTGCTTCATGTCCGCAGCAGCAAATGAAGGAGGAGCTTCTTCTTTAATATTTCTACGAAGGGCTTCTACCAATTGAACGCCAAATGTTAGACACCTCAGCGGGAGGAGCTTTAGTGGACAAAACGCCCATGGCCGCCAAGACTCTCATTGCCAACCAAGCTTTAAATGCTCAACAATATAAAGGCATTGGTCAAAGAGACATACCACGGCAGCAACAAATTAATGAGGTAAGTGCCATTTCCGAACTTTAAAATCAAATGGCTAATCTTACTTCTCTTCTTTCGCAGGTGGTTGAAATACCAAAAGTACAAAGTGTGGCTATTTATGGCATGTGCTCAATGAATGGATATCTCACGGATAAGTGCCCTCAATTGATCGAGAACGAAAGGTGGGAATCTGCCAATGTCGTGGGTTATGAGAGCCAAAACCAACCAAGGAGTGATCCTTTCTCTAATACATACAATCCCGGTTAGAGAGATCATCCAAATTTCAAATGGAGGGAGCCTCAACAGCCCCAACAACAAAGTGCATTTAGGCAGCAACCTCCGGTATTCTACGAAAGGCTGTATGCACCCACACAACCCCAAGCACAGCCTGCCCAATCCAAATCAGGTTCGTTCGTAGATAATGATCAAAATTTTCAATTACTAACTTCTATGGCGCAGGGAATGCAAAATAGGGACAAAAGGGTTGATGAATTAGAGAAGCAAGTAGGGCAGATTGTAGAGTTCGTGGGCCAATTCAGAGAACAAGGCAAGTTGCCTAGTTCAACCGTTGTCAACCCAAAAGGAGGATTCGAATCTGCCAAAGCAATCATGTTGCGAAGTGGAAAACAAGTTGGAACGGCCTCACAACCCTCTAAATCAGCCCCAACAGAGGATGAAAAGTTGCAAATCGAGGACGAGGAGCAAGAGCAAGCCACGGCAAGGGTAACACCACCCATGCCGTAACCACCCAGACAACCCCATTCTGCTTCCAAGGGTAAAGAGGTTCCAAATTCGATTATTTCTAAAGTTATTCCTCCAAATGTACCCTTTCCTCGTAGATTCATGCAAACGAATAAGGAAGACGCTGAAAATGACATTTTGGAGACATTTAGAAAAGTATAAGTCAATATTCCACTTTTGGATGCAATTAAGCAAGTTCCAAGGTATGCTAAGTTTTTAAAAGAACTTTGCACTACTAGGAAGAGAATTTCGAACAAAGAGGTTGTAAAGGTAAGTGAAAATGTCTCAGCCATCTTACAACGTAAAATGCCCCCTAAATGCAAAGATCCGGGTAGTTTTACAATTCCTTGTGTTATTGGCAATAATCATTTTGAACATGCCATGCTAGACTTAGGTGCATCTATTAATGTCATGCCTTACTCAATTTATGCATCTGTGAACCTAGGTGAGTTAAAAAATGATGGTGTGATTATTCAATTGGACGATAGATCTAATGCCTATCCAAAGGGTGTTTTGGAAGATGTTTTAGTGCAAGTCAATCATTTAATCTTTCCGGCTGATTTTTATGTGCTTGAAATGGAAGACTCGGTTCATTCGCCACCCTTGCCACTCCTACTTGGAAGACCATTCATGAAAACAGCTCTAACAAAGATTGATGTGGCCAAGGGTGTATTAACAATGGAGTTCGGTGGTGATATAATTAAATTCAATGTTTATGACTCTATTAAGAAGCCTAATGATGTTCGTTCTTGTTTTGCAATTGATGTGCATAAGGATATAGGGTAGGAACAATGCACACCTATCAAGAAGGATGTATCAAGAACCACCATTGAAGAGGGAATTGGAATGGTTGTCCTAAAACCACCCAATCTGGCCGAGAGTAGCCATAGTGACATTGTTGATAGGGCTGCCACTTTTGAGCCTCCATCACAATATGTTTGTAAGTCTACAATGCCAATTCCAATTCCCATTTCAACTAATAGGTTGTTACCTTCTTTGGTGCAGGTACCCATTCGATTTCAAGTGGTGGGAGCATTTACATGGACTTTAGGAACCAAAACACCACAATTAGGGAGGATCACTATCCCATTCCATTCATAGAGCCCTACTACAAGAATTTCGAGGGGCATGTTGTGCATGATGTACCCCTCCATGCCGTGGGTACCAGTGAAGCTTAGCATGGCATATTCGTCTGGCTGGAAGACGTTAAAGCAAGCGCTTCTTGGGAGGCAACCCATGCATTCAACAAGGAGAAGATGGAACTTCCACTCTAAAACCAGATTTGCATTTCTAAACCCTTCTCTTTGCTGCTTTATTTTATCATGCTTAGTTGTTTGTTATTTGTTTGCTTTTGTGTGAGTCTTCGTGTGAAACATTGAGGACAATGTTTGATTTAACTGGGGGGGGGGGTAAACAAGTGTTTTTATGCAAATTCGTGGGATTCTATCACCTATCACTTCTAATGTTGTTTCTTACTGTTTTTCAATGTTTTTAGTGCATTTTCAGCTGTTTTAGTGTCTTTTGAAGTAAAAATCCGAAAATTTGAAAAAAGTGTTTTGAAAAAGTCAAAAAAAGTTGTTTTTGTGTGTTTGTCTGCATCTTAGGATACCTTCCAAGACAATGATGAGGATTTGGTTTTTAATGCATGACTGTTAAAGAGAGTTACAAACATGGATGGATGTTTGATTTGCTCTTTGGTTTATGCTTGGTTGTAGTTATAGTTTACAAATTCACATGCAATCACTAAGGATAAAATCAGTTTTTGCAACATGCTTGAAGGAAGGAACTCAAACAAACGCTACATCCCTGAGAGACTTGAGCCTAAACGTTTATTTGGAGAGTTATTAATCTGTGCATTCTTGTTTTCTAAAGTCGTTGCATGATCTCATTATTCTTTGCTTGGTTGCTACTTAGAATGCGTTTCATCACTATAGTTCTGAATACTAGAACTCATACCCATTTCATTCGAAGAATGAAATTGATTAGCATAACAAATAACAAGATGAAGTTGTTTAGTAGTCACCACCATAGCCAAATAGCCGGATCCACCCTTGTCATTTGTATCGTAGGTTTAAACCCCGTTGAACCTTGTTTAGCCTATTTTCTTTGTTAACCACATCACCCTTACCTAGCCTAGAATAGGACTTTCCATACCCTTGTTCTTGAAGTATCGTGGAGCATGACTTAGAAGGAATTCTTTTTTGAGTGACATTCTTGCAGAAAACAAGTGTGGGGGAAGGGATTTTTGTGTGTATGTGTGTGCCAAAGTCTTAAAGGAGGCACAGGAAAAAGAAAAAAACAAAAAAAGAAATTAAAAAAAAGTGAAAAAGAAGAAGAAAAGAAAGAAAAGGAGTTGAAAATAAGTGAGAACGAACTCACAAGTGTTGATTGGTGAAGAAAGGGTCCAAAAAGTTTGAATATGGCCCTAAGTTTTGTGTGAATTCCCCTTGGGTGTTCAAAGTTGATTTTTGCATTCTAAAGTGAATTCTAAGTGCCTACTTCATTACTTTGCTCACTATTGCTTTAAGAACGTTTGTTCCTCTACCTTTCCTTGTTAGCCAATACCTTAGCCCCGTTACAACCCTTAGACTTCTATCTTGATTTTTATGTGTTTCAATATGTGGAGTTTAAAATTGGTTTGAGCATATGGTCTCCCTGGTTCTCGCATCTAAGTAGTAGCATTTCATTCATGAGATCATATACATGCCATTGTCATAGTTCCAGAAAATGATTTCCTTGTTATAACATATGTGAGTGTTCGTCTACAAGTTTACATCGATCTTCTCACGTATACTTAGTGTAGGGAGTGTAGTCAGAAAATCTGAGTGAAAATAGAGAGTACATCTAGTAAGGAATTAAGGGAATTCTCTAAGGCATGTTACTACATTCAAAATGTTGTTTTAATTGATTAAATGTGAGCTAGTGAATGGTGACTATGATGAAGTATGCTTGAGGGTAAGTATTGCTTAAATCTATGTGAGTGGTGATCGTTGACATGATATGTTTCATTGGAAATCCCTGAGGCAAACGTTGCAAGGTTTAGATTATATGTTTTGTTTCTTTTGTTTGTTTGTTTGTTTTGCTCGAGGACTAGCAAAAGCTAAGTGTGGGGCAATTTGATAGAAGCATATTTAGGTGACTTAGCTAGCTTATTCTTGTGCATTTGTGTTAGTATTTCTTAGTTAATATAGTATTTCAACTCATTTTCGTGTGTTTGTAGGTCCAAAGGGTTAAAGTACCAAGAAAGTGCATTTTGGTGCACATTGGAGCAGTTTTGGGCACTAAGTGGATAGCTTGTATATGGGCCAACATGGATGGACGAATTTGGAGTTCAAAAGGCTAGAAATCTGATAAGAAGATGAAGGAATTAAACTCAAGGCAAAGTGGATAAATAATTAGCTCAAAAGAGGAAACATTATCCAAAACCTTATCTTATCTTATCCTATCCTAACCTAATCTTGTTCCACCTTAATCCTAGCTGCAAGTGGACCTAAAAACATGATTTCTAGAAGCCTTATCTAACCCTAAAAGGGTGCTGCACCCTTCCCGCTTTTATCTATTCTAGAAAACCCAAAATCAGCCACAAAAAACCTAGTTTCTAGAAGGCCCAATTTTGGACGAATTTCCTAAGCCTTTTTCCTTTTGGATTCTGATTTATAGGGCCTCATTCCTTGTGGATTTGGGTTACACAAATCCTTTTATGAAACTAATTGCGCCAAACCCTCTCCTAAGTGGATTTAACTCACTTGTGCCGAACCCTAGGGCCCTAATCCAATAAATCTGCTAAGTGTAACCCTAATCTAATTAACCCTAGGACTATATAAACATATTTTCAGCCACAAATTCGTATCACCCCCTTATGCTATTCAGAAACTCCTTGCCGCAAGTCTTCCATTTCAAGCACATAAAAATCAGCCGGAAAGATTAAATGATTGACCTGCACTAAAACATCTTCCAAAACACCCTTTGGATAGGCATTAAATCTATCGGCCAATTGAATAATCACACCATCAATTTTTAAGTCACCTAGGTTCATTGATGCATAAATTGAGTAGGGCATGACATTAATAGATGCACCTAAGTCTAGCATGGCATGTTCAAAACGATTATTGCCAATAACACAAGGAATTGTAAAACTACCCGAATCTTTGCATTTAAGGGGCATTTTACGTTGTAAGATGGCTGAGACATTTTCACTTAACTTTACAACATGTTTGTTCGAAATTCTCTTCCTTGTAGTGCAAAGTTCTTTTAAAAACTTAGCATACCTTGGAACTTGCTTAATTGCATCCAAATGTGGTATATTGACTTGTACTTTTCTAAATGTCTCCAAAATGTCCTTTTCAGCCACCTCCTTCTTCGTTTGCATGAATCTACGAAGAAAAGGTACATTTGGGGGAATAACATTAGAAATAATCGAATTTGGAAGCCCCTTACCTTTGGCAGCCGAATGGGGTTGATTGGGTGGCTGCGGCATGGGTAGTGCAACCCTTGCCGTGGCTTTCACTTGTTCCTCCTCCTCGAATTGCAACTTTTCGTCCTCAGTTGGGGCTAATTTAGATGGTTGTGAGGCCGTTCCAACTTGTTTTCCAATTCGCAACATGATTGCTTTGGCAGATTCGAATCCTCCTTTTGGGTTGACCATGGTTGAACTAGGCAACTTGCCTTGCTCTCGGAATTGGCCCTTAAACTCCGCAATCTACCCTACTTGCTTCTCTAATTCATCAACCTTTTTGTCGTTATTTTGCATTCCCTACGCCATAGAAGTTAGTAATTGAAAATTTTGATCATTATCTATGAACGAACCTGATTTGGATTGGGCAGGTTGTGCTTGGGGTTGTGTGGGTGCATACGGCCTTTGGTAAAATCCTGGAGGTTGCTGCCTAAATGCGCTTTGGTGTTGGGGTTGTTGGGGCTCCCTCAATTTGAAATTTGGATGATCTTTCTAACTGGGATTGTATGTATTAGAGAAAGGATCACTCCTTGGTTGGTTTCGGCTCCCATAACCCACGGCATTGGCAGATTCCCACCCTCCGTTCTCGATCAATTGCAGGCACTTATCCGTGAGATGTCCATACATGGAGCACACGCCGCAAACAACCACACCTTGTACCTTTGGTATTTCGACCACCTGCGAAAGAAGAGAAGTAAGATTAGCCAATTGATTTTGAATTTCGGAAATAGCACTTACCTCATTAACTTGTTGCTGTCGTGGTAAGTCTTTTTGACCAACGCCTTCATATTGTTGAGCATTTAAAGCTCGGTTGGCAATGAGAGTCTTGGCAGCCATGGGCGTTTTGTCCACTAAAGCTCCTCGCGCTGAGGCGTCTAGCATTTGGCGTTCAATTGGTAGAAGCCCTTCGTAGAAATACTGAAGAAGAAGCTCCTCCTTCATTTGGTGTTGTGGACATGAAGCAACAAAAGTTTTAAAACGTTCATAATAAGTTGGAAATGATTCACCTTGATTTTGCTGAATGCCACTAATCCTTTTGCGTAAAAGAATGACTCGAGAAGTTGGGAAAAACTTCTCCAAAAACGCCCGTTTCATACTCTCCCAATCTTTAGCCTTTTCCAAGAGAGAAAAGGGAAAAGCCTTCTGTTGGAAATATGTCCTGAAAGTCAATCTTTGGAAGAAACCTTTCAGGACAATGAATTGATGTATATATGACTTTTATACATCGGAAGGCAAAAATACTAATTAGGACTATCTCAATGAACAAAATATGTCCTAAATAGTGAATCCATGGACAATGGATCGATGGAAGAAGTAACCTAATGATGTTAGATTACAGAGACCTTCTTCTCATAACCATCATGTCCAAAAAGGTTCTTGGTCATAAGGATTGTCGGAGGGATACTGACAATCCATAGACCGATACAAACTATGTCTGCTTCAATTGGAAGGATGGAAAGTCTCATCCCATTCGTGTAGCGACACTAAGACAAGCATGTAGGTGCTCATTAAGGGAATGAGTTCACTGAACACAATCGAACGAGAGTACTTGCATGGAGGTCTACTCACATGTCAAGCAAGTAACTCTAATGGTTGGAATAATGTAAGTAATCCTTTGACCTGAGGCATCGTCGTTGTCTTGTGGTTAAGTACTTAATCTTTGATTATGTTAAAGTCATTCCGTTCGCGAGTGTCCAAGGCATCGTTGGGGTTAAGCCACTTAGCCATGAAGGCAAGTGAATGCGCAACAAGGAATCTCTAATCCCCGATAAGAGAGGATGAATACTCTAAGATATGATTCGGGAATCTTCGGCCGAAGTATCGAGCGTAATAAAGGAAAGCGTTCCTATACGTCTCAAATGAATCGTATAAGAAGGAATAATCACATTAGGGGTTTGACATTATAAATCCACACCCTAGTAATGTGATTGAGAGTATTGTTTTATAGAAGGATCGAATTACATTGTAATTCCAACTGAATAGGTTCTCCGAATAACTTCTACATTAGCTTGGGTAGCCATGATATATGGTTAGATGTCACTCATGGCTTGTGAGTTCTTCTAGATGATTAAATGTAGTCATCAAAAGGAAGGTGAATTAAAAGTAAGTTTTAATTCACTAAGTGATTGGATAATCAATTGGATTGGTGCCAATCACCTCACTGCCTTGCTAATTAGAACCTAAAAGATTGTTCACCAATACACTCTTGTAGTGAGTAACTAATGGATGAAGGAAATAATTAATTGGATTAATTAAGTGTTTTGATTAATTTAGAAAGTCTAAAGAAATCATAAAAGCGATAAAGATCGTTTTGGGCTTAAAGAAACGTTCGGGTTTAATTAGGCCCATTGGGCCAAAACCCATTGGGCTTTTATTCAAGCATTGGATGACTTGAAATAATTAAAAGCCCAAAGCCCAAACCAAACACATATGGCCGGCCACCAAGGGAGAGATAGGTCAAAATGTTGACTTGTTTCTTTTGTCTATAAAAGGAACTTTATAACACAAAGTTCATTAGGGTTTTATGTGTTCTAAATACAACAAAAGAGAAAAAGAAAAGCTCTCTCTCTTGAACACAAAGGGCCGGCCACCAAGGGGGTGATTTAACTAATCATCTATACACTCTTTTGGTTATTCCTTCATCTTTCTCATTACAAAGTGGGTGAGGATCTTTAGAGGTTTTCATATCTTTGGAAACTTGAAGAGAACCTAGGAGCACTTACTTTACAAAGTGGAGGAAGCAAGGAGGGAGGCTAGGCTCAAGGAGTTTGAGGAGCAAAGATCTTGAAGGTGGTCCATCCTTGGTCTAAGATCTAAATCAAGAGGTATAAAACTAAACCTCTAGTTTGTTCTTCTTATAAATTTTGTTTTGATGCATCTTATATAAACCTATGCATCTTGAAGGGGATTTGCATGACTATAGCTTTGATAAAATGTATGACATGCTTCCGTTGATTTCGTATATAAATTTTGAATTGTATATGCATGCTAGTCACTAGAAATCCCACATGAATCTCATAGATTTCCCTTCAAGTTGTATCAAGAGCCAAAGGTTTATGTATGATGTGTCCTTTTAGATTTTATGCATATGGGTTTTAATTTTATGTATGTCATATTATTGCTTCATTCAAAATATGTTTATCTTTTGTTTTTCAAAGTGTTGAAAAATTGTAAATCAAAAGTTGAAAAAGGATATGCAAGAAAAGTGTTTTTGATGCATGAATGAAGTTTGAGTTTAAATTGTTTTTCATTCAGAATATGTTTATCTTTTTATCTTTTCAAATGTTGAAAAGATGTATCAATAGTTGAGAAAGATATGTATGCAAAAATGTTTTGGATGCATGAATGAAAAGAGGGTTTAGAAACAAAAATTTTGGGGTTTTATTCCTCAAAAGGGGTTTGGCTAAATGGGAATTTTTTTTGTTAATGTTTGTGTTTTGTTTTGAACTTCACAAACACACTTTGAAGCTAGAAAGTAGTGATCTTGTCACTTTTGTTTTTTGGGTTTGAAAAATCACCAAGAACATACAAATCTTGAAAATATGTTCATGGTTTTGTTCTTGGTGTTCATGGTTTGGTTTTTGGTGAAAATGGTTTTACATGCATTGTTTTGTGGTTATGGATGATGTACATACCATCCATAGCCTACACCAAAATTTAAATTAATACCTAGACTTGTCTAGATATATATTTCCATCACCCTTTTCCCTAAAGTCCTTAAAGCAAAACTAAGTGACAAACAAGATATATTTTTCTTCTACTTTATGTTGGTTCAAATGCAAAATTGGGTGAGATATCCCATCCCTTAAATTGTGGCCGGCCACCCTTAGTGGATTTCCCACTTGTGGGGGGTTTTTGTAATTTAAAAAGTTGTTTTTACTTTTGAGTATTTACGGTTTAACCCCTAACTTTTTCATATTTGCATTTAGGCCCTTACTATTTGTTAAAGTTAAAATGTTTGAATTTAATTGTTTGAACTCAACATAATATTATGCCCATATGCACTAAATCTAATTGTTTATATGTTGCATTCCATTTGATTATTTAATATGATTAAGTAGTTAGAAAATGGGTGACTATGGACTTATGCCTTAAACGATAATTGAGCTATGAGATAAGGCGCTAAAATCAAATTGTTTGAACCTTGGGAATGTGTTTTAATTACTGTTTCAATTGGACCTTGTCACGTTTCGACATTAATCTATCTCTCCCTCTTAGTATGTGTAATTTGTAGGAATTTGTACAAATCGGTTTGTAATTCTTATTACTTCTTAATCTCTTTTAGTTAGTTGATTCCCTCTAGTGCTAGACTAGAGTTTCTTTAACTATTGGTAAGGAGACATAACTAAAAGAGGGTTTTCACATGAGATTCAAGATTAAATGGGTCCAACGCCCTAATAAGAAATGAATGATTGTCTTTCATTTCTAATGGCTCAATGAAAATGTCTTAATTGGATTGAAAAGCACGTAATTAAAATGACACAACCTCCCCGAGATCTTATTCAACAATGTTGGCTCGTTGTTGCAATAACCAAATAAGTCCATGGTCATCCAAGAGCCTAAGATAACTATAAAGTCCAATTTCAAAGGATTGCAAAAACTGTAGTAGTAGTAGTTACTTCCAATATTTGAAAAATTCGTTTTTTTTTTATATTGATTTGTTTTTCTCAAAACAAATAGTGGGAGTATCATACGCTACTAAACTATAATGATTTCAATTAGTAGTTATATATATCTCCAATATTTTGAAAAATGTTTTGATATTGATTTGTTTTATGAAAACGAATAGTGGGGATATCATATGCTACTAATTTCATTAACTTTGGACTAGTAGTTGTAATAGGACAATTTATTTGAATATGTTTAAATAAATAAAATTGATGAGACCTTAAAATCCCTCAACCAACAAAGAATATTAAGTTGATAAACGAGAGATGTTTTGAACATTTCTTCATAGGCCTTTCACCGTGGTGGGCTCCAATCGTTTGTGACTCATGCACCGGCTTCACCCTATAATGGGGAAATACAAAGTATGGGCTTACATCCAGGAGGAGTCCATAAACATATGATGAGGTGAGTGTAGACAACAAGTATGACCAACATGATATAATTCTGAGGTTGTGCTTGAACCTCTACATAAACTAAGCATGATGGGAATAACTTAAATAAGTGCAATGGTGCCAACATGATATAATTCTGAGGCATTCATTCTCTAGAGGCCAAACTAGATGGGTAATTACAAGAGTTGTAAATGAATAAAGTGTTATTCTCTCATCATTATTTTTGCTAACCAACATGATATAATTCTGAGGTGGGCTTGGTAATGGTGAGTCTCCCATACCCCGCTAAGAGTTCAACATAACTCTCGGATTCTATTGAGGGATATGGAATTTGCCAAAAATGGTGGGTGGTGTCATTCGGTTTAAAGACCCGAATCGTGTGACTTAATCAAACAATCAAACAAATTTATTTTATTGTTTATGTATTTAGATATGGTTGGAAGCACGTTCGCAAAAATACTCGACAAACATTGCCTAGAGGGGCATAATTTCCCAACCTGGTATTGTAATGTCAAGATTCTCCTAACATTGGAGAAGATTATTTACGTACTTGACAAGCCTCTTCTTGACATACCTCTTGGCCCTGAGGCCACAGAGGATGAACGTGCTAAGTATGACAAGCACGTTGAAGATAATACACAAGCCAAGTGCTATCTGTTGGCTTCCATGAATGAGGAGCTACAGAGACAGCACGAGGGCATGGACAGTGCATTTTCCATAATACTCCATCTTACGGAGTTATATGGTGAAGGGACGCGCAACCGTCGTTTTAACACTGTTTGTGAACTTGTGAAGATCAAGATGGTCAAAGGGGCTCCAGTGCATCAACATGTACTGAAGATGATAGGATTCATAGAACAATTGGAGAACCTAGGTACTCCACTTGACGGGGAATTGGCCCAGGACTTTATATTGGCTTCTCTTCCTGATTCATTTTCGCAGTTCGTAATGAACTACAACATGAATAAGATGGATTATACTCTCTCTGAGTTACTAAATATGTTAGTAACTGCTGAGAAGACTATGAAAGAGAATGTTGTAGGGACTGTTGCAGTAGCCTACAACAAGCCATCCTCTTCCAATCCTAAGCCGTATGGCAAAGGAAAGGGGAAGGAGATAAAGTCTCCCACTCCTAAGCCGAAAGGAGGAGTGAAGAAAAAGAAAAAGGCAATGGAGCCCAAGGGGACTTGCCACCACTGTGGAAAGGAGGGGCATTGGAGGAGGAATTGCAGGTTTTACCTTGCAACTCTTAAGGACAAACCAAAAGGTATGGTTTATGTTCTTATCTTCAATTCTAAATGTTAGATCTTCTAAATATTTATATTTGATATAAAAGGCTAATCACTTGTATAATTGTATATATGTGAAGAAGCCAAGTAGAAGAGGAACAAGCAAAGGAAAGGTGGAGAAGGGTTCGATCACCATGTTTTTGCTTACGACTTCGGAAGTTTGTTAGGCATTTAAAGATTGTCTTTAAACTCTCTTATTTTGTTAAGAACTTATTATGTGGCTTCATATGATGGATGATCACTAGTATTGCCTAAATGTATGAAGGTATTTTAATTAGTCTCTAAAAGTATAGAGCTAATGTCTTTTGTATTAAACATTATGAATGTTTGAATTATCATATTAATGTAATGTGAAGAATGCCTTCTAATATATTATTTCCTTAAAGTAGTGTTATGAATTGAATATTGTCTTGTTGTATCCTAGTTGAGATACAAGATTTATATCACATTATAATGATATAAGTAATAAGAAAAACGTTTTCTATGGTTATCACTTAAACCACAATAATCAAGGTCACTCTTGATTCAATTAGTAGTTTTGAACAACTAATTGGGCATTCTTAAAATTGTTTTAAAATGTTAAGTGTGTTAGTGATTAAAACCAAGAAAGAAGTGTCTAAATCTATAAAAAGTTTAAAGATTTTAATCACTTAATAACAAGGCATCAACTTAATGAAGGTTGAAACAAATGAGCTTGAAAGGTTTTAAAGCTACTGCACAATGTCCTCTACCCGTATATTCCATGTTTATACATTTTTGAATGTATGAAATTATTTCTCATTAAAAGTCATGAGAAATAGTGGGAGGTGTTAAAATGAATATAAACTTGAATATGATTGGTTTATAATTGTCTAAATAATAATAGTATTTGACTATTATTAAGAGTTTGTAATTTTAATTGTTAAAAGACTCAAGCTCTTCAAAACGTTAAAAATCTATGTTGTGTAACATTCTAAAAGAATAGTCTTTGAATGTTGGTTTCGTCAACTTAGCATAAAATGGTTATATGTTGGAAGTTGTCCATCATTCTCTTTTATGAGAACAAGCTAATAACAAAGCATATGGACAAGTTGATGAAACAAAAGGGAATAGTTTCAAAATGAGTCACAACATATAGTTTAACAACAAGACAATCCAAATTCGTCACCTCATGGTTCAAATCATAAAATTTAATTTAAGAAAGCATTTTCCTATATGATAGAAAATCATTTTCATATCCCTTATAATGAATGTGTCATAAAATCACAAAAGGGACACATGTATGGACTTGTGAGTAGATATCCAAAAGTGAAAAACCAAGGGTTATCACTTTAAGATATTACTATATCCCAGGATCAGAACCAAAGCAACTGATAGAGTATTATTGCCTTTAAGAAAGGAACATCAGAGTGGGACTTTGGAAGCGTGCATTCACTTAGGTTACGAACCAAAGTGAAAATAACCCATTTTAACAAATGGAACTTCATAATGGATGAAGTACTAATCATATGAATGTATTGTTAGTATCGTACTACAATGGTCTCAAGGTTGGAGCAAAGTTTGTATAAAGTATACAAACAAAATATATGTCGATATATTGTTTTAGAAACTGCTTCAAAAGGTGTTTTGAAAGGAAGGGGTTCTTTTAGAACCAATGATTGAATCCAAACCATAAGGTCGTTAGTAGGATACTACGACATAATGGGGCGATAGCTCAAGCCATGGAATCAAGGTCTCATCAAAGTATTCGAACACAAGAAAGAGACATCATCAAAATGTTTTAGAAACATTTGATAAGTAAATCCCTTTTAAATTAAAAGGTGATTAATACATAACCAAGTTAACCTACGAGCATAAGCTCACTCAACTAGCATGTATAAGATACACTAGTGATTGACTTTAGTGCAAGTGGGAGATTGTTGGAAATATACCCTGAAAGTCAATCTTTGGAAGAAACCTTTCAGGACAATGAATTGATGTATATATGACTTTTATACATCGGAAGGCAAAGATACTAATTAGGACTATCTCAATGAACAAAATATGTCCTAAATAGTGAATCCATGGACAATGGATCGATGGAAGAAGTAACCTAATGATGTTAGATTACAGAGACCTTCTTCTCATAACCATCATGTCCAAAAAGGTTCTTGGTCATAAGGATTGTCGGAGGGATACTGACAATCCATAGACCGGTACATACTATGTCTGCTTCAATTCGAAGGATGGAAAGTCTCATCCCATTCGTGTAGCGACACTAAGACAAGCATGTAGGTGCTCATTAAGGGAATGAGTTCACTGAACACAATCGAACGAGAGTACTTGCATGGAGGTCTACTCACATGTCAAGCAAGTAACTCTAATGGTTGGAATAATGTAAGTAATCCTTTGACCTGAGGCATCGTCGTTGTCTTGTGGTTAAGTACTTAATCTTTGATTATGTTAAAGTCATTCCGTTCGCGAGTGTCCAAGGCATCGTTGGGGTTAAGCCACTTAGCCATGAAGGCAAGTGAATGCGCAACAAGGAATCTCTAATCCTCGATAAGAGAGGATGAATACTCTAAGATATGATTCGGGAATCTTCGGCCGAAGTATCGAGCGTAATAAAGGAAAGCGTTCCTATACGTCTCAAATGAATCGTATAAGAAGGAATAATCACATTAGGGGTTTGACATTATAAATCCACACCCTAGTAATGTGATTGAGAGTATTGTTTTATAGAAGGATCGAATTACATTGTAATTCCAACTGAATAGGTTCTCCGAATAACTTCTACATTAGCTTGGGTAGCCATGATATATGGTTAGATGTCACTCATGGCTTGTGAGTTCTTCTAGATGATTAAATGTAGTCATCAAAAGGAAGGTGAATTAAAGTAAGTTTTAATTCACTAAGTGATTGGATAATCAATTGGATTGGTGCCAATCACCTCACTGCCTTGCTAATTAGAACCTAAAAGATTGTTCACCAATACACTCTTGTAGTGAGTAACTAATGGATGAAGGAAATAATTAATTGGATTAATTAAGTGTTTTGATTAATTTAGAAAGTCTAAAGAAATCATAAAAGCGATAAAGATCGTTTTGGGCTTAAAGAAACGTTCGGGTTTAATTAGGCCCATTGGGCCACAACCCATTGGGCTTTTATTCAAGCATTGGATGACTTGAAATAATTAAAAGCCCAAAGCCCAAACCAAACACATATGGCCGGCCACCAAGGGAGAGATAGGTCAAAATGTTGACTTGTTTCTTTTGTCTATAAAAGGAACTTTATAACACAAAGTTCATTAGGGTTTTATGTGTTCTAAATACAACAAAAGAGAAAAAGAAAAGCTCTCTCTCTTGAACACAAAGGGCCGGCCACCAAGGGGGTGATTTAACTAATCATCTATACACTCTTTTGGTTATTCCTTCATCTTTCTCATTACAAAGTGGGTGAGGATCTTTAGAGGTTTTCATATCTTTGGAAACTTGAAGAGAACCTAGGAGCACTTACTTTACAAAGTGGAGGAAGCAAGGAGGGAGGCTAGGCTCAAGGAGTTTGAGGAGCAAAGATCTTGAAGGTGGTCCATCCTTGGTCTAAGATCTAAATCAAGAGGTATAAAACTAAACCTCTAGTTTGTTCTTCTTATAAATTTTGTTTTGATGCATCTTATATAAACCTATGCATCTTGAAGGGGATTTGCATGACTATAGCTTTGATAAAATGTATGACATGCTTCCGTTGCTTTCGTATATAAATTTGAATTGTATATGCATGCTAGTCACTAGAAATCCCACATGAATCTCATAGATTTCCCTTCACCTTCATCTTCAAAATACTCCCATCAACATTCACCAGGGTCATGCTTGAGCAAACAACCTCAAACTCCATCAAGTGCTTATTAGGATCTTCCATGGACAACCCATGGAACTTAGGAATATGGTGCAATAAGCTAGACTTGAGTTCAAACTCGTCGGTCTTGTTTGGGGTTGCCCTTGGATATTGAATGCATAGCGGCATAGCATTGTCCAATCCCAAAATGGAAAACTCCTTGATTGTTCGATTGTCAGCTGCTATAGCTTGTTCTGCTGCAAAAATCTGAGCTATGGCCTCCTCTCCCACTTGTATTTCATCTTCTTCAAGATCTGGTGCAGGTTGAGGTGGTTGAAGCACTTATTGATTCTTCTTCCTTCTCAAAGTTTGCTCAAAATCATCGTCAAAGTCTAAGATATGCGCATGAACCTGTTGAGATCTTCGAGTGATAAACTAGTGCCTAAAAACAAGAAAACAACACAAGGTCCGAAACTAGAACAAAATACACATGATAATAAACAAAAAGAAATAACAAGGGATAAGCAAAGTTGGTAGTCCCCAGCAACGGCGCCAAAATTTGATGCGAAAATTAAATTAACACACAAATTAACCCTCTTTTGACAATTGTAGTATATAGGTAAGTAGGGATCGTTCTTAAACCGGGGATTAGGAGGGATTGCTAAACACTTTAAACAGACTCAAATAACTAAAAATAAACTTTAAAACACTTAACTCAACTTAAAAGACTCAAAACAAGTTCACAAGACTCAAAATAAGCTAAAAACACTCAAAACTGCCTAAAAACACAAATTGGGCAGATTTGACTCTAAACACAAATTTGGATGAATTTTGGTTCTAACTTGACTCAAAACACTTGAAAACACAATCTAAAACATATTCTAACTAGTTAGACACTCTAACATAAAGGGGGATTTGGTTTTGGACGAAAATAAAGTAAACAAAAACAAGACTTCAACCTATGCAGATTCGCACAAATTGGTGAAATTAAGTGGATGGTAGGCTAGCTAGGAGGTATTTCTCCACACATGACATACTTGCATACAAAACAATCTCCAGTTGCTTATTCAATGAATCATGAACCTCAACACCCCAAGTTAATTAGGTACGCTTAAATTAACTCTCAGATTTTCCTTAGGTCATTGAATTGAATGGAATTAGTGCATTGCAATCGAATTATTCCTCAAAAGTTCTCTACATGAAAGCACATAAAAGAGAAACAATCAAAGATCATTACTTTCTATGAAAATCATAAGTATTGACGAGGCACTCGTAACTATGAAAGCGCATGATACTTATGCCAAGAATTTACTTAACATGATTGTGACTAACAACCTTTTCTACTTATGAATATAAGTTCCCAACGATTAGGTGAAGTTTCCTTATATCCTAGCTTCAGATTTATGCATGCATATTAAGTGTGCACTCTCAATCCATATACATAAACAAGTTTTAATTCAAATAGATAAGTAAATTGAATTCACAATTCATGAAATCACAACTGGAAGTAATCAAATCATAATGCAAATATAGCCATGGTTTCGAAATTCCCCCTAGCTAAGAGGGGATTAGTTCCTCATACTCACAAAGCAAAGATTCTTGAAATTAAACATTGAAAAACACAAGAAAGATTACACCCAAAACTTTCCAGCAATTCCAAGTCGAATGGCATGCACGGCTAGGATTTCCTTCTTCTTCCTTGCTGCGGCACAAGGTGTGGGTGATGGTTTTGGGGGTTATGAACGATATATTCTTGCTTGGGATGATGAATAATGGCTGATTATGGTGGTAGAGTGCGGAAGGTTGTATATGGAAGTGTATGGAGTGAATGAGTGATGGAGAATTGAGGCTAAGGCTTGCGGCAAGGATTTTCTGAATGGCATAAGGGTTTCATACGAATTTGTGGCTGAAAATATGTTTTTATAGTCCTAGGGTTAATTAGATTAGGGCTACACTTAGCAGATTTATTGGATTAGGGCCCTAGGGTTCGGCACAAGTGAGTTAAATCCACTTAGGAGAGGGTTTGGCCCAATTAGTTTCATAAAAGGATTTGTGTAACCCAAATCCACAAGGAATGAGGCCCTATAAATCAGAATCCAAAAGGAAAAAGGTTTAGGAAATTCGTCCAAAATTGGGCCTTCTAGAAACTAGGTGTTTTGTGGCTGATTTTGGGTTTTCTAGAATAGATAAAAGCGGGAAGGGTGCAGCACCCTTCTAGGGTTAGATAAGGCTTCTAGAAATCATGTTTTTAGGTCCACTTGCAGCTAGGATTAAGGTGGAACAAGATTAGGTTAGGATAGAATAAGATAAGATAAGGTTTTGGATAATGTTGGATAAGGTTTTGGATAATGTTTCCTCTTTTGAGCTAATTCCTTATCCACTTTGTCTTGAGTTTAATTTCTTCATCTTCTTATCAGATTTCTAGCCTCTTTTGACTCCAAATTCGTCCATCCACCTTGCTCCATATACAAGCTATCCATTTAGTGCCTAAAACTGCTCCATAATGCACCAAAATGCACTTTCTTGGTACTTTAACCCTTTGGACCTTCAAACACACGAAAATGACTTAAAATACTACATTAACTAGGAAATAACAACACAAATGCACAAGAACAAGCTAACTAAGTCGCATAAATATGCTCCTATCACCTCAATACCCTTGGACGAAATTATATGCCCTAGAACTATGCTTTGTTTTACCATGAAATGATATTTTTGCTAATATAAAACAAGGTTAGTTTCAATGCAACATTCCAAGATTAAAGTGAGATCATGTAAACAATCATCAAACGAATCACCAAATACACTAAAATCATCCATGAAAACTTCAATAATCTGTTCCACAAAATCTGAAAATATACTTACCATGCATCTTTGAAAGGTGGCAGGTGCATTGCATAAACCAAATGGCATGCGACGATAGGCAAAAATACCAAAAGGACATGTGAAAGTGGTATTTTCTTGGTCATCCAAAGCTATGACAATTTGATTATATCCTGAATAACCATCAAGAAAACAATAAAAAGATTGACTGGCTAACCTTTCAAGCATTTGATCAGGCAAAGGGAAGTGATCCTTCCTTGTGGTGGCGTTGAGCTTCCTATAATCAAGGCAAACTCTCCAACCTGTTTGGATACGTGTTGCCACAAGCTCATTCTCAGCATTCTTCACCACCGTCACTCCAGATTTCTTTGGCATAACTTGAACTGGTGAAACCCAACGGTTATCTGAGATAGGATAAATCACTCCACAATCAAGTAATTTGATAATCTCTTTCTTCACAACTTCCATCATTGGAAGGTTAAGTGGACGTTGAGCCTCTCGAGTTGGTTTAGCTCCCTCTTCTGGAAGTATGCGATGCATGCATGTTGTAGGGCTAATTCCCTTAATGTCGGCCAAGGACCATCCCATGGCTGTTTTGTGCTCTTTCAACACTCGAACCAATTTCTCCTCCTCCATTGCCATGAGTGATGAAGAAACAATGATGGGCAACGTTTCTTTGTCTCCCAAATAGACATACTTCAAATGACTTGGCAATGGTTTAAGTTCAAGAATGGGTGCCCGAATCACTGAAGGTAGCAACTTGTTAGTAAAAACGGGAACTGAAATTGGGAATGGGGCCTTACCTTGATATTGTGGCGATGACTTAAGTGCAGCCACCATCACGCCAACTTCATCATTATGCACAACCTGATTGGGTTTTAAGCCCAATCCCTCGGCAATGAATCAAATATATCAATAGAAAAACAAGAATGATCATCTTTAGGATATTTAATAGTTTCAGAAAGATTGAAATTAATAACTTCCCCATCAAATTCCATCGTTAAAGTCCCTTTGAACACATCGATCTTAGTACGGGCTGTTTTCATGAAAGGTCTCCCAAGTAGGATCGACAATGGTGTAGAATGGGTTGAATCTTCCATGTCAAGCACGTAAAAGTCCGCTGGAAAGATCAAATTGTTAACCTACACCAAAACATCTTCCAAAACTCCTTTTGGATAGGCATTAGAACGATCGGCCAATTGAATAATCACACCATCGTTTTTAAGCTCTCCTAAGTTCATAGTGAAGGAAGATTTGTGAAAAACAAGTTCATTTGAGCAACATCAACAACATGCAATTAACAATTAAAAGGCGGAATCATGTTTATATGCACTCAAAAACAAAACTTAACCCATGAACTTCAAAGCCTAGTAGATAGGTGAACCAAGACTCAACTCAAAACAAAGTGAGTTGAGAAATCAATACCTTTGTAGATTCCTCTTTGCATAAGCAAAGGCTAATCACCCAAAGAGAGGGCCTTCATTCCTTGCATCTTAGATCCATGGATTTGGATGGATGAAAAGGTTTCTCCAAGTTCCCAAAATTGAGAACCTCTAAGTCTCCACACCAAGGTAAGATTGGAGAAGAAATGAGTGACCTTGAGGAAGTAAGATTGCTAGATGTTTTCCTCAAGTGTGGCCGGCCATTCCTAGAGAGAAAGGAGAGTTTGTGTTCTCATCCTTACTCCTTAGAAAACCCTAAGGATGAAATGGCTATAAAGATGTCTTTATACCACCTCACAATGGAGTGGCAAACTTGCAATTAAGCCAAGTTCACTACCCTCCTCTAAATGGCCGGCCTAAGGGGATTTATTGGGCTATTTGGGCCTTTGTGAATCATTATTCATTAAGTTGTCATACAACTTAAGTCAATGGACTTGACGTTCGAAGCCCATTGGGCCTTAAGGTCCAAAACTATCCCGTGGTCTTTAACGAACTTATTCGTTTGATTAATTAACATATTAATTAATCCTTGCCATAAATAATTAAACCATTTAATTATTCTTACTCATCTCCGTTGAATCTTCAATCTCTACCTTACACGGTGTATGATCCATTAGGTTCCTTTTAGCGAGGCAGTGGGCGATTCAAACTCTTTCAAATCGATTGTGAATTGAAACTTACTTTCAATTCTCCCGTTAGTGATAATACACTTTTAGGGCTTCCACAAACCATGGTTGACGCCTAGCAGCTTGTCATGGTTACCCAAGCTAATCAGAAGAGGTGGAGAACCTATTCAGTTTTAGGATTACAAATGCAATACGGTCTTTCTCTAATACAATACTCTTGACCACATTGTTTGGTTTGATAGTTTATTCATGTCTACTATCCAATGTGAGTCTTGTGCTTATATGATTACCTTGAATGTGATTTGGAACGCATTCCTAAATCTCATTCATACTTTGGCCAAAGATTCTTAATCATATCATAGAGTATTCTCCCTCAAACAGTTTAAAGGTTAGAGATCCCTTGTTGCGCATTCACTTGCCTCCATGGCTAAGTGGCTTAACCCCAACGATGCCGTAGACACCCTCCTGATGGAGTGACTTTGACATAATCAAAGATTAAGGACCTAACCACAAGACAACTGTGATGCCTCAGGTCAAAAGACTAATTTGCATTATCCCAACCATGAGTTCTCATGTGACATGAATATGAGAACTCTTCGTTGATCGTGTTCAGTGAACTCATTCTCTATTGAGCACCTACGTACTTGTCTTGATGTCACACACACCAATGACTCGAGACTAGTCACTCTCCCTGAGAGAAGACATAGCACGTACTGATCTTAACGGACTGTCAATGCCCAATTGACAATCCTATGATCAGGAACGTTTAGGATGTGTCAACGAAAGAATGGTCTCATGAATCTAACTTCTTTAGATCGCATTCTTCCAATCACATATTCCTTGGACTTATCGTTTAAGCATATAACATTTATATGAGACGGCTCAAACAATAATCTTTGCCCTTTACATTTAAACTACATTAGTTTGAAATGTCCGTAAAGTATCATCATATGATTGGTTTTAGGGCACATTTCCAACAATCTCCCACTTGCACTAGAGCCAATCAGCTTGTTCATCAGTGATGATACCTCTTCTGTAATTCATTTCATAAATGGCTGAGTAGTAGGCCTAAACAATGGATATCTATATGTTATCCATAGAAGCAACCTTGAGAATAACGACGTCACCATTATACATGATTCTCAATCATGTGGTTCAGTCTCTCATTTGAGTTCGGACCTTGATGAGACCTTGATTCCCTGGCTTGAGCTATCGCCCCATTAGTGTCATACACTTTCTGGTTGAAACCGAATGGTGAGTTCATGAATGAACTTTCCCATCCAAACAACAATGTTGTAAGCTTCTATATGGCAATATATTTTGCATACATGATGGAACACATTAAAGTCATTTACTTTTAACGTTTCCACCCAAATATCTCTTTAGTCATAATAAAGAGATATCTCATTATCACTTCATTCATAATGAAGAGATATTCTATGATGGATTAGATTCATAATCTAATACATTTACGCTTCCATTACGTTACTCTAATTCTTCCTCATTCTTGAGGAATCCATCCTTAGTATTTCTTAAATACCTAAGGATTCACTTGACAGTTGCCATGGTTCTGATCCTGGGCTTGCACTGATATCATCTTGTACCGTTCTAGGTACAACTTATATCAATGTTTTCATACAATATGAAATACATAAATCACCTTTCTGCGTATGCATAAAGGATTCTATTTACGCATTATTTCTTTGGGAGTCAAAGGGTACATTCCCTTGGAGAAGAACAACTTCCTAGTCTCACTAGAATTGTCATTCTAATTGAAGTTTATCATCATATGAGAAACTTCCTAGCATCTCATTGTCTATTTTAGGGATTGATATAATCCAATTATATCTTGAAATCTATCATTATAGATTTCCATCCCATGTATATAGACTATGTCTCCCATATACATTCTATCATTATAGAATGTTTAAAGTCATAACTTTAACGATGAAGAATTCCTTTCATTTTCAAAATTAATATATATCATGTATATACATTCAAATTTAGGAATATGATCAACTCCCACTAATCTTTTGTAAACCTAGTAAACAAAAGATTCATTTACATCTTTATGAGAAATCAAACAATTGATCTTTTCTCATAAGACGCTTATAGCTCCCATTAGCTTGCTAAGATCCATGATGGATGGATCTCTACAACTAACATGTCTTAGAAGTATATATCATATATATATGGGTAATTGATAATATCCAACGAACTAAATCTTATTTATGTTCGTTCTTCTCCTAATGGAGAAATTCATTATCTTACGATGCTACTTTCCTTGATATTTTTCAAGGAAATTAATCTAAAGTGTTACTTTTTCCTTGGATCAAATCTAAGGAGGTAAATACTTTAGACGTCTTACTCATCTACTTACATTTCTTGAATTCTTTGAAACCTTTTGCAAAGTATTCGGACTTGTGTTTATTCAAAATAAACTATAGTCCAACCGAGAGTGATCTTCGGTGAATGTCATACAACATGAGTAGTTTTATGTTGTGGACAAGTGCCACTAACATCTAAGTGAATTAACCTCAACAACTTTGTGATTCTTTCTTCTTTCCAAAAGAATAAAGATTCGAACATTTCGCCTCTTTACAATTTTAACAAGAAGGTATTGGATCCGGATCTAACGATCCAAAGCATCCATCTATGACCAACTCGTAACTTATGTTTTAGAGGTATCACAACTCAGTTGGGATTAGTCACTACCTTGCAACCTTTTGGGTTTTAAGCATCGTTATATTCTTAAACAGTTAAACTACCACATCATCTCTACTATAGAGACAACCAATTAAATTACAATAATCTAATTATTGATTAATAAAGAACAATGTTTTGTCAAACAAAACATTTATCCATCTCTACTATAGTGACGGATTTAAGTTCCTTAAAATTGGAATGTAAAGACAATCTTTAGTATTTTCCAATTTCTTTGGTAGTTCATATGAGGAAGTAAGTACAATCCGCTTTCGCAGAGATCTATATTTTATTCACTTTCCGAATGTGAAGTACTTTCTCTTCTCTCATTAATCTTCTACTTTTTATTAGCACACTTTTACAACAATTGTAAAACATAGTTACTAATACGGAATCAAGCATTCAAGTAGAAGAACCAACTGTTTTGAACTATTTCAAGAACATATTACAACACCTTCGAAAGGTGTGTTCTTAACACTTGCAAGACATTTCTTGCAAATACCCCTTCCAATGTCCATCCTTTCATAAAGAAAGTTTGTTCCCTTGGAGTTATTTTTCCTTCTTCATTTGACTTCCCTTTTGACTACAATAGTCATGGTCCCTAAACTCCCACTATCTCTCTTGAAACTTATTTCAAATGTGTTATACACATCAAACGATTTGGAGAGCGTGCGGTTATTGTTCACTATATAGTTTACAATAAACTTAGTGAACCATTAGGATAGGGACACAAAAGTGAAGTCCTTGCCTAGTTTCCGTCTCGTTAAGTGGTTTAACACTTCAACACTTAATGATTCAAAATCATCATAAGTCCATGTTGATGGACTATTTTTGTCAACCAACCATTATGTTCTAAACATAATTACAAACTTTCAAGAGTTGTTCAAGGCAACTCTCATTTCTTCATACAACAATTTGTAAGTGAAGAATCATGGCACATAAAGCGTCCATGCCCTTGTGCTTACTTCTCAAGTTCCTTGTTTATGTAACAAAGAAACAAGCACTAAAGTTTGTGTTGATTAAGGGTTGTTCAAAGCAACTCTTATTTCTTCATACAACAATTTGTATTTGAAGAATTATGACATTAAAAGTGTTGTCCTTCTCATGTTAGACTTATCTAACATATTCTTCCAATGATACATTATCAATAGGAAGATTGTGAGGATTAGACTACTTAGTTACATCTACAAGCCATTAAAGACAATCTATGGGATTGTAGAACTAAGTCCGGAAATTAAAGCATTCGGCTTTTCTTTGTCAAGTTTTGGATAGCGTTTGCAAATATATTGGTAAACAAATACATAACGAATATAAATTGATTGATTTTAAGCCATTTGATTCGGGTCTTTAAATCAAATAGCACCACCCACTATTTTTGGCAAATTCCATATCCCTCATCGGAATTCGAGAGTTTTGGAGGAAACTCTTAGTAGGGTATGGGAGGCTCACTATTACCAAGCCCACCTCACGATGATACGATATCGGCTAGCATTAATAATAATGAGAGAGTACGCTTACTCATTTGCATCTCTTGCAAGTACCCATCTTATTTGGCCTCTAGAGAATGTTGCCTCACAATGATATGATATCGGCGCCATTGCACTTAGTTAAGTTATTCCCACCATGCTTAGTTCATGAAGGGGTTCAAGAATAGCCTCACAATGATATGATATTGGCCATCTTCGTTGCCTACACTCACCTCATCATATGCGTATAGACTCCTCCTGAGTGTAAGCATGCACTTTGTACTCCCCCATGATAGGGTGAAGCCGGTGTACAAGTCACAAACGATTGGAGCCTACCATGGTGGAAGGCCACGAAGAGATATTCAAAGCATCTCTCGCTTATCAACTTAATATTGATTTGGTTGAGGGTTTTTAGGTCTCATCACATATAAACATACATTTTAATCCAATTAAAACATTTTGGTCCTATTACAACTATTGGTCCATAAGATTGATTTAGTAGTATATAATACTCCCACTATGCTTTTAAAACGGTTTTTAAAGCAAGACTATATGGTACTACTAACATAAGATTTGCATTCATTGATGGACTATATAGTTGCCTTAGGGCCTTAGGATGACTATGAACCTTTGATTCGATTCAACACGAGCCTAGTGTTGAATCTCGGTCTAGGGATGGTGATTGATTTTAGTTACGCGTTTAATCACATTAAGGCGTGTTGTCTTATTGGGCGTTGGACCCAACTACTCCAATTTCAGGCATATCGAATAAAACAAGAAAGGAGTACTTCAAAGTAAATAAGAGCTTATGCTCTTTTACAACAATTGATCAAATCAAATTACTTTAAAGTAAAGAAGAGCTTATGCTCTTTTACAACAATTGATCATATCAAATTACAACCAAAATTTAATCTACACATTCCCATGGTTCAAACAAATTTGAAACGGCCTTTCACATAGCTCAATTATCGTAGGCTAAGGTTCATAATCATCCTTTCTTTAATTAATTAACGCTTTAACTAATTAAACTTGAATGCAACATTTTCATTTGGTTTTTGTATCCATAGAATTGATTTAAATGGAGCTAAATGAAATGAAAATCCAATTCTCATTTAAAGAGACAAAACAATTTTTGTTCTCTACCTAATTTGGGCCAAAATGCTATGACCTCAACTTGTTTGGGCCATAGTGCAATTAACCTCAACTTTTGGGCTATTTTGCAAAAACTTAAACTTTTGGGGTCACTTTGTAAAAACACAAAAGTCCACTACTTCATGTAATTACAACTAGAACCCAAAAATTTCCACAAAAACTAAAACTTCATTAAAGGAGCAAAACAATTTGTCCTTTTAGTGATTTTGGACCTTTACGTAAAAACGTAAACTTTTGGGTCAAAATGCAAATACACAAAAGTATCAAAACTTTATATAATTGCACAAAAGTCCCTCCAACACCTTTTCCAAAGGTGGCCGGCCATATTGTTGAAATATGAAGAACATACATGAAAACTCATAATAGCTCCATGGATGTTTTCTTTCACCAAAAACTCAAATTTTCACAACTCAAAAGAGGGTTAATATCCTAGGGTACTTAGGGGTTCCAAAAAGCACTTTAAAACCATTTTAACAAGACTAACAAGAACCCAAAAAATCACCCTTTGGATTTGGCCGAAAATCCCAAAACACTTGGCACCAACTTTTAGCTCCAAAATTCATGCTCATATGAACTACATCTACAACATTTGAGATGGCAAATTTTCTAACAAAATTTACATTCAAAGAAGCAAGAATAAAGCTTGTAACAATTACAACATTCAAATCACAAACTATGAACTACAAAACCCAAAAGGATTCACCAACTACTAGACTTAGGCTCTGATACCACTTGAAGGAAGATTTGTGAAAAACAAGTTCATTTGAGCAACATCAACAACATGCAATTAACAATTAAAAGGCGGAATCATGTTTATATGCACTCAAAAACAAAACTTAACCCATGAACGTCAAAGCCTAGTAGATAGGTGAACCAAGACTCAACTCAAAACAAAGTGAGTTGAGAAATCAATACCTTTGTAGATTCCTCTTTGCATAAGCAAAGACTAATCACCCAAAGAGAGGGCCTTCATTCCTTGCATCTTAGATCCATGGATTTGGATGGATGAAAAGGTTTCTCCAAGTTCCCAAAATTGAGAACCTCTAAGTCTCCACACCAAGGTAAGATTGGAGAAGAAATGAGTGACCTTGAGGAAGTAAGATTGCTAGATGTTTTCCTCAAGTGTGGCCGGCCATTCCTAGAGAGAAAGGAGAGTTTGTGTTCTCATCCTTACTCCTTGGAAAACCCTAAGGATGAAATGGCTATAAAGATGTCTTTATACCACCTCACAATGGAGTGGCAAACTTGCAATTAAGCCAAGTTCACTACCCTCCTCTAAATGGCCGGCCTAAGGGGATTTATTGGGCTATTTGGGCCTTTGTGAATCATTATTCATTAAGTTGTCATACAACTTAAGTCAATGGACTTGACGTTCGAAGCCCATTGGGCCTTAAGGTCCAAAACTATCCCGAGGTCTTTAACGAACTTATTCGTTTGATTAATTAACATATTAATTAATCCTTGCCATAAATAATTAAACCATTTAATTATTCTTACTCATCTCCGTTGAATCTTCAATCTCTACCTTACACGGTGTACGATCCATTAGGTTCCTTTTAGCGAGGCAGTGGGCGATTCAAACTCTTTCAAATCGATTGTGAATTGAAACTTACTTTCAATTCTCCCGTTAGTGATAATACACTTTTAGGGCTTCCACAAACCATGGTTGACGCCTAGCAGCATGTCATGGTTACCCAAGCTAATCAGAAGAGGTGGAGAACCTATTCAGTTTTAGGATTACAAATGCAATACGGTCTTTCTCTAATACAATACTCTTGACCACATTGTTTGGTTTGATAGTTTATTCATGTCTACTATCCAATGTGAGTCTTGTGCTTATATGATTACCTTGAATGTGATTTGGAACACATTCCTAAATCTCATTCATACTTTGGCCAAAGATTCTTAATCATATCATAGAGTATTCTCCCTCAAACAGTTTAAAGGTTAGAGATCCCTTGTTGCGCATTCACTTGCCTCCATGGCTAAGTGGCTTAACCCCAACGATGCCGTAGACACCCTCCTGATGGAGTGACTTTGACATAATCAAAGATTAAGGACCTAACCACAAGACAACTGTGATGCCTCAGGTCAAAAGACTAATTTGCATTATCCCAACCATGAGTTCTCATGTGACATGAATATGAGAACTCTTCGTTGATCGTGTTCAGTGAACTCATTCTCTATTGAGCACCTACGTACTTGTCTTGATGTCACACATACCAATGACTCGAGACTAGTCACTCTTCCAGAGAGAAGACATAGCACGTACTGATCTTAACGGACTGTCAATGCCCAATTGACAATCCTATGATCAGGAACGTTTAGGATGTGTCAACGAAAGAATGGTCTCATGAATCTAACTTCTTTAGATCGCATTCTTCCAATCACATATTCCTTGGACTTATCGTTTAAGCATATAACATTTATATGAGACAGCTCAAACAATAATCTTTGCCCTTTACATTTAAACTACATTAGTTTGAAATGTCCGTAAACCTACCCGGATCTTTGCATTTAGGTGGTAGTTTTCTTTGTAACACCGCAGAAACATTCTCACTTACCTGAACGACCTCCTTGTTTGAAATCCTCTTCCTTGTTGTGCAAAGCTCTTTCAAGAATTTAGCATACTTAGGAACTTGCTTGATTGCATCAAGGAGCGGGATATTGACTTTCCTAAAGGTTTCCAGAATGTCGTCATTCTCTTATTTCTTTGATTGCCTAAACCTCCTAGGAAAGGGGCACATTTAGTGGAATAGAACTAGAAAAATTCAAATTTGGACTTACCTTGGTGGTGTGGGATAGTTTTGGTGCACTAGGGGGTTACGACAAGGTTTGTTCCACCCTTGCCATGGCTTTGTCCAATTCATCCTCTTCTTCCAGCAGCTTTTCCTCCTCTTGGCTTGTTTTGGACGGTTTCGGGATGGTTCCAACCTCCTTACCACTTCTCAATGTGATTGCCTTGGCGGTTTCAAAACCTCCCTTCGGATTGACAATTGTTGAACTAGGCAATTTACCTTCCTCTCTAAATTGGCCTATGAATTCTGCCATTTGCCCCATTTGTTTTTTCAATTCTCCCATCTCCTTGGCTTGATTTTCATAGCCCTGCGACAAGGTAGTTAGTAATTGAAGAACATTATCATTATTCATTGACAAACCTAAATTTGGTTGGGTAGGTTGTGATTGAGGTTCAGATTGTGTGAATGGCTTTTGATATATCCCAGGAGGTGGTGGATGATAGGAGTATATTTAGGCGACTTAGTTAGCTTGTTTTCTTACATTTATGTTGTTAGTTCATAGTTATTTTAGTATTTTGAGTTATTTTCATGTGTTTGTAGGTCTTTTCCCTAAAATATATACCCTTTGCCGCATCCGTAGAAACATCTATTCACTCACATACACAACCAGCCATCATTCATCCTTGAAGACATCATCCCACAACCTTCATCACCTTCCATACACCATTCCACACTTCTTTTTTCACCATATCTCCCTGCCACTCATCTATCCTTCATCTTAACACACTACAACCCACTATTCACACCCTAAAACCTTTGTGCCGCAGCATAGCAAGGAAGAAGGAGAGGAGAAGCAGCCTTGGACGTTTTTGCATTCAAGTTGGATTGTTGGAACGTTTTTAGGTGTAATCTATCTTTTGTTTTCAATGTTTAATTTAAGTTTTCTCTGTTTTGCTATGAACATGAGGGGCTAAACTTGTTTTAGATAGGGGAAGGGGAAACTTTGAAACAATGATTATATTTGTGATATGAATTGATTAATTCCAGTTGTGATTTCATAAATTGTGAATGCAATTTTGCTTAACCGTTTGATTAAGGACTTATTCTTGTATGTTGATTAAGGAGGCCTACTTAGTTTGCATGCTTGAATTTGATGCTAGAATATAAGGGAGTTTCACATAATCATTACAAACTTATATTCATAAGTAGTAAAGGTTGCTTGTCACAATCATGTTAAGTTAAATTCTTGGCATGAGTATCATGATGTCATAGTTACGAATTCCTTGTCAATGCTTATGATTTTCACGAAACTTAATGATCTTTGCTTCTGTCTCTATTATGCAGTTCATGTAGGGAAATTGGGAAGCATAATTTGGTTGCCGATGCGTTGTCCATCCAATTCAATGACTTAAGGAAAATCTGAGGGTTAATTAGTGATATCACGGTTAATCTGGGGTGTTGAGGTTCATGGTTTATTGAAAAAGCAACTGGAAATCAATTTGTGTTCAAATGTGTCATGTGTGGAAAAGAATCCTCTAGCTAGCTTATCACCCATAGTTTCCCTTAATTCATCCAAACTTTGTCTAAGTCTTTAAGTTACTTGTTTTTACTTTAAATTCATCAAAAATCCAATCCCTTTTACTTTGTTATGTCAAATTAGTTAGAATCTATCCTATTGTATGTTTTTAAGTGTCTTGAGTCAAAACTAATTCAATTTTCGTCAAAAGTAAGTCCTAGAGTCTAGTTTGAGTCTATTTGATTGTTTTGTGCTGTTTTGAGTCTTTTATGTTGTTTTGAGTCATATAAGTTTAGTTAAGAGTCTTTGAGTTTATTTAAGTGTTTTTAAGCCTAGTTTTGTATCTTTGAGTCAGTTTTTATTAGATTAGCAATCCCTCCTAATCTCTGGCCTAGAAAGATCCCCACTTACATCTTTACGACAATTGTCAATAAAAGGGTTTAATTTGAGTGCTATTATCTATCACATCAAATTTTTGGCGCCGTTGCCGGGGATTAGCAACTCTGCTAATCCCCCGTTGTTTCTTTTTGTTTCTTTTTCATATGTTTTGTTTTAGTTGCTAACCTTGTTTTCTTTTCTTGTTTGTAGGTACTAGTTTATGACTCGTAGCTCTTAACCTGTTCGTGCAAACAGCTTGGACTTTGACGACGAATTTGAGCGCACTTTGAGAAGGAGGAAGAAGGAGCCAGAACTTAACCCACCAAGTTCTAGCTCAAAATCTGATTTTGAGGAGGAAGAGGAACCCACGGCAAGAGAGGAAGAAGAAGCACAAGTCATGGTTGTGGACAATTGAACAATCAAGGAGCTTTCCGCCTCAGGAATGGACAATGCTGCACCCTTATGCATTCAATATCCTAGGGCAGCTCAAGATAAGACCGATGAGTTCGAATTGAAGTCTAGTTTGCTGCACCACATTCCAAAGTACCATGGGCTGTCCATGGAGGATCCAAACAAGCACTTAAAAGAGTTCAAAGTGGTGTGTTCAAGCACAACTCCAATCAATGTTGATAGCAATATTCTGAAGATGAAGACCTTTCCATTCTCTCTTTTGGAAAAGGCTAAAGATTGGTTATACGAATTAGCACCTGGAACCGTCACTTCTTGGGAGAGCATGAAGAGAGCATTTTTGGAGAAATTCTTCCCTACTTCAAGAGTCATTCTTTTGAGGAAGAAGATTAGTGGAATCCAACAAAGCCAAGGATAGCCTTTTCCAGCGTATTATGAGCGTTTCAAGGCCCTTGTCGCATCGTGTCCTCAACACCAAATGAATGAAGAGATTCTAGTTCAATATTTCTATGAAGGTCTTCTTCCAATTGAAAGGCAAATGCTAGATGCTTCAGCGAGAGGTGCATTGGTTGACAAAACCCCTACGGCAGCAAAGACACTAATTGCAAACTGCACTTTGAATGCACAACAATATGAAGGAATTGGGCAAAGAGACCCCCTACGACAGCAAGTAAATGAGGTATGTTCCACATCCGACATTCAATCTCAATTAGCTAATCTTACTTTTATTGTGTCTCAGATGGCCAAAGGGATGAGGATGCAACGACCAAATTATGTGGCGTGTGTTCTATCCAAGGACACTCCTCTAAAAAGTGCCCTCAATTGATTGAGAATGGGGGATGGGAAAGTGCAAATGCTATTGGATTTCCAAGCCAAAATCAGCCACGGAATGATCCATATTCCAACACATACAATCTGAGCTGGAGAGATCACCCAAATTTCAAGTAGAGGGAGCCTCAACAACCTCAACAATAAGGAGGATTTAGGCAATAGCCCTCAGGCTTCTATATAAAGCCATTTGCACCAAATCAACCTCAAACACAACTTACCCAAACAAATTCAGGTACGTCTTTGGATAATGATACACTTATTATGTTACTTACCAATTTGTCTCAGGGGCAAGAAAATCAAAACCAAGCAATGCAAAATCAAGACAAAAGGGTGGACCATTTGGAAAAACAAATTGGGCAGATAGCGGAGTTCGTAGGACAATTTCGAGACCAAGGCAAACTCCCTAGTTCAACCATTGTCAACCCAAAGGAAAGATTCGAATCTGCCAAAGCCATCACATTGAGAAGTGGTAAAGAACTTGGCACTGACCCAAAACCATCCAAATCAAGTCAAAAAGAGGATGGGAAGCTGCAATTGGAGGAAGAGGGACAAGGCAAAGCCACGGCAAGGGTAGAAACACCCTTGCCGCAGCCAATTAGAGACCCCAATTCATCCAATTTGTCCAATATAGGTAAGTTGGGTTCAAATTCCATTAATTCTAACCCTATTCCACCCAATGTACCTTTCCCTTGCAGATTTATGCAAGCAAAGAAAGAGGAGATGACAAAGACATTCTTGAGACATTTAGGAAGGTGCAAGTCAACATTTTACTCCTTGTTGCAATCAAACAAGTTCCAAAGTATGCCAAATTCTTGAAGGAGCTTTGCACAACAAGGAAGAGGGTTTCGAATAAAGAAGTGGTGAGGGTAAGTCAAAATGTTTCCGCTGTTTTACAAAGGAAACTACCTCTAAAATGCAAAGATCCAGGTAGCTTCACAATCCCTTGTGTTATTGGCCAAACTAAGTTTGAACATGCTGTGTTAGATTTAGGAGCTTCAATTAACGTCATGCCATACTCTATTTATGCATCCATGAACCTAGGAGAGCTAAAAAATGATGGTGTGATTATTCAATTAGCCGATCGTTCTAATGCATATCCAAAAGGAGTTTTGGAAGATGTTTTGGTGCAGGTTAATAACTTGATATTCCTGGCTGATTTCTATGTGCTTGAGATGGAAGATATGGTCCATTCTACACCCTTGTCGATCCTTCTTAGGAGACCATTCATGAAAATAGTCTGCATCAAGATCGATGTGTTCAAAGGGACTTTAACGATGGAATTTGATGGGGAAGTTATTGATTTTAATATTTCTTAAACTATGAGATATCCTAATGATGATCATTCATGCTTTTCTATTAATATCATTGATTTATTGGCGCAAGAACATCTTGAACAATTACATGAGGATGGACTTGAAACGGTCATTACAAGTGGAACATGACTTAAAACCCAAATGGCAGTACCAATTCAAACCCACGACACCAATCTGGAATTTCATGCCGTGCCCCTTTGTGATGATGTAATTGAAGTGGTGGCTGCCCCTAGAGTCATTGCCACGACAAAATGGTAAGTCCCCAATCCCAATTTCAATTCCCATTTCAACTAATAAGTTGCTTCCTTCAGTGATACAGCCACCTGCCCTTGAGCTTAAACCATTACCAAACCATTTGAAGTATGTTTTCTTGGGTGAACAAGAGACCTTTCCTGTCATTGTGGCTTTCTCACTCACGGCACAAGGAGAAGACAAGTTGGTAAGGGTGCTAAAGGAGTACAAAACAACCATTGGTTGGACTTGGTTGATATCAAGGGAATAAGCCCTACTACATGCATGCATCGTATACTCTTGGAGGAGGGGGCTAAACCATCTTGAGAAGCTCAACACCGGCTCAACCCTCCAATGATGGAAGTCGTGAAGAAAAAGATTATCAAACTCCTTGATTGTGGCGTGATCTATCCCATCTCTAATAGTTGTTGGGTTTCACTGGTCTAAGTTGTTCCAAAGAAGTTTGGAGTCATTGTGGTGAAGAATGAAGACAATGAGCTTGTGCCCACATATATCCAAACAGGTTGGAGAGTTTGTATCGATTATACGAAGCTTAATGCCACCACAAGGAAAGATCACTTCCCATTGCCATTCATTGATCAAATGCTTGAAAGGTTAGCGGGTCATTCTTTTTATTGTTTCCTTGATGGTTATTCGGGATATAATCAAATTGTTAGAGCTCCAGATGATCAAGAAAAGACCACTTTTACTTGCCCATTTGGTACTTTTGCTTATTGTCGCATGCCATTTGGTTTGTGAAATGCACTAGCCACATTTCAAAGATGCATGGTAGGTATTCATGGATGATTTCAGTGTTTTTGGTGACTCATTTGATGATTGTTTGCATAATCTCACTTTAATCTTGAAAAGATGCATTGAAACTAACCTTGTTTTAAATTGGGAAAAATGTCATTTCATGGTAAAACAAGGCATAGTTTTGGGTCACATAATCGCTGAAAAAAGGAATTGAGGTTGATAAATCAAAAATATATATCTTGTATGCTACTTACCCTCTCCTACTTCGATGAGAGAGGTTCGTTCTTTTCTTGGACATGCAGGATTCTATAGGCGATTTATCAAGGATTTTTCAAAGATTGCACAACCCCTTTGCCGTCTCCTACAAAAGGAAGTGTCCTTCGAGTTCAATGAGGAGTGTGAGAAGGCATTCAACCACCTCAAGGGCTTGCTTACCTCGGCACAAATCATAGTTCCACCAGATTGGAGCATACCTTTTGAGCTAATGTGTGATGCATCAGATTATGCAATAGGGGCTGTTTTAGGCCAAAGGAAGAACAAGCAACCACATGTCATTTATTATGCATCCCAGACCTTGAATGATGCTCAATTGAACTACTCTACCACTGAAAAAGAACTTCTTGCTGTTGTGTTTGCTTTAGATAAGTTTTGTTTGCATTTACTTGGCACTAAAGTTGTTGTTTATTCTGACCATGTAGCTTTGAAGTACTTATTCACCAAGAAGGAGGCCAAACCAAGGCTAATTCGTTGGATGCTCCTCCTCCAAGAGTTTGATATTGAAATTAGAGACAAGAAAGAGACTGAAAACATGGTGGCTGACCACTTGAGTCGTTTGGTGGGCAATGAGGAGTCTTTACCCATCCAAGAGACATTCCTTGATGAGCAATTATTGTCCATTAAGGTAAGTGAGCCATGGTATGCAGATTTGGTGAATTATTTGGTGTCTAAACAAGTTCCAAGCACCCTAACCAAACACCAACGTGATAAACTCAAGAAGGATGCACGATTTTATGTGTGGGATAACCCATATTTGTGGAAATATTGTTCTAATCAGATTCTTCGTAGGTGTGTGCATGATTGTGTGTTTAATTCAATTTTAACTTTTTGTCACACTTATGCATGTGGGGGTCATTTTGGCACACAACGCATGGCCCTTAAGGTGTTAAAATGTGGATTTTATTGGCCTACAATCTTTAAAGGTGCTAGAAATTTTTGTATGACTTGTGATCGTTGTCAAAGAATGGGCAATATAGGCGCAAGGGATCAAATGCCGCAGGCCCCTATGTTCAATGTTGAAATTTTTGATGTTTGGGGCATTGATTTCATGAGTCCTTTTCCTTCTTCATATGGTTTCACTTATATTTTGCTTGTGGTTGATTATGTCTCAAAATGGGTGGAAGCAAAACCCACCCATACTAATGATTCTAGTGTGGTTGCAGATTTCATCAAAAGTAACATATTCTCTAGATTTGGGATGCCTAGAGTGCTCATAAGTGATGAAGGGTCTCATTTTTGTAATCGCACCATTGAGGTGCTGCTCAAGAAATATAATGTCACATAAGGTTTCAACACTTTATCACCCTCAAACAAATGGCCAAGCCGAGGTTTCCAATAGAGAAATCAAGCAAATTTTGGAGAAGACCGTTGGGCCAACAAGAAAGGATTGGAGCTTGCGTTTGGATGATGCATTGTGGGCATATCGTACGGCTTATAAAACACCCATTGGGATGTCCCCATTTCAGCTTGTCTATGGCAAACCATGCCATCTTCTCGTGGAATTAGAACATAAGGCGCATTAGGCTATCAAAACATTCGACATGGACATAGATGCGGCTGGAATTCATAGGAAGCTTCAATTGAATGAAATTGAAGAGATTAGGCTTGAAGCTTATGAGAATTCTTGCATTTACAAGGAGAAGACCAAGGCATTCCATGACATGATGATTCGTAGCAAAACATTCTCCATAGGGCAGAAAGTGTTACTTTTCAACTCTCGCCTTCGTTTGTTTCCCAGTAAGTTACGTTGTAAATGGATTGGGCCCTTTGTTATTACTAATGTTTTTCCATATGGTGCAGTCCAAATCCAAAGTTTACGGAATGCCCAAGAATCAAGGTGAATGGGCACCGTTTGAAGCCATATTATGAGAATATTGAAGGGCAGATTGTGAAGGATGTACCCCTTCATGCCGTGAGTTCCAATAGAGCTTAAGAAAAGGTATCGTCCGGCTGGAAGACGTTAAAGCAAGTGCTTCTTAGGAGGCAACCCATGCATTCAAATAAAGCAGCCTTAGGCTATCCAAAAATCCACAACCAAATTTGCGTTCGTAAACCCTTCTCTTTATTGCTTTTACTTTGCCATGATAGTCGTGTTTGTTAGTTTATGTTGAGTGTGAGTCTTTGCTTGAAACATTGAGGACAATGTTTGATTTAAGTGTGGGGGGGGGGGGGGGGAGGGGGGTAAACAAGCTGATTTTGCATGATTTTCGTGGGATTTTATCACCTATCGCTTCTAATGTTGTTTCTCACTATTTTTAAGTGATTTTAGTGTGTTTTGAAGTGTTTTTATGTGTCTTGAACAGAAAATGCGAAAATTTGAAAAACAGTTTTGAAAAACCCAAAAAGAGTTGTTTTTGTGTGTTTGTTTGTCTTAGGGTACCTTCCAGCATAATGATGAGGATTTGGTTTTTAATTGCATGACTATTAAAGAAAGCTACAAACAAGGATAGAAGTTTGATCTGCTATTTGGTTTATGCTTAGTTATAGTTGTTGTTTACGAATTCACATGTAATCACAAGAAATAAAAATCAGTTTTTGTAACATGCTTAAAGGAAGAAACTCAAACTAACGCTACAACCCTGAGAGACTTGAGCCTAAACTTTGCTTGGAGAGTTATAAATCTATGGATTATTGTTTTCTAAAGTCGTTGCATGATCTCATTATTCTTTGCTTGGTTGCTCCTTAGAATGCGTTTCATCATTATAGTTCCAAATACTAGAACTCATGCCCATTTTATTCAAAGCATGACATTGATTGCATAACATACAATAAGATGAAGTTGTTTAGTTAAACCAAAGCCGAAAGCTTAACCCTTTTGCATATGTATTGTAGGATTAACCCTTTTGAGCCTTATCTAGCCTATTTTCTTTGTTAACCACATTATCCTCACCTAGCCTAGATTAGGATTATCCATACCCTTGTTCTTAAAGGATAGTGAATTATGACTTAGAAGGAATTCCTTTTGACTTACATATTGCAGAAAACTAGTGTGGGAGAGTTTAAAAGGGCACGGCAAAGAAAGAAAAGAAAGAAAAAAAAAAGAGTTAAGAAATAAGTGAGAATGAACTCACAAGTATTGGTTGATTGAAGAATGGGTCCAAAAGTTTGAATTTGACCCTAAGTGTTGTATGAACTTTCCCCTTGTGTTAAGTTAATTTCTGCCATTGATAGGAGCATATTCATGCGACTTAAATGGCTTGTTCTCGTGCATTTACGTTATGTTTCTTTAGTTATTTTAGTCCTTTATGCTTCTTTTGTGTGTTTTCAGGTTCTAAGGGCAAAGTATGCAAAAGGGTGCATTTTGGAGTAGTTTGGGGCGTTAAATGGATTGCATATACTTGAAGCCAAGTAGATGGACGAAATTGAAGACCAAAGGAGGCCCTTTGTACCAGAAATTCACACCAACACTCCCCTTTGCCGTGCATCCAACCAAGCCACATGCACTTCCACTATTTAATCACATGCACTCCCATTCTTTAATCCAATTCAGCCACTTAATCATTCAACCACATTCACATTCATCACCACTTCATCACATGCAGCCACACATCCATTCTAGCACTTTGCCGTGCACTCCCATCCCATTTCAGATTGCATTCCAATCATTCCAGCCAAGCCACATGCACTCCCTTTAATTTATTCAACCTAGCTGTCAAAGCACATGCACATTCACCCTAATCATTCACATACACAATCTGCCATCATTCACACATTCATTCCACATGCATTCATCAACATATCTAGCTGTCACTCACATGCATTTCCTTCATCATTTCCAACCCACATGCACCCTTTATTCTTTCATTAATTAAACCACAAATCAGCCACACATTCACCCACATGCACCCTTTAATCATTCAACCATAAAGCCACATGCAATCTCATTCATCCACCCCACATTCCAGCCCATTCCTACACAATGTCGTGCACTTTCATACCCTTTTCCAGCTTTTTACAACCAATTCCAGGTTGTCCACTTCATCCTTGCAGCCATTCCACATGCATCTTCAATTAAATTAGCCACATGCACACAAAAACAACCCATGCCGTGGCTCCCCCTCCACTTTCCAGCATCCCATTTCCAGCTTTGCACATGCATTCACTTAACCTAGCTGTCATGTTCCCTCTCCCATCCATTCATCTCCCTATAAAAACCATACACACTTCACACAAGGGAGACTCTTCCATTTTCAGAAAATCATCCACAAACACCAACCATTTCCTTATTGCCGTGCATTCCTTACTAATCCAAACACCATTCCATCAATTCCCATATTCACACACCAAAGAACTTCCCATTGCCGTGGCCTCCCACTTCCATTTTCACCACTCCCCAAACCATTCACACCATCAAACTAACCTTAGACCTTGTGCTACAACAAAGAGGAAGAGAAGCGGGCCTAAACGTTCATACAATTCAAGTTTGAGTTGTTGGAATGTTTAGGTGTTTCTTTTCCTTTGATTTCAATGTTTAATTTCAATTCTCTTTGTTTTGTACGTATGAGGAACTAAACCCCCCTTGGCTAGGGGGGGATTCGAAATATATGTTTATGCTTGCATTTTGATTTGATTACTTCTAATTGCGTTTCATAAGTTGTGGATTCAATTTGTTTAACTGTTTGATTGATAACTTATTTATGTATGTTTATTGAGAGTACACGCTTAATTTTCATGCATGAATATGACACTAGAATATAAGTGAGTTTCACCTAATAGTTACGAACTTATATTCACAAGTAGTGGAGGTTGCTTATAAACAATCGCGTTAAACGAATTCTTGGCATAAGTTTCATGCAATCATAGTAACGAATGCCTCGTCAACACTTATAATTTTCATAGAGCGTAATGATTCTTGCTTGTATCTCTATTATGCAATCATGTAGGGGACCTGTGGGGAATGTTTTGGGTTGTCGTATGCAATCATCCAATTCAATAACGTTAGGAAGATTTGAAGGTTAATTAGTGCATCACGGTTAACTTGGGGTGTTGAGAATTCATGGTTTATTGAAATGCAATTGGAAATCTTTTTATTATGCAAGTGTAACATGTGTGGAGATGAACCCCTTGGCTAGCATCCATTCATTCCATTTCATCAATTTCATATTTACATTCTGTTTTAATTGCAATTTGTTCATTTAGTTTAATTTCGTCAAACCCTAAATCCCCCTTTACTTTATTGTCAAATTAGTTAGAAATCAATTTAGTTTGTGTTTTTAAGAGTCTTGAGTCAAGTTACAACTTAATTTCGTCCAAATTTAGGTTTGTGCTCAAAACTGCCCAGAAAGTGGTCTTTAGGCAGATTTGAGTGTGTTTGTGCTATTTTGAGTCTTTTGATTTGTTTTAGTGTTTTAAAGTTTAGTTTTGCATTCTTTGAGTCTAGTATAGTGTTTTATATTGTGTTTTTACGTTTTTGAGTGAAATCCAAGTGATTAACAATCCCTCCTAATCCCCGGTCCTGAACGATCCGTACTTACATACTTACTACAATTGTCAAAAAGAGGGTTTAATTTGTGTGCGTATAATTCTCGCATCAGCCATCAAAAGTGAATTTAAGTGTCAATTTCATTACTTTGCTTCCTATTGCTTTAAGAACCTTTGATTATCCTTTACCTTTCTTTGTTAGCCAATACCTTAGCCTCATTACAACCCCTTGACTTCTATCTTGATGTTATGTGTTCAATATGTGGAGTTTGAATTTGGTATGAGCATATAGAATCCCTGGTTCTCATTCTAAGTAGTAGCATTCCATTCATGAGATCATATACATGTCATTGTAATAATTCCAAAAGATTGCTTTCTTTGTTATAACATATGTGAGTGCTAGTCTACATGTTTACATCAATCTTCTCACATATACCTAGTGTAGGAAGTGTAGTAAAAAAATCTATGTGAAAATTGAGAGTACATCTAGTGAGGAATTGAGGGAATTCTCTAAGGCATGTTACTACATTCAAAATGTTGTTTTAATTGATTAAATGTGAGCTAGTAAGTGGTAACTATGGTTAAGTGTTTGCTCAAGTGTAAAGAGAGCTAAAATCTGTGGGAGTAGTGTTCTTTAATGTGTCATGCTCATTGGAAATCCTTGAGGTAAATGTTGGAAGGTCTAGATTGTGTTGTGTTTGTTTTGTTTGTTTTGTTTTGCTTGAGGACTAGCGAAAGCTAAGTGTGGGGGAGTATGATAGGAGCATATTTAGGTGACTCAGTTAGCTTGTTTTCTTACATTTATGTTGTTAGTTCATAGTTATTTTAGTATTTTGAGTTATTTTCGTGTGTTTGTAGGTCCAAATGGCTAAAGTAGCAAGAAAGTGCATTTTGGTGCATTTTGGAGTAGTTTTGGGCTTGGAATGGATAGCATATGCTTGGAGTAAGGTGGACGGACAAAATTGAAGACCAAAGGACGCTAGGAATTTGCTAAAGAGATTGAAGAAATTAATTCAAGATTTGGAAGTAAAGAAATCTGCCACAAAGAAGGAAACATGAGTCAAACTTCCTTATTTTGACTTTGTTTCCCTAAATCTTTCCTACACAAGTTCCAGCTGCCAAAGAGGGTCCCTAATTAATTTAGGACACTTAAATACAAGTTCTAGAAGCCGTAATCCCAGTCAAAGGGGGATGCCGCACCCACCTTACCCTTTTTTCTTCCTTGCCGTGCAAGGGAAACCACATTCCCTTTCCTATTCTCCTTTGCCGCAAGTTTCCTATCCCTTTTCCCTTGGGATTCTGACTTTAATTCTCCTTTTCCTTGAGGATTTGGGGTCCAATTATTTCCTAAAATATTTAATTAAAGTTTGGATCCTTTCCCTCAAATATATACCTTTTGCAGCACCTATAGAGACATCTATTGACTCACATACACAACCAGTCATCATTCATTCTTGAAGACATCATCCCGCAGCCTTCATCACCTTCCATACACCATTCCACACTTCTTTTTTCACCATATCTCCCTGCCACTCATCTATCCTTCATCTTAACACACTATAACCCACTTTTCACACCCTAAAACCTTTCTGTCGCAGCATAGCAAGGAAGAAGGAGAGGAGAAGCAGCCTTTGACATTTTTGCATTCAAGTTGGATTGTTGGAATGTTTTTAGGTGTAATCTATCTTTTGTTTTCAATGTTTAATTTAAGTTTCTTTGTTTTGCTGTGAACATGAGAGGCTAAAGTTGTTTTAGCTAGGGGAAACTTTGAAACCATGATTATATTTGTGACATGAATTGATTAATTCCAGTTGTGATTTCATAAATTGTGAATGCAATTTACTTAACCGTTTGATTAAGGACTTATTCTTGGATGTTGATTAATGAGGCCTACTTAGTTTGCACGCTTGAATTTGATGATAGAATATAAGGGAGTTTCACATAATCATTACAAATTTATATTCATAAGTAGTAAAGGTTGCTTGTCACAATCATGTTAAGTTAAATTCTTGGCATGAGTATCATGATGTCATAGTTACGAATTCCTTGTCAATGCTTATGATTTTCACAGAACTTAATGATCTTTGCTTCTGTCTCTATTATGCAGTTCATGTAGGGAACTTGGGAAGAATAATTTGGTTGCCGATGCGTTATCCATCCAATTCAATGACTTAAGGAAAATCTGAGGGTTAATTAGTTATATCACGGTTAATCTGGGGTGTTGAGGTTCATGGTTTATTGAAAAAGCAACTGGAAATCACTTTGTGTTCAAATGTGTCATGTGTGGAAAAGAATCCTTTAGCTAGCTTATCACCCATAGTTTCCCCAAATTCGTCCAAACTTTGTCTAAGTCTTTAAGTTGCTTGTTTTTATTTTTAATTCGTCAAAAATCCAATCCCCTTTACTTTGTTATGTCAAATTAGTTAGAATCTGTCCTATTGTGTGTTTTTAAGTTTTGAGTCAAAACTAATTCAATTTTCGTCAAAAGTAAGTCCTAGAGTCTAGTTTGAGTGTATTTGATTGTTTTGTGCTGTTTTGAGTCTTTTATGTTGTTTTGAGTCATATAAGTTTAGTTAAGAGTCTTTGAGTTTATTTAAGTGTTTTTAAGCCTAGTTTTGAATCTTTGAGTGAGTTTTTATTAGATTAGCAATCCCTCCTAATCTCCGGCCTAGAACGATCCCTACTGACATCTTTACCACAATTGTCAATAAGAGGGTTTAATTTGAGTGCTATTATCTATCACATCAGCTCCATTTGAAATTTGGATGATCTCTCCATCCCGGATTGTATGTACTTGAGTATGGATCATTCCTTTTGCTGATTTTGGCCTTGAAAACCTATGGCATTGGCGTTTTCCCATCATCCATTCTCTACCAATTGAGGGCATTGATCATTGAGGTGTCCTTGCATAGAGCGCACGCCACACACATTTGGTGTAATTCCTTGCACCTTGCATCCCTCGGCAACCTGAGATACAAGCATAGTGAGGTTAGCTAATTGAGATTAAATTTCGGCTTTTGAACTTACCTCATGGACTTGCTGCCGTGGGGTGTCTCTTTGTCCAACACCTTCGTATTGTTGTGCATTCAAGGCTCGATTTGCAATTAAGACCTTGGCAACCACCGGTGTTTTGTCAACCAAAGCACACCCTGCTGAGGCATCTAACATTTATCTCTCAATTGGAAGGAGTCCTTCGTACAAATATTGAATTAAAAGTTCTTCCTTCATTTGATGTTGAGGGCATGATGCAACTAGTCTTGAAACGTTCATAATATGCTGGAAAAGACTCCCCTTGGTTTTGTTGAATGCCACTACTTTTCTTCCTCAAAAGAATCACTCTTGATGTTGGGAAGAATTTCTCTAAGATATCTGCTTCATGCTTTCCCAAGAAGTGACGGTTCCAGGTGCCAATTCGTATAGCCAATCTTTAGCCTTTTCCAAAAGAGAGAATGGGAAGGCTTTCATCTTCAAAATGTTCCCATCGACATTGATGGGTGTCATGCTTGAACATACCACTTCAAACTCCTTAAGATGCTTGTTTGGATCTTCCATGGACAGCCCATGGTATTTGGGAATGTGATGCAACAAGCTAGCCTTCAATTTGAACTCATCGGTCTTGACTTGAGTTGCCATATGATATTGAATGCATAAAGGCATGGCATTGTCTAATCCCGAGGCCAAAATTTATTTGATTGTCCACCGCCTTGCTTTCTTCTTCTTCAAATTCAAATTCGGACTCTGAACTTGAACTAGGTGGATTAGGTTCCAGATGCTTCCTCTTTCTTCTCAATGTTCGTTCACAGTCATCGTCAAAATCCAATATGTTTGCACAAATAGGTTGAGAACGACGAGTCATAAACTAGTACCTGAAACAAAGAACAAAAACAAATCAGCAACCACTTTAAAGGGGCACGACAACCACAAACAAAAAGACACAAAAAAAACACACTACACACTTTGACACGACACAAATAAAAGGGATTAGCAAGTTCGGTAATCCCCGGCAACAGCGCCAAAATTTGATGTGAAACTTAACCTGACACACAAATTAAACTCTATTTGTGACAATTGTAGTATATATGCAAGTAGGGACCGTTCTAGACCGGGGATTAACTAAGGATGCTAATCAACACAATTAAGACTCAAAAACACTAAACTAGACTCTATAGACTCAAAACTAACTTAAAACACTTAAAACAGCAACAAACAATCAAAAGGACTCAATTCTAGACCTAACAAGTGATTTTGGCGAAAATAAAACTTAACTTGACTCAAAAGACTAAAAGAAAACAGATTTTGACTCAAATAACAAGACTAAATGAAAGGGGGATTGTTTTTGACGAAATTAAAACTTAAAACAGAAATTTTGCATAAAACACTTTGTAAAAACGAATTTGGGTGAATTAAATGGGTGAAAAACTAGTTAGAGGGTCCTTCTCCACACATGACATATGCATATAAACCAATTTCCAGTTATTATTCCTTTAGAATGTGAATGACAATGCCCCAATTTAACCATGAAAAGCATAAATTAACTTTCAGATTTTCCTTCATTTATTGAATTGGATGAGATATGCATCACAACCAAATTATCCTTATCAAGTTCCCTAACTATGAAAAGCATGATAGAAAATCATATCAAAGGTCATTAAGTTCTTTGAAAACCATATGCATTGACAAGGCATTCGTAACTATGAAAAGCATGATACTCATACCAAGGATTTACTTAACACAATCATGATTAGTGACTTCCACTACTTGTGAATGTAAGTTCATAACAATTAGGTGAAACTCCCTTATACTTTAGCATCAAATTCATGCATGCAAATTAAGTGTCGATCCCCAATTGATGCGAGAATTATACGCACACAAATTAAACCCTCTTTTTGACAATTGTAGTATAAGTATAAGTAGGGATCGTTCTTAACCGGGGATTAGGAGGGATTGCAAATCACTTGGAAACTGACTCAAAAACGTAAAATAAAGTTTAAAACACTAAACTAGACTCAAAGAATGCGAAACTAAACGCTTAAAACACTAAAACAAACCAAAAGACTCAAACATCACCCAAAACACTCAAAACTGCCTTAAAAACACTTTCTGGGCAGTTTCGAGCACTTTGGTGAATTTGGACGAATTTGTGTAATAACTTGAATCAAAACACTTATAAACACAAACTAAGATACTTTCTAACTAATTTGGACAATACAAAGACTCAAAGGACTCAAAACAAGTTCAAAAGACTCAAAACTACCTAAAAACACTAACTAGGCAGTTTCTGACCTTAAACCCAATTTTGGACGAATTTAAGATTATGGCTTGATTCAAAACATTTTAAAACATAAACTAAACAGATTCTAAGCACTAAAGAACAAGAAAGTAAAGGGGGGGGGGTTTTGATTTGACGAAATTAAACTAAATGAACAAATTGCAATTAAAACAGAATGTAAATATGAAATTGATGAAATGGAATGAATGGATGCTAGCCAAGGGGTTCATCTCCACACATGTTACACTTGCATAATAAAAAGATTTCCAATTGCATTTCAATAAGCCATGAATTCTCAACACCCCAAGTTAACCGTGATGCACTAATTAACCTTCAAATCTTCCTAACGTTATTGAATTGGATGATTGCATACGACAACCCAAAACATTCCCCACAAGTCCCCTACATGATTGCATAATAGAGATACAAGCAAGAATCATTACGCTCTATGAAAATTATAAGTGTTGACGAGACATTCGTTACTATGATTGCATGAAACTTATGCCAAGAATTCATTTAACGCGATTGTTTATAAGCAACCTCCACTACTTGTGAATATAAGTTCGTAACTATTAGGTGAAACTCACTTATATTCTAGCGTCATATTCATGCATGAAAATTAAGCGTGTACTCTTAATAAACATACATAAATAAGTTATCAATCAAACAGTTAAACAAATTGAATCCACAACTTATGAAACGCAATTAGAAGTAATCAAATCAAAATGCAAGCATAAACATATATTTCGAATCCCCCCCTAGCCAAGGGGGGTTTAGTTCCTCATACGTACAAAACAAAGGGAATTGAAATTAAACATTGAATTCAAAGGAAAAGAAATACCTAAACATTCCAACAACTCAAACTTGAATTGTATGAACGTTTAGGCCCGTTTCTCTTCCTCTTTGTTGTAGCACAAGGTCTAAGGTTAGTTTGATGGTGTGAATGGTTTGGGGAGTGGTGAAAATGGAAGGGGGAGGCCACGGCAATGGGATGATTTATGGTGGTGTTTGGATTGGTAGGGAGACTCACGGCACAAAGGGCTCTCTTTGGTGAATTTCTGAAAATGGAAGAATGAATCAATTGTGTGAAGTGTGTATGGTTTTTATAGGGAGATGAATGGATGGGAGAGGGAACATAACAGCTAGGTTAAGTGAGTGCATGTGCAATGAAGTGGAATGACAGCTAGGTTATGATGATGAGTGCATGTGCAAAGTTGGTTGAATGATTATGGGTGCATGTGGCTGATTTATATGAAGGGAATGCATGTGAATGACAGCTAGATATGTTGATGAATGCATGTGGAATGAATGTGTGAATGATGGCAGATTGTGTATGTGAATGATTAGGGTGAATGTGCATGTGCTTTGACAGCTAGGTTGAATAAATTAAAGGGAGTGCATGTGGCTTGGCTGGAATGATTGGAATGCAATCTGAAATGGGATGTGTTGGTGTGAATTTCTGATACAAAGGGCCTCCTTTGGTCTTCAATTTTGTCCATCTACTTGGCTTCAAGTATATGCAATCCATTTAACGCCCCAAACTACTCCAAAATGCACCAAAATGCACCATTTTGCATACTTTGCCCTTAGAACCTGAAAACACACAAAAGAAGCATAAAGGACTAAAATAACTAAAGAAACATAACGTTAATGCACGAGAACAAGCCATTTAAGTCGCATGACTATGCTCCTATCAAATTCCCCCACACTTAGCTTTTGCTAGTCCTCGAGCAAAACAAAGCAAAAGAAACCAAAAACAAAACCATGTTTTGAATGTAGTAACATGCCTTAGAGAATTTGCTCAATTCCTCACTAGAATGCACTCTATTTTCACACAGATTTTCTGACTTCACACCCTACACTAGGTATATGTGAGAAGATTGATGTAAATATGAAGACTAACACTCACATATGTTATATCAAAGAAAGCATTTTCTGGATTTACGACAATAATATGAATATGATCTCATGAATGGAATGCTACTACTTAGAACGAGAACCAGTGATTCCATAAGCTCATACCAAGTTCAAACTCCACAAATTGAAACACATAACACTCAAGATAGAAGCATAAGGGTTGTAATGGGGCTTGGGGCATGTGGATAACAAAGAAGGGATATGGAAAACAAAGGTTCTTAAAGAATTAGTGAGCAAAGCACTTGAATCAACTTAGAATTCACTTTTGAATGAAAACTCAACTTTTGAACAAAAAGGGAGAATTTAGACAATTTAGGGCCATAATTGGTGTTTTGGACCCTTCTTCAACATTCATTCTTTTATTTATTTATTTTTTTTTTCTAGCTCTTTTTTTTTTTTTTCTTTCTTTCTTTCTTTTCTTTTGAATCTCAAAACATACTTAAGAACAAGCATTCCTTCCCCCACACTCATTTTCTTGCATAATGTAACTCAAAAGGAATTCATTTAAGTCATGCTCACTATCTTTTAAGAACAAGGGTGTGGACTGTCCTACACTAGGTTAGGTGAGGATAATGTGGGTAAACAAAGAATAAAGGCTAAACAAGGCTCAACGGGGTTAAAACTTACAACAAATACGAAATATGGGAAGTAAGGCTATTTGGCTATGGTGGCAACTACACAACTTCATCTTGATATATGTTATGCAATTCAATGTCATGCTTTGAATGAAACGGATATAAGTTCTAGCATTTAGTTCTATCATGATACAATTGCATTCTAAGTAGTAACCAAGCAAGGAATAATGAGATCATGCAACAACTTTAGAAAACAAAGAATCACAGATTATAACTCTCTAAAGAAGGTAATGGCTCGAGTCTCACAGGGTTGTAGCGTTTGTTTGAGTTCCTTCCTTCAAGCATGTTACAAAAACGAATTTTTCTTTTATGATTGCATGTGAAGTCATACATTATAACCATAACCAAGCATATACCAAGAGTAAATCAAACTTTTCTCTATGTTTATAACTCTTTTTAACAGTCATGCAATTACAAACCAAATCCTTATCATTGTGTTGGAAGGTACCCTAAGACACAAACACACAAAAACGACTCAAAACACTCTTTTTAGGCTTTTCAAAACATGTTTTTCAAATTTTTATGTGATTTTCCGAGTTATAAAAACAAAACATACTAAAACACTTAAAAACACCTTAAAACAGCAAGGAACAACATTTGAAGTAATGGGTGATACAATCCCACGAATTTGCATTAAATATACTTAGTTACCCCCCCCCCCCCCCCATACTTAAATCAAACATTGTCCTCAATGTTTTAAGCATAGATTCACACAAAACATAAGTAAACACACAAAAAGCACTTAAACATACTAAACATGGCAGAATGTAACTAACAAAGAGAAGAGTTTAGGGACGCAAATCTGGTTATGGAGTGTAAATTCCCTCTTCTCCTTGGTGATTGCATTGAGGCTTTGATCTTTGTGATTCCACAGGCTTACACTTGAACTGGGTTGGAGGATTCTTTTGGTCTCCTCCACTCGTTGATTTTCCTTTGTGCTACTCTTGAATTGGGCAGCAGGATTCTTTTGGTCTTCCCCGAAGGTCTGAACTTCCTCCTTTTATCTGTTTCTTTGTTCAATCTTTCCAATTCGTATTGAAGAGGGTTAGAGGATAGCTCAGCATATGCAGTTGTTGCTTGTCTCCACATGCTTCAATGTATCATTTTCACTTGCCTTACTTGCTCCCCTTTGCAGAAGTGGTCCCTTCTCTGGAAGTATATCAACCGTTGAAGATGACTACTCGAGAGCAACGCTAGGTAAGCAACCAGGGAATAGCTTCCAGGCAATCAGCTCCAGATCGGAAGACTGACTCCAAGTGCCGGTTGATTGCTTCTTTTACTTTGCTATGAGAGTAATAACAAAGACAAAGGAAAAGACAGGGAAAGAGCATGATATGAGATAGTTTTGCTTTTGACCTTGATGATATGAGATACCTTTGCTTTTGAAGAAGCGGTGAATGAATCAGCACATGTATTTGTTGTGCTGCTTCCTCCTGGGTCATCTGTACTCCAGGCATCTGGTATCATCTTTGGGGAAGAAGAAAGAATTGAGTGTTTCGAAAGGCTTTGCTGGGAGTGTGCCCTCAAAGGTGAGGAAGAGTTGGGCATTTTCTTCAGGTCTGCCTTGCCATAAAAGATGAAGGTCAACATATATAGGGATTTCCCAATAGCAAGTGGTGGTACTGTTCTTTTACCGTTGTCGACAAACGTTTTGATCCCGCAAATCCGGCTTTTTGAAATAGTGACGACTCTTCGATCTTTGAATGCGCCCCTTCGATTTTTGAACGACGCCTCTTCGATTTTTGAACGAGCGCCACTTTTGACAAAGTTACACGCGTTTTCTGAAAAGCAGAGAAAGCGTCGCCGAACTTTGCGCTTGTCGGCTAAAGATGTGTAGTTGCAATGATGGCCTCCACGTGTCTTCAACTTTGTCAGAGATCTTTTGACAAAGTTGAACGCGTTTTCTGAAAAACCGAGAGAGCGTCGCCGAACTTTACGCAGGAAATTCCGGCTTTTTGAATCGGTGGACGCATCGCCTTGGCCTTTTATAGAGCTATCGATCACCACCAACATACACACTCTGAAGACTGCCCATCTGTGAAAATCGTCTCCGGCCCTTTGAATTTTAACTCCATCCAGCCCTTCTCTTTGAACACTTTTGAAAAATGGCAAACCCATCGAACCTTAGCTTAGAATTGAGTCTCAGCAGCGATCCGGTTGCGCCCCGTCAAGGTAATGTATGGCGCCCTTCTTTCTTATCTTCTAACGGTCCTCTTTCAGGTGAAGACTCCATGATGACGGATGCAACAACAGCTACGATAGTAGCTCGGAACCTCCTCACTCCCAAAGATAGTCAGCTGCTTTCAGGACGGTCCGATGAGTTGGCCGTTCAAGAGTCCCTGGCTCTCAGTGTTCAGTGCGCAGGCTCTGTGTGCAACATAGGCCAACGCCTGCTTGCTCGCTCCCGTCAGGTTGAATCATTGATGGCAGAGGTGGAAAATCTCAAGCAGGAGATCAAACAGCTTAAGCACGAGAATAGAAGTTTGCACGTGCTTGCCAATAATTATTCGACAGGCATGAAGAGGAAGCTTGATGAGATGCAAGAATCTCAAGGTCGAATGCAAAGTGACCGTCAAAGGCTTGCGTCTTTCTTCCAGAGGCACCTTTTTCCTGGGTCATCCAGCGTTTCGCCAAGTATTGAGGCCTCGAATGCTCTATCTCCGATGCCTCTTGCTCCGATGCCTTCTGCTCCGATGCCTCCTGCTCCGATGCCTCCTGCTCCGAGAGTGTTGCCACGTAGTGGGGCTTCACGTACACAACCTTTGTGAAGGCTACATTCTTTTATTTTTTTTTTTATTTTTTTATTTTTTATTTTTTTATTTCGAATCAAACGGCATGGAATTGATCTTTGAATGGAAGGTGATACTTGAAATGATCCGATAATGGTTTAAATTCAAGATTGGATGCCTGAATCATTAACAACATGTTAGTATAAAAGAAAATTGAAATTGGAGGGGGTGGCTTACTTATGTGATCCAATAAGAACTCAAGAATAAACACCCCTTCTTTGAATGTTTCAGGGACTCTGCACTTGGTCAGATTTGATGTGAGGATTGGTCCTTGTCTTGTGTCATAAAATTCAACTTCTTTGGGGTTGTTGATAGGAGCATATTCATGCGACTTAAATGGCTTGTTCTCGTACATTTACGTTATGTTTCTTTAGTTATTTTAGTACTTTAAGCTATTTTCGTGTGTTTGTAGGTCGAAAGGGCTAAAGGAGCAAAAAGATGCTTTTTGGAGACTTTTTGAGCACTTTTGGGCTAAGGATGGATAGCCTATGCTTGGAGCCAAAGTGTTGGACGAAATTGAAGACCTAATTGAAGACCAAAGTGTTGGAACCTTGTTCCCTTTAGTTTTAGGACATTTAAACCTTTCCTATATCCTTAGCCGTGCATAACATTCCAACATTCCACTCCTTCATTTCAGCCACACTCCCACATATCATTACTTATCATCACCACTTATCACTTATCATAATCACATATCATTACTTGTCATCACCACTTATCACTTATCATAATCACATATCATACACTTATCATCACCACTTATCACCTAACACAAAACCTTGCAGCCACATCCATTCCACTTCATTGCACATGCATCTTCATAAACCATCAGCACATGCCCTCACCATTGCCGTGCATACCCTCACTCTTTAATCATTTCCAACCCACATGCACCCATAATCATTCACATAAATCAGCCACATGCATTCACTCTTCATAATTCAACCACTATGCCGTGCATCCCCTCACTCTCTAATTATTTCAGCACATGCATTCACCCTTTAAACCATGGCAGCCACCAACCAACCTAGCTGTCATCTTTCCCCTTTCATCATTCCCTCACATTCTTTAATTCAGCCAACACATGCTTACACATGCATTTTCAGCACCAAAGAATCATTGCCGTGCACATTCACATTCATTTCTAGGTTGTCCCCTTGCATTGCAGCCACATATTCATTGCACATGCATTTCCAACCCACATGCATCCTTTAATCATTCAAACATGCAGCCACATTCCCTCCTAGCTGTCATGTTCCCCCCCATTTCGCCTATAAATAAGCATCCATTACACCTAAATTCACATTCATTCTTCCATACACATTTCAGTCAAAAACACCAACCATTCCCTTGTGCCGTGCTCTCTCCCTAATAATCCAAACACCACACCAGAAATCATCCCATTGTCGTGGCCTCCTCCTTCCATTTTCACCACTCCCCAAACCATTCACACCATCAAACTATCCTTAGACCTTGTGCTACAACGAAGAGGAAGATAAGAGGGCCTAAACGTTCATACAATTCAAGTTTGAGTTGTTGGAATGTTTAGGTGTTTCTTTGATTTCAATGTTTAATTTCAATACTCTTTGTTTTGTACGAATGAGGAATGGAAGAGAAGAGGGCCTAAACGTTCATACAATTCAAGTTTGAGTTGTTGGAATGTTTAGGTGTTTCTTTGATTCTCTTTGTTTTGTATCATGAGGAACTAAACCCCCCTTGGCTAGGGGGGGATTCGAAATATATGTTTATGCTTGCATTTTGATTTGATTACTTCTAATTGCGTTTCATAAGTTGTGGATTCAATTTGTTTAACTGTTTGATTGATAACTTATTTATGTATGTTTATTGAGAGTACACGCTTAATTTTCATGCATGAATATGACGCTAGAATATAAGTGAGTTTCACCTAATAGTTACGAACTTATATTCACAAGTAGTGGAGGTTGCTTATAAACAATCGCGTTAAACGAATTCTTGGCATAAGTTTCATGCAATCATAGTAACGAATGCCTCGTCAACACTTATAATTTTCATAGAGCGTAATGATTCTTGCTTGTATCTCTATTATGCAATCATGTAGGGGACTTGTGGGGAATGTTTTGGGTTGTCGTATGCAATCATCCAATTCAATAACGTTAGGAAGATTTGAAGGTTAATTAGTGCATCACGGTTAACTTGGGGTGTTGAGAATTCATGGTTTATTGAAATGCAGTTGGAAATCTTTTTATTATGCAAGTGTAACATATGTGGAGATGAACCCCTTAGCTAGCCATCCCATCCATTCAATTCCATCACATTCATCTTTACAATCTGTTTTTAATTACAATCTGTGCATTTTAGTTAATTTCGTCAAAAACTCAATCCCCCTTTACTTTAGTGTCCAATATAGTTAGAAAGTGTCTTAGTTTGTGTTTCTAAGTGTTTTGATTCAAGTTATTACCCAAATTCGTCCAAAGTACTCAAAGTGCTCAAAACTGCCCAGAAAGTGTTTTTAAGGCAGTTTTGAGTGTTTTGGTGCTGTTTTGAGTCTTTTGGTTTGTTTTGGTGTTTTAAAGTTTAGTTTTGCATTCTTTGAGTCTAGTTTAGTGTTTTAAACTTTATTTTACGTTTTTGAGTCAGTTTCCAAGTGATTTTGCAATCCCTCCTAATCCCCGGTTAAGAACGATCCCTACTTACATACTTACTACAATTGATAAAAAGAGGGTTTAATTTGTGTGCGTATAATTCTCGCATCAAATTTTGGCGCCGTTGCCGGGGATTAGCAACTTTGCTAATCTCTTGGATTGTTTTATTTTCGTTTGTGTGTATATATTTTTAGTTTTATTTTGTTGATTGTAGAAGCAAGACATGGCACTTGATAATGCTTCTCTATTGTCACAACTCATGGAAAGGTCCCAAATGCAAAGCGTTGATATATTTGATCTTCAATCAAGGAATAACGTGTTTTCCAATACTTACAATTTAGATTGGAGTGATCATTCAAACTCTATATGGTGGGAACCTCAAAATGTTGAACAAGAAGAATATTGGCAGCCACCTCATATTCAATATGCCCAACCAAACTCAAGTTCGTCAATAGATTATAATCAAAAGCTTAATGAATTAATTTGTTTGGTGCAGGGCTCACAAAACCAACTTGAGGAGGCTCAACAAGGAGAATATTGGCAACCATATGAGGAGTTCTATACAACGCCTATACAGCCACCACAACCTGCCCAAAGTAATGAAGGTAATTCAAGTGATAATGATACGATTTTTCAATTACTTACTACTTTGACGCGGGAAGTCCAAACTCAAAACAAGGACGAACAAAATCAAGACAAGAAGTTGGGTAAATTGGAGGAACAAATTGGGCAGATTATGGGGTTCATGAAACAAATTCAAGAGCAAAGTGAACTCTCCAACTCAACTATTGAGAACTCGAAGGAAGATTTTGAAATCCATAATGCTATCACTTTGGGAAATGCTATGGAGGTTGGAGTTGACCTAAAAATGTCCAAACATAGCCTAGAAGTGGATGAGGAGCTGCTAATTGAGGAAGAGGAACACACGCAACCTATGGCAAGGGTGGAAACACCTTTGCCGCAGACACCTATTGCTCCTACGCCATCCAATTCAGGTAAGGTTGTTCCAAAGTTAATTATTTCTAACCCCGTTCCACTGAATATCCCTATTCCTTGCAGGATCATGCAATCCAAGGAAGAAGAGGGTGAGAAAGGCATCTTCGAATCCTTTCCAAAGAATCAAGAGCAAGATGTGACAGGGGAATATCAAGAATTCGTCAAAGAGGACATATTTGAAACCACAAAACCGAAGGAAGTTGAATTTGATGACATTGGACAAGTCATAACCATCACATGCAATCTAGCCAAGTCCAATATCCTTGAAACTTTCAAGGGAGTGGTGTTTGTCATTGAGTTCTTGTCGGAGCACACAGGTAAGCCGCCTCCCCGAATTTCAATTTTGTTTTATACTGATATGCTGTTAATGATCCAGGCACCCACTCTAGAATTTAAACCATTACCGGATCATCTCAAGTATCACCCCCCATTCAAAGATAAATTCCATGTCGTGGGTTCCAATTGAGCCTAAGAAGGCTTCGTCCGGCTGCAAGACGTAAAAGAAAGCGCTACTTGGGAGGCAACCCAATACAGTGAATAAAACAAAGCTTGTTCATTAATTTTTGAGAAATTACAATTGTATCTAAACATGGCAGAAAGATGGAGCCTTCACAAGGGTTGTGTACGTGAGGCCCCACTACGTGGCAACACTCTAGGAGCGGGAGGCATCGAAGCAAGAGGCATCGGAGCGAGAGGCATAGGAGCGGGAGGCACCGAAGATAGATCATTCAAGGCCCCAATCCTTGGTGGAACGCTGGATGACCCAGGAAAAAGGTGCCTCTGGAAAAAAGCCGCAAGCCTTTGACGGTCATCAAGCTCATCAAGCTTCCTCTTCATGCCTGTCGAATAATTGTTGGCAAGCACGTGCAAACTTCGGTTCTCGTACTTAAGCTGTTTGATCTCCTGCTTAAGACTCTCCACCTCCGCCATCAAGGATTCAACCTGACGGGAGCGAGCAAGTAGGCGTTGGCCCATGTTGGACACAGAGCCAGCGCACTGAACGCTAAGAGCCAAGGACTCTTGAACGGCCAACTCATCGGACCGTCCTGAAAGCAACTGACTATCTTTGGGAGTGAGGAGGTTCCGAGCTATTATCGTAGCCGTTGTTGCATCCGTCATCACAGAGTCCTCACCTGTAAGAGGGCCATGAGAAGATAAGAAAGACGGGCACCATACCTTATCCTGACGCGGCGCAACCGGATCATTGCTTAGACTCAAATCTAAGCAAATGTTCGATGGGTTAGATGAGCTAGCCATTTTTCAAGAAGTTAAAAGAGAAGGGTTGGATGGAGTGAAATCTCGACGGGCCGGAGACGATTTCTGGGCAATTTTCAGAGTGTGCATGATAGAGGTGATCGATCACCTCTATTAAAGGAGAGGCGTTCACCGATTCAGAAATGAAGAGACACCACTCTTCAAAGCCGGATTTTCCGGCGTAAAGATCGCCAGCTCTTCAGACGCAATCCAGGCTTTTCAGAAAGCGTGTGCCACTTTGTCAAAAGCTCCCGACTTTTCGGAAGACGCGTGGAGGCCGAGAAAGCAGCTACACACTTTAGCCGACAAACATGGGTGACAAAGCCGAAAGCTCCCGGTTTTCCAGAAAGCGAGTGCAACTTTGTCAAAAACTCCCGGCTTTTCAGAAGACGCGTGCCACTTTGTCTAAAGCTCCCGGCTTTTCAGAAGATGCATGGAGGACATTGCCGCATCCGCACTGCCATTTGCCATTACAATTCCTATATACATCAACATTCATGGCAAGGCATACACCCACAAACACATAACTTTCCTTCTCGGCCGAAAATGTAAGCTGCAACCAACCCTCTCAAACATGCTCAGTTTTCTCCTTCTCTTGAGAACACATTTTCAACCATGGATGTATCCCCCAAAGAAGATACCAAATGCCTGGAGTACAAAGGAGGCAAGAGGAAACGGTGGATCGAAACATGTGGAGACATTCGCTGCCTCTTCGAAAGCAAAGGTATCTCATATCATCAAGGGCGAAAGCAAAGGTATCTCATATCATGCTCTTTCCCTGTCTTTTCCTTTGTCCTTGATATTACTTACATGGCAAAGTGAAAGAAGCAATCAGCCGGCACTTGGAGTCTACCTGGACTCTATTCCCTGGTTGCTTACCTAGCGTTGCTCTCGAGTAGTCATCTTCAACGGTTGATACACTTCCAGAGAAGGGACCACTTCTGCAAAGGGGAGCAAGTAAGGCAAAGGAAAATGATACATTGAAGCATGAGGAGACAAGCATATGCTGAGCTATCCTCTAACCCTCTTCAATACGAATTGGAGAGATTGAACAAAGAAACAGATAAAAGGAGTAAGCTCAGACCTTCGGGGGTGACCAAAAGAATCCTGCTGCCCAGTTCAAGAGTAGCACAAAGGAAAATCAACGATCGGAGGAAACCAAAAGAATCTCCAGCTCAGTTCAAGAGTAGCCTGTGGAAAAACTCAACATGAAGCCTCACTGCAATCACCAAGGAGAAGATGGAATTTACACTCCATAACCAGATTTGCATCCCTAAACTCTTCTCTTTGTTAGATACATTCTCCCATGTTGAGTATGTTTAGTTGCTTTTTATATGTTTACTTTTGTTTGGTGTGTTTTAAGCTTAAAACATTGAGGACAATGTTTGATTGAAGTGTTGGGGGGGGGGGGGGGTAACTAAGTATGTTGATGCAAATTCGTTGGATTTTATCACCCATAACTTTAAGTGTTGTTCCTTGCTGTTTTAAAATGTTTTTAAACTGTTTTAGTGTGTTTTGACTTAAAAATTCGAAAATCCCATAAAAATTTGAAAAATTGTTTTGAAAAACCCAAAAAGAGTTGTTTTAAAGTTGTTTTTGTGTGTGTGTTTGTGTCTTAGGGTACCTTCCAACACAATGATAAGGATTTGGTTTGTAAGTGCATGACTGTTAAAAAGAGTTATAAACATAGAGAAAAGTTTGATTTACTCTTGGTATATGCTTGGTTATGGTTATAATGTATGACTTCACATGCAATCATAAAAGAAAATTTCGTTTTTGTAACATGCCTGAAGGAAGGAACTCAAACAAACGCTACAACCCTGAGAGACTTGAGCCTATAACGTTCTTTGGAGAGTATAATCTGTGATTTCTTGTTTTCTAAAGTCGTTGCATGATCTCATTATTCTTTGCTTGGTTACTACTTAGAAGGCGTTTCATCATATAGTTCCAAATGCTAGAACTCATGCCCATTTCATTCAAAGCATGTTATTGATTTGCATAACACATATTCAAGAAGAAGTTGTGTAGTGACCACCACCATAGCCAAATAGCCTTACTTCCCATATTTCGTATATGTTGTAAGTTTTAACCCCGTTGAGCCTTGTTTAGCCTTTATTCTTTGTTTACCCACATTTTCTTCACCTAGCCTAGTTTAGGACAATCCCCACCCTTGTTCTTAAAAGATAGTGAGCATGACTTAATTGAATTCCTTTTGAGTTACATTATGAAAGAAAATGAGTGTGGGGGAGAGAATGTTTAAGTGTTTATGTATGTTTTGAGATTCAAAAGAAAAGAAAAAAAAAAAGAAAAGAAAGAAAGAAAGAGAAAAAAAAAAAAAACTTGAAAAAAATGAAAGAATGAGTGATTGAAGAAAGGGTCCAAAACACCAATTCTGGCCGTAAATTGTCTAAATTCTCCCTTTTTGTTCAAAAGTTGAGTTTTCATTCAAAAGTGAATTCTAAGTTGATTCAAGTGCTTTCCTCACTATTTCTTTAAGAACCTTTGTTTTCCATATCCCTTCTTTGTTATCCACACGCCCCGAACCCCATTACAACCCGTGAGTTCAATCTTGAGTGTTATGTGTTTCAATTTGTGGAGTTTGAACTTGGTATGAGCATATGGTGTCACTGGTTCTCGCATCTAAGTAGTAGCATTCCATTCATGAGATCATATCTAAACATGCTTATTAACTCCAGAAATTGCGTTCTTTGTGATACATATATGTGAGTGTTCGGTTTCATGTTTACATCAATCTTCTCACATATACTTAGTGTAGGGTGTGTAGTCAGAAAATCTGAGTAAAAATTGAGTGCATATCTTGTGAGGAATTGAGCAAATTCTCTAAGGCATGTTACTACATTCAAAACATGGTTTTAAATGCTTAATTGTGAAATAGTATGTGGTGACTGTGATTAAGAATGTAATTAAGTGTGAAGATGACTAAAATCTGTGGGAATGATGATTTTTAACATGTCATGTGCATTGGAAATCCCTAAGACGATTGTTGGAAGGTTTAGGTTGTGTTTTACTTGTTTTGTTTCGTTTCGTTTTGTTTTGTTTTTCTTTCTGTTTTGCTCGAGGACTAGCAAAAGATAAGTGTGGGGGTATTTGATAGGAGCATATTCATGCGACTTAAATGGCTTGTTCTCGTACATTTACGTTATGTTTCTTTAGTTATTTTAGTACTTTAAGCTATTTTCTTGTGTTTGTAGGTCCAAAGGGCTAAAGGAGCAAAAAGATGCATTTTGGAGACTTTTGGAGCACTTTTGGGCTAAGGATGGATAGCCTATGCTTGGAGCCAAAGTGTTGGACGAAATTGAAGACCTAATTGAAGACCAAAGTGTTGGAACCTTGTTCCCTTTAGTTTTAGGACATTTAAACCTTTCCTATATCCTTAGCCGTGCATAACATTCCAACATTCCACTCCTTCATTTCAGCCACACTCCCACATATCATTACTTATCATCACCACTTATCACTTATCATAATCACATATCATTACTTATCATCACCACTTATCACTTATCATAATCACATATCATACACTTATCATCACCACTTATCACCTAACACAAAACCTTGCAACCACATCCATTCCACTTCATTGCACATGCATCTTCATAAACCATCAGCACATGCCCTCACCATTGCCGTGCATACCCTCACTCTTTAATCATTTCCAACCCACATGCACCCATAATCATTCACATAAATCAGCCACATGCATTCACTCTTCATAATTCAACCACTATGCCGTGCATCCCCTCACTCTCTAATTATATCAGCACATGCATTCACCCTTTAATCCATGGCAGCCACCAACCAACCTAGCTGTTATGTTTCCCCTTTCATCATTCCCTCACATTCTTTAATTCAGCCAACACATGCTTACACATGCATTTTCAGCACCAAAGAATCATTGCCGTGCACATTCACATTCATTTCCAGGTTGTCCCCTTGCATTGCAGCCACATATTCATTGCACATGCATTTCCAACCCACATGCATCCTTTAATCATTCAAACATGCAGCCACATTCCCTCCTAGCTGTCATGTTCCTCCCCCCATTTCGCCTATAAATAAGCATCCATTACACCTAAATTCACATTCATTCTTCCATACACATTTTAGTCAAAAACACCAACCATTCCCTTGTGCCGTGCTCTCTCCCTAATAATCCAAACACCACACCAGAAATCATCCCATTGCCGTGGCCTCCTCCTTCCATTTTCACCACTCCCCAAACCATTCACACCATCAAACTATCCTTAGACCTTGTGCTACAACGAAGAGGAAGATAAGAGGGCCTAAACGTTCATACAATTCAAGTTTGAGTTGTTGGAATGTTTAGGTGTTTCTTTGATTTCAATGTTTAATTTCAATACTCTTTGTTTTGTACGAATGAGGAATGGAAGAGAAGAGGACCTAAACGTTCATACAATTCAAGTTTGAGTTGTTGGAATGTTTAGGTGTTTATTTGATTCTCTTTGTTTTGTATCATGAGGAACTAAACCCCCCTTGGCTAGGGGGGGATTCGAAATATATGTTTATGCTTGCATTTTGATTTGATTACTTCTAATTGCGTTTCATAAGTTGTGGATTCAATTTGTTTAACTGTTTGATTGATAACTTATTTATGTATGTTTATTGAGAGTACATGCTTAATTTTCATGCATGAATATGACGCTAGAATATAAGTGAGTTTCACCTAATAGTTACGAACTTATATTCACAAGTAGTGGAGGTTGCTTATAAACAATCGCGTTAAACGAATTCTTGGCATAAGTTTCATGCAATCATAGTAACGAATGCCTCGTCAACAGTTATAATTTTCATAGAGCGTAATGATTCTTGCTTGTATCTCTATTATGCAATCATGTAGGGGACTTGTGGGGAATGTTTTGGGTTGTCGTATGCAATCATCCAATTCAATAACGTTAGGAAGATTTGAAGGTTAATTAGTGCATCACGGTTAACTTGGGGTGTTGAGAATTCATGGTTTATTGAAATGCAATTGGAAATCTTTTTATTATGCAAGTGTAACATGTGTGGAGATGAACCCCTTAGCTAGCCATCCCATCCATTCAATTCCATCACATTCATCTTTACAATCTGTTTTTAATTACAATCTGTGCATTTTAGTTAATTTCGTCAAAAACTCAATCCCCCTTTACTTTAGTGTCCAATATAGTTAGAAAGTGTCTTAGTTTGTGTTTCTAAGTGTTTTGATTCAAGTTATTACCCAAATTCGTCCAAAGTACTCAAAGTGCTCAAAACTGCCCAGAAAGTGTTTTTAAGGCAGTTTTGAGTGTTTTGGTGCTGTTTTGAGTCTTTTGGTTTGTTTTGGTGTTTTAAAGTTTAGTTTTGCATTCTTTGAGTCTAGTTTAGTGTTTTAAACTTTATTTTACGTTTTTGAGTCAGTTTCCAAGTGATTTGCAATTCCTCCTAATCCCCGGTTAAGAACGATCCCTACTTACATACTTACTACAATTGATAAAAAGAGGGTTTAATTTGTGTGCGTATAATTCTCGCATCAGTTGTTTATCTCAAGAACGTCCTCTTTGATGAATTAATGATATTCCCTACTTTTCACCTTTGGAAGGGCTTCCAAGGTGTCTTTTTCACTTTCTTCTTCCTTGGAATTCATGAACCTGCAAGGAATAGGGATATTAGAACTAATTAAATTTGGAACAACCTTACTTGAATTAGATGGCGTAGGAGCAATAGATGCCTCCAGCAAAGGTGTTTCCACTCTTGCCGTGGGTTGGGTGTATTCCTCTTCCTTGTGATTTGATTTTGATGGTTGAGGGTCCGTTCCAACCTCCTTGCTACTTCTCAAGATGATTTCCTTGGCAGTTTCAAATCCTTCCTTCGGATTTGCAATGGTTGAAATAGGGAGTTTGCCTTGGTCTTGAAATTGTCCTACGAACTCCGCGATCTGCCCAATTTGCTTTTCCAAGTAGTCCAACCTTTTGTCTTGATTTTCCCTCTCCTTGTTTTGAGTTTGGATTCCCTGCGTCAAAGTAGTAAGTAATTGAAAAATCGTATCATTATCATTTGAATTACCTACATTACTTTGGGCAGGTTGTGGTGGCTGTATAGGCGTTGAATAGAACTCCTCATATGGCTGCCAATATCCTTCTTGTTGAGCCTCATTGTCTTGATTTTGTGAGCCTTGCACCAAACAAATTAATTCATTAAGCTTTTGATTATAATCTATTGACGAACTTGAGTTTGGTTGGGCATATTGAATATGAGGTGGCTGCCAATATCCTTCTTTTTGAACATTTTGAGGTTCCCACCACATAGAAGTTGAATGATCACTCCAATCCGAATTGTAAGTATTGGAAAACACGTTATTCCTTGATTGAAGATCAAATATATCAACGCTTTGCATTTGGGACCTTTCCATGAGCTGTGACAAAAGAGAAGCATTATCAAGTGCCATGTTGTGCTTCTCTAGTACTTGAAATCAACAAACAAAACACAAATCAAAAACTAAAACTAAAATACATAACAGAAACGAACAATCCAAGGGATTAGCAAATTTGCTAATCCCCGGCAACGGCGCCAAAATTTGATGCAAGAATTATACGCACACAAATTAAACCCTCTTTTTGACAATTGTAGTATAAGTATAAGTAGGGATCGTTCTTAACCGGGGATTAGGAGGGATTGCAAATCACTTGGAAACTGACTCAAAAACGTAAAATAAAGTTTAAAACACTAAACTAGACTCAAAGAATGCGAAACTAAACGCTTAAAACACTAAAACAAACCAAAAGACTCAAACATCACCCAAAACACTCAAAACTGCCTTAAAAACACTTTCTGGGCAGTTTCGAGCACTTTGGTGAATTTGGACGAATTTGTGTAATAACTTGAATCAAAACACTGATAGGAGCATATTCATGCGACTTAATTAGCTTGTTCTCGTGCATTTATGTTGTGTTTACTTAGTTGTTTCAGTGTTTAAGGCCACTTTTGTGTATTTTCAGATTATAAGGCCAAAGTGTGCAAGAAGATGCAAATTGGAGTCTTTTGGAGCGAAAGAGGAATGAATGAGTTGAAGACTTGAAGAAACGACGAATTCCTACGCCAACGATGAATTCTTACCAAAACGAAGAATCCTACTCAAACAAGGCTTCCTATTTTAGGAAAGTTGACCCTAAGTTTCCCGTTTTGGTAACCTTTCCTAATCTTAAACGTCCGTATTTTCTAGCCACTTTGAAGTCCTTGTAGGCGCTTTAGGACACAAAACCAAGGCCCTAGCCGCACCATTTTAATCTTCCCCCTTTAATTTCTGATTTTATTTCCTAAATTCTAGAAGTCTTTGAATTTATTTTAGTTAATAAAAACAGGCTAGGGTTTATTTCTGAAATGATATATGTTTTAAATCCCTAGCCGTCACTCCTCACATTCTCCCATTTTTTTTCCACCATAAGCCGTGACTCCCCAAAACATTGCAGCCATCTCCCATTTTATAAATTCCAGCCGCAATTCCCATTTACTTTTGACTCCATTCTTTCCCATTATTCTACTTAAGCCGTGCATTTTCCATAACCCTAAGTAATCAGCCACTTTTCCCATTATTTCAATCAAGCGGTGCATTTTCCATTCATCATGGACCCAAAATTACAACCAAGCCATTAACCCTAATACATATATTCAGCCATTCTTTTATCATTCATTCTCTCCATTTTTTTTGCCGAGCCATCTTCCACATTCATTCATAACAGCCGCCACCATCCCAAAAACAATTCATTCCAGCCGCAGCACTTCCAGATATTTCCTAATCTGCCGCAGAAAACACCACAAATTCCAGCCACCATACAACCTTTCCTCCATCATTCCACCACCTTGCCGCACCACCACACTTCCCTAAACCCATTCCTAAACCAGAAAATCACCCAAAAACACAATAAACCTTCTCTGCCGCAGCAAGAAGAAAGGAGGAAGATGACTTAAAATCGCGTAGAAATTCAAGTGGATTCGTTGGGCGTTCTAGGTGTAATCCATCCTTTGTTCTTTATGTTTAAATTCAATTTTATTTTTCTTGTTGTGAACATGAGAGGCTAAATCCCCCTAGTTAGCTAGGGGGTGATTCGAAACCATGTTTATGCTTGCAATATGAATTGATTACTTTTGGTTGGAATTTCATAAGTTGTGGATTCAATTCGTTCATCTATTTGATTGATAACTTATTTGTGTATGTTGATTGAGAGTGCACGCTTAGTTTTCATGCATGAATATGATGCTAGATTATGAGGGAGTTTCACCTAATAGTTACAATCTTATAATCACAAGTAGTGAAGGTCGCTTGAAAACGATCGCGTTGAATGAATTCTTAGCATAAGTTTCATGCAATTCATAGTAACGAATGCTTCGTCAATGCTTATGTTTTTCATAGAACTTAATGATTCTTGCTTGTATCTCTATTATGCAATTCATGTAGGGAACTTGTAGGGAATGTTTTGGGTTGTCGTATGCAATCATCCAACTTAATAACTTGTGGAAAAACTGAGGGTTAATTAGTGCAATTCACGGTTAATTTGGGGCGTTGAGTTTCATAATTTATCGAAAGACCAACTGAAAATCAAAGTGTATGCAAGTGTGACATGTGTGGAGAAGAACCTTCTAGCTAGCATTCAGTCCATATTTCATCACATTCATATTTAAATTCTGCCTTTAAATTACAATTTGTGCATTTAATTTATTTTCGTCAAAACCACAATTCCCCTTTACCTTAGTGTCTAATTTAGTTAGAAAGTGTCTTAATTTGTGTTTTTAAGTGTTTTGTATTCTTTGAGTCTTTTGATTTGTTTTAGTGTTTTATTGTTTAGTTTTGCATTCTTTGAGTCTAGTTTAGTGTTTTTAACGTTTGTTTTACGTTTTTGAGTCAGTGTCCAAGTGATTTAGTAATCCCTCCTAATCCCCGGTTTAGAACGATCCCTACTTGCATCTTTACTAAAATTGTCACAAGAGGGTTTTAATTTGTGTGCTTACTTAGTTCGCATCAAATTTTTGGCGCCGTTGCCGGGGATTAGCAACTTTGCTAATCCCTTGGATTGTTTAATTTCTGTTTATTTATTTATTTTGTTGAAGTTTCTGATTTTGTTTTGTTTTCCTTGTTTTAGGTACTAGTGCATGACTCGGAGTTCTCAACCGATTCGTGAGCATATCTCAGACTTTGACAGCGATTTTGAGAGGACTTTGAGACGGACGAAGAAGCATCACGAATCAAATCCGCCAAGCCCGGAACCTGAGCTTGAAGAACAAGTTCTAGAAGAGGAAGAAGAGGCAACGGCAGGGATCTTTGAGGAACCCACGGCAAGAGTATTTGAAGAAGTCCAAGACATGGCCGTAGACAACCGGACACTTAAGGAGCTTTCCGCTTCGGGATTGGCTAATGCAGCACCTTTGTGTATCCAATATCCCCCATCGGCCGAAGGGAAAACCGAGGAGTTTGAGTTGAAGTCAAGCTTGCTCCATCATATTCCGAAGTACCATGGGTTGTCCATGGAGGATCCGAACAAGCACCTAAAGGAATTCGAGGTGGTGTGCTCAAGTATGACTCCCGTCAAAGTCGACGGAAGTATTCTGAAGATGAAGGCTTTTCCATTCTCTTTAATGGACAAAGCCAAGGATTGGTTGTACGACTTAGCTCCCGGAACCGTTACATCGTGGGAGAGCATGAAGAGGGCTTTTCTGGAGAAGTTCTTCCCAACTTCTCGAATCATCCTTTTGCGTAAAAGGATAAGTGGCATTCAACAAGATGAAGGTGAGTCATTTCCTACGTACTATGAACGTTTTAAATCTCTTGTTGCTTCATGTCCACAGCATCAGATGAAGGAGGAGTTGCTTCTGCAATACTTCTATGAGGGGCTCCTACCAATCGAACGACAAATGCTCGACGCATCGGCGGGTGGAGCATTGGTGGACAAGACACCCATGGCGGCCAAGGTCTTGATCGCGAACCGAGCGTTGAAGGCTCAACAGTACGAGGGAGTAGGCCAAAGAGGACCCCCACGGCAGCAAGTGCATGAGGTAAGTTCTACACCTGATATTCATTCACAGTTAGCTAATCTTACCTCCATTGTGTCTCAGATGGCCGAAGGCATGAGGATGCAAGGACCGATTGTATGCGGGGTGTGTTCAATCCAAGGACATGCTTCTGAGAAGTGCCCGCAACTCATAGAAAATGGTGGATGGGAAAGCGCCAACGCGATTGGATTCCAGGGTCAGAACCAACCGAGGAACGACCCATATTCTAACACTTACAATCCGGGTTGGAGAGACCACCCAAACTTCAGATGGAGAGAGCCCCAACAACCACCACAACAAGGGGGATTTAGGCAACAACCTCCGGGCTTCTTCACCAAGCCATTCGTCCCCACACAAGTACCTACACAACCTGCCCAAACAAGTTCAGGTAACACGTTAGATAATGATACACTTCTTAAGTTACTAACGAATTTGTCTCAGGGGCAAGAAAATCAAGCCAAAGCGATGCAGAATCAAGAAAAGAGGGTGGACCAATTGGAGAAGCAAATTGGCCAAATTGCGGAGTTTGTAGGGCAATTCCGAGACCAAGGCAAGCTCCCTAGCTCGACCATTCCAAACCCGAAGGGAGGCTTTGAAACCGCCAACGCAATTACCTTGAGAAGTGGCAAGGAAGTTGGAACCACCCTACAACCACCAAAATCAAGCGAAGAAGAGGATGAAAAGCTGCAACATGAAGAGGAGGATGCAAGCAAGCCCACGGCAAGGGTACAAACACCCTTGCCGCAACTATCAAGGGACATTAATGCACCCAACTCATCTCATTCGGCCACCAAAGGTAAGTTGGGGTCAAAATTGATTAATTCTAACTTTGTTCCACCCGATGTTCCTTTTCCTAGCAGATTTTTGCAATCCACGAAAGAAGAGGAGGAAAAAGATGTTCTAGAGACATTTAGAAAAGTTCAAGTCAACATACCCCTTTTGGATGCAATCAAGCAAATCCCGAAGTATGCGAAGTTCTTGAAAAAGCTTTGTACAACAAGGAAACGGATTCAAGAAAAAGAGGTGGTTCATGTAAGTGAGAATGTCTCTGCCATCTTGCAACGCAAACTACCACCCAAATGCAAAGATCCAGGTAGTTTCACTATCCCGTGTGTAATTGGAAATACAAAGTTCGAACATGCTATGCTAGATTTAGGTGCATCAATTAATGTCATGCCATACTCTGTTTATGCATCTATGAATCTAGGAGAGCTTAAAAATGATGGTGTTGTTATACAATTAGCTGATCGATCTAATGCATACCCGAGAGGAGTCTTGGAAGATGTTTTGGTGCAGGTAGAACATTTGATTTTTCCTGCAGATTTCTATGTGCTTGACATGGATGATTCAACCTACTCTCCACCATCACCGCTCTTACTTGGACGACCTTTCATGAAAATAGCTCACACCAAGATTGATGTGGCCAAAGGAGCTTTAACTATGGAGTTTGGTGGTGATACAATTAACTTTAAAGTTTCTGAATCCATTAAGAGTACTAATGATGTTCATTCTTGTTGTGTTATAGATGTGCATAAGGACTTAGGGCCGAAAGGATCCGCACCAATCAAGAAGGATGCATCTAGAATCACCATCAAGGAAGGAATTGGATTGGAGCACAACGAGCACGCCATTACCATAAAAACATCCAATATGGCTGTGCCTTGTGCTAAAATTGGCGAGATAGTGGCTGCCCTAGGGACATTGCCACAACATCCTAGTAAGTCTCCAATCCCAATTCCGATTCCCATTTCAAGTAATAGGTTGTTACCTTCTGTGGTGCAGGTGAAAAACCAATTTAAAGGTGGTGGGAGCATGTACATGGAGTGTCGGAACCCAAGCACCAAAATCAGGGAGGATCACTATCCCCTCCCATTCATCGAGCCGTACTATGAGAAATTTCAAGGAGTATACCGTGGAGGACATAACCCTCCATTTCGTGAGCCAGAGTAAGGAGTAATGGAAGCATCGTCCGGCTGGAAGACGTTAAAGCAAGCGCTTCTTGGGAGGCAACCCATGCAATCAACAAAGGAAGAACTTGGGAATCGCTCCACACTCAGATTTGCGTCCCTAAACCCTTCCCTTTGTTGCTTACTTTATGCTTTGTGTAATGTTTTTAATTGTGTTTAAAACATTGAGGACAATGTTTAGTTTAAGTGTGGGGGGGTAACATTCTGTTTTGAGATATTTGTGCATGAAAATCGTAGGGTATTACCACCTAACATGTCTAAACTTGTTCTTTGTTGTTTTTAAGTGTTTTTAAGCTATTTTAGAGTGTTTTAGTGTGTGTTGACTTAAAAATCCGAAAATACCATAAAAATTTGAAAAATTGCTTTGAAAAACCCAAAAAGAGTTGTTTTTGTGTGTTTGTATGTGTCGTAGGTCACCTTCCAACACAATGATGAGGATTTGGTTTTTAATTGCATGATGGTTAAAGAAAGTTACAAACATGGATGGACGTTTGATATACTCTTTGGTTTATGCTTGGTTGTCGTTATAGTTTACGAATTCACATGTAATCACAAATGATAAAAATTAGTTTTTGTAACATGCTTGAAGGAATGAACTTAAACAAACGCTACATCCCTGTGAGACTTGAGCCTAAACGTTATTTGGAGAGTTATAATCTTTGCATCATTGTTTTCTAAGTCGTTGCATGATCTCATTATTCTTTGCTTGGTTACTACTTAGAAGGCGTTTCATCATTTAGTTCCAAATGCTAGAACTCATGCCCATTTCATTCAAAGCATGTCATTGATTTGCATACCACATATTCAAGATGAAGTTGTGTAGTGACCACCATCAAAGCCAAACAGCCATGCGCCCTTCACTCATTTTGTGTTTAAGTTTAACCCCATTGAGCCGTGTTAGCCCATATTTTTTGTTAACCCGCATTATCCTCACCTAGCCTAGATTAGGACCATCCTTACCCTTGTTCTTGAAGCATAGTAAGCAATGAATTCCTTTTGATTAATGTGTTGCAGAAAATAAGTGTGGGGGAAAGATTATTGATGTGAGTTTATGTGCCATAGGTATGGTTAGAAAAGAAAAAAAAAAAAAAAAAAAAAAAAAAAAGAGAAAAGAAGAAAGAAAAGAAAAGAAAAAAAAAATGAAAGAAAAAAAAAAATTGAAAAGTATTGGTTGTTGAAGTAAGGGCCCAAAACAATGAATTAGGCCTAAGAGTTGTTTGATTCTCCCCTATTTGTCTAAAAGTTGATTTCTGCATGCTAAGGGAATTCTAGGACTTAATTTCAATACTTTGCTTGCTATTGCGTAAAGAACTTTTGTTTATCCCTATCTTTCCTTGTTAGCCAACACCCCAAGCCCCGTTACAACCTTTGACTTCTATCTTGAGTGTTGTGCATTTCAATTGTGGAGTTTGAATTTGGTATGAGCATATGGTGTCACTGGTTCTCGCATCTAAGTAGTAGCATTCCATTCATGAGATCATATCCAAACACGTTTAATTACTCCAGAAATTGCTTTCTTTGTTATAACGTATGTGAGTATTAGTCTTTTATGTTTACATCAATCTTCTCACATATAACTAGTGTAGGGTGTGTAGTCAGAAAATCTGAGTGAAAATTGAGTGCATAACTAGTGAGGAATTGAGGGAATTCTCTAAGGCATGTTACTACATTCAAAATGTGTTTTAATTGATTAAATGCGAACTAGTGAACGGTGACTATGATTAAGTATGTGCTTAAGGGGAAGTAAGACTAAAAGCTATGTGAGTAATGATTTTTGACATGTCATGTTTCATTGGAAATCCCTGAGGCAAACGTTGGAAGGTTTAGGTTATGTTTTGTTTGTTTTGTTGCGTTTTGTTTACTTTAGTTGTTTTGTTTTGCTCGAGGACTAGCAAAAGTTAAGTGTGGGGGAATTTGATAGGAGCATATTCATGCGACTTAATTAGCTTGTTCTCGTGCATTTATGTTGTGTTTACTTAGTTGTTTCAGTGTTTAAGGCCACTTTTGTGTATTTTCAGATTATAAGGCCAAAGTGTGCAAGAAGATGCAAATTGGAGTCTTTTGGAGCGAAAGAGGAATGAATGAGTTGAAGACTTGAAGAAACGACGAATTCCTACGCCAACGATGAATTCTTACCAAAACGAAGAATCCTACTCAAACAAGGCTTCCTATTTTAGGAAAGTTGACCCTAAGTTTCCCGTTTTGGTAACCTTTCCTAATCTTAAACGTCCGTATTTTCTAGCCACTTTGAAGTCCTTGTAGGCGCTTTAGGACACAAAACCAAGGCCCTAGCCGCACCATTTTAATCTTCCCCCTTTAATTTCTGATTTTATTTCCTAAATTCTAGAAGTCTTTGAATTTATTTTAGTTAATAAAAACAGGCTAGGGTTTATTTCTGAAATGATATATGTTTTAAATCCCTAGCCGTCACTCCTCACATTCTCCCATTTTTTTTCCACCATAAGCCGTGACTCCCCAAAACATTGCAGCCATCTCCCATTTTATAAATTCCAGCCGCAATTCCCATTTACTTTTGACTCCATTCTTTCCCATTATTCTACTTAAGCCGTGCATTTTCCATAACCCTAAGTAATCAGCCACTTTTCCCATTATTTCAATCAAGCGGTGCATTTTCCATTCATCATGGACCCAAAATTACAACCAAGCCATTAACCCTAATACATATATTCAGCCATTCTTTTATCATTCATTCTCTCCATTTTTTTTGCCGAGCCATCTTCCACATTCATTCATAACAGCCGCCACCATCCCAAAAACAATTCATTCCAGCCGCAGCACTTCCAGATATTTCCTAATCTGCCGCAGAAAACACCACAAATTCCAGCCACCATACAACCTTTCCTCCATCATTCCACCACCTTGCCGCACCACCACACTTCCCTAAACCCATTCCTAAACCAGAAAATCACCCAAAAACACAATAAACCTTCTCTGCCGCAGCAAGAAGAAAGGAGGAAGAGGACTTAAAATCGCGTAGAAATTCAAGTGGATTCGTTGGGCGTTCTAGGTGTAATCCATCCTTTGTTCTTTATGTTTAAATTCAATTTTATTTTTCTTGTTGTGAACATGAGAGGCTAAATCCCCCTAGTTAGCTAGGGGGTGATTCGAAACCATGTTTATGCTTGCAATATGAATTGATTACTTTTGGTTGGAATTTCATAAGTTGTGGATTCAATTCGTTCATCTATTTGATTGATAACTTATTTGTGTATGTTGATTGAGAGTGCACGCTTAGTTTTCATGCATGAATATGATGCTAGATTATGAGGGAGTTTCACCTAATAGTTACAATCTTATAATCACAAGTAGTGAAGGTCGCTTGAAAACGATCGCGTTGAATGAATTCTTAGCATAAGTTTCATGCAATTCATAGTAACGAATGCTTCGTCAATGCTTATGTTTTTCATAGAACTTAATGATTCTTGCTTGTATCTCTATTATGCAATTCATGTAGGGAACTTGTAGGGAATGTTTTGGGTTGTCGTATGCAATCATCCAACTTAATAACTTGTGGAAAAACTGAGGGTTAATTAGTGCAATTCACGGTTAATTTGGGGCGTTGAGTTTCATAATTTATCGAAAGACCAACTGAAAATCAAAGTGTATGCAAGTGTGACATGTGTGGAGAAGAACCTTCTAGCTAGCATTCAGTCCATATTTCATCACATTCATATTTAAATTCTGCCTTTAAATTACAATTTGTGCATTTAATTTATTTTCGTCAAAACCACAATTCCCCTTTACCTTAGTGTCTAATTTAGTTAGAAAGTGTCTTAATTTGTGTTTTTAAGTGTTTTGTATTCTTTGAGTCTTTTGATTTGTTTTAGTGTTTTATTGTTTAGTTTTGCATTCTTTGAGTCTAGTTTAGTGTTTTTAACGTTTGTTTTACGTTTTTGAGTCAGCGTCCAAGTGATTTAGTAATCCCTCCTAATCCCCGGTTTAGAACGATCCCTACTTGCATCTTTACTAAAATTGTCACAAGAGGGTTTTAATTTGTGTGCTTACTTAGTTCGCATCAAACACTTATAAACACAAACTAAGATACTTTCTAACTAATTTGGACAATACAAAGACTCAAAGGACTCAAAACAAGTTCAAAAGACTCCAAACTGCCTAAAAACACTAACTAGGCAGTTTCTGACCTTAAACCCAATTTTGGACGAATTTAAGATTATGGCTTGATTCAAAACATTTTAAAACATAAACTAAACAGATTCTAAGCACTAAAGAACAAGAAAGTAAAGGGGGGGGTTTTGATTTGACGAAATTAAACTAAATGAACAAATTGCAATTAAAACAGAATGTAAATATGAAATTGATGAAATGGAATGAATGGATGCTAGCCAAGGGGTTCATCTCCACACATGTTACACTTGCATAATAAAAAGATTTCCAATTGCATTTCAATAAACCATGAATTCTCAACACCCCAAGTTAACCGTGATGCACTAATTAACCTTCAAATCTTCCTAACGTTATTGAATTGGATGATTGCATACGACAACCCAAAACATTCCCCACAAGTCCCCTACATGATTGCATAATAGAGATACAAGCAAGAATCATTACGCTCTATGAAAATTATAAGTGTTGACGAGGCATTTGTTACTATGATTGCATGAAACTTATGCCAAGAATTCGTTTAACGCGATTGTTTATAAGCAACCTCCACTACTTGTGAATATAAGTTCGTAACTATTAGGTGAAACTCACTTATATTCTAGCGTCATATTCATGCATGAAAATTAAGCGTGTACTCTCAATAAATATACATAAATAAGTTATCAATCAAACAGTTAAACAAATTGAATCCACAACTTATGAAACGCAATTAGAAGTAATCAAATCAAAATGCAAGCATAAACATATATTCCGAATCCCCCCCTAGCCAAGGGGGGTTTAGTTCCTCATACGTACAAAACAAAGGGAATTGAAATTAAACATTGAATTCAAAGGAAAAGAAACACCTAAACATTCCAACAACTCAAACTTGAATTGTATGAACGTTTAGGCCCGCTTCTCTTCCTCTTTGTTGTAGCACAAGGTCTAAGGTTAGTTTGATGGTGTGAATGGTTTGGGGAGTGGTGAAAATGGAAGGGGGAGGCCACGGCAATGGGATGATTTCTGGTGGTGTTTGGATTGGTAGGGAGACTCACGGCACAAAGGGCTCTCTTTGGTGAATTTCTGAAAATGGAAGAATGAATCAATTGTGTGAAGTGTGTATGGTTTTTATAGGGAGATGAATGGATGGGAGAGGGAACATAACAGCTAGGTTAAGTGAGTGCATGTGCAATGAAGTGGAATGACAGCTAGGTTATGACGATGAGTGCATGTGCAAAGTTGGTTAAATGATTATGGGTGCATGTGGTTGATTTATATGAAGGGAATGCATGTGAATGACAGCTAGATATGTTGATGAATGCATGTGGAATGAATGTGTGAATGATGGCAGATTGTGTATGTGAATGACTAGGGTGAATGTGCATGTGCTTTGACAGCTAGGTTGAATAAATTAAAGGGAGTGCATGTGGCTTGGCTGGAATGATTGGAATGCAATCTGAAATGGGATGTGTTGGTGTGAATTTCTGGTACAAAGGGCCTCCTTTGGTCTTCAATTTCGTCCATCTACTTGGCTTCAAGTATATGCAATCCATTTAACGCCCCAAACTACTCCAAAATGCACCAAAATGCACCCTTTTGCATACTTTGCCCTTAGAACCTGAAAACACACAAAAGAAGCATAAAGGACTAAAATAACTAAAGAAACATAACATAAATGCACGAGAACAAGCCATTTAAGTCGCATGAATATGCTCCTATCACCAATCAACATACATAAACAAGTTTTGATAACTCAGATAAGCAAATCACATTCAAGGCTTAAGAAACAATAACTGGATGTAATCAATTCATATAAAACATATAATTATGGCTTCGAATTCACCTCTAGCTAAAAAGAAATTAGTTCCACATGTTCATCATAATTGAAAACCAAATTAACTTAAACATTGAAATAAAACTAAGGATAGAAAGAACCAAGAAACGCTCCACACTCCAATGGCATGCACGGCACTCCCTTGGATGGTAGATTGCACAAGTCTTCTTCTTGCTCCTTCCTTGCTTGCAGCACTAGGGTGATGTGGTGTGACTTATGGTGTTTGATGGCTGAATGTATGAATGAGTGAATGAGTGAATGGCTGAATGTATGAATGAGTGAATGAGTGAATGAGTGAATGAGTGAATGTATATATATATATATATATATGTGTGTTACACGGCTTAAACCCTAGGGAAATCAGATTAGGGTCTGGTAGAAATCAGGTGGGAAAAGGTTTGCACAATCCTAGGGGAAAAAGGTTAAGGTTTCACGGCAAAGACCAAGGAAGAAAAGGAAAAGGATTGCAGGTTCTAGAGCTTATAGAAGAGGGAGAGGCGCCACCTTTATAGGGATTCTAGAAACAATGTGTTTTGTGGCATAAATTGAACTTCTAGAAGGGATAAATGGTACGACACCTATTTAGGAATAGATAGGGTGTTCTAGAAAGAGTATTTAGGGCAGATTTCTGGACCTAAAGGGGCAAGGACACATGGCATAGGTGTAGGAGAGGGATTACAACTCCTAAACCTCCAAGGAATGGCATATATGCGGCACATAAGGGATTAGGCTTCTAGAATCTGAGTTACGTGCTTAAATGTATAACTAATCCCTTCTAAATAGCTAGAATTAAGGCACAAACTGATTTGGATAAGATAAGATAGGATAATGCAAGATTTAAGAAAGGATAAGGTTGGTTAGGATAGGATAAGATAAGGTTGGATAATGTTCCTTATTTCTTGCTTTTTCCTTATCTTCTTTGTATTTGAACTTCTTTCTACAGATTTGTAGCATTTTCTAGCCTCTCTTGACTTCAATTTTGTCCATCCACCTGGCTCTATTCATAAGATATCCAATTGATGCCCAAAACAGCTCCAAATGGCTCCAAAATGCACTTTCTTGCTCCTTTTGCCATTAGGACTTACAAACATATGAAAATAGCTTAAAAGACTATAATAAGTAGTAATTAACTAACTATATGCAAGGAAACAACATAACTAAGTAGCATAAATATGCTCCTATCAGCTTCCAAATTTGTTTATCTAGATATTAAGCACATTCCTAGCCTCTGTTGATCTTCAAATTTGTCCATCCACCTTACTCCATGCATGTGCAATCCATTACAAGCCCAAAACTACTCTAAAATGCTCCAAATTGCACTTTCTTGCCAACTTTGTCAATTAAATCTGAAAACACATGAAAATAGCTTAAATCACTATAATAAATAGAAACTAACTATGTAAATGCAAGAAAACAAGCTAACTAAGTAGCATAAATATGCTTATGTCAACATTCATGCATCGTTGTTGCTGTATAAGGCGATGGTGTTTCGATAGTGCATGACATGATACTCTGGGTCGAAATCACCACAGAATGACTTAAAACGAGGTTAGGAAAACTTCCGTGGTGGAGAAATGATTTTGATTGCCATTGAAACCAGACTTTTGACCGAGAACGTCGGCCTGCTGGGGATGTGAGGATGGTTGTTCTTAACTAAACACTTGGGGTTCTCTCTATCCAAGGGGCGTCGCTACTCTTGGTCTTTAGGAAATTTGGGTTCGTTGAATCTTAGGTGACGAGGCTTCACTCTCGGTGTTCCCTTTGCATTCCAGATGGGAGAATTTTGTGCTTCTTGGAATTTGTCTCCAGAGGCTACATTGGTGACTTATTCATCGGGTAAGGGACTCTTGCTTAGACCAGCGACATTTGTGGAGGTTGGGACAATAGGTGACATTATAGGTTCTCATTCGAGGGTTATGATGCTTATGTTTCCATAACCAAAATAGAAATTTGGGTTTGAGGAGTTGTTTTGCTCGAATTTTCCAGATTCTTCATATGCCTCTTAATGTCCACAAAGTTGTAGTGCCTTTTTGCTTGAGTTGACATCAGGATTTCCCAAATCTGGTCCATGGAAAGAGGTGGCTTGTTAACCAAGTCCTCATTGTTCCATGGTATAACAGTCACTCCTTGTGGGTTGTTACTTACCCTTGAGGTGGTAATGACCTGGGTAGCGGGTTCTCAGGCCTAGGAACAACAGACGCATTAGAAGGTAGGTTATCCCTTCTGATGGGGTTAGCGTGGGCATTAACCGAGCTTTCTTCGGAAAACATGTCAGTTGGTAGAGTGATTTGGTTGAAAGGAATATGAGTTCCCTCTCAATGAAAGCATCAATTGTTATAACCAAATTTATGCACTGCTATGTGTGGAGGAAGTGCTCAAACTCGACTACCTGCAAAACAATAAACAATCGTAAGTAAGTGTAGGATCGTGGATGGTGTGTCGGCCAAAGACTCTTTGACGGTCAAGTTAGTGAATTGTTCCAGACTTAAGTAGTGGGCAAGAAAATTCAAGTATTTAGACTGCATTACCAGATATGGAACCTAAACAGGTGTACTTATACAGCAAGTAGAGACCTTTTTAGGAAAAACTTCTTATTCTGAACTAGGAGAATCCTAAATGATATCTAGGAGCAGATATTGCACCTTCTTAGGAGTCATGATTACTTGCAGTGCATGCTAATTCTTAGATTGTAGGAACTCCAAACTTAAAGGATTTGATTGTGTCCATATCCGATCCTATCACGTGTCTTGCTGAACAAGCATGGTCATGCATCAAAGTCACTAGGACTTCTTTTATAGCCCTGGAACAAGGTGATGGTGGCACCATTGCTTCGTCTGATCAAGCCTGCCTAAAGCTAATGAGTCCACTCTATATTCGGATCAACCGTAACATGCCCTAGAAAATCATGGTCCTACATCTGGAGGCTTTGTTTGAGCACAACAATTGCATAGGTCGAAGAAGGTGTTTGCAAAACAAGTATGAAAAATTGGACGATAGGAAAAAGAGGCAGTGAACTGAAAACTAACAATTTGATTTGTGGTGGACGACTAAGTGATCATAAGGGTCCGCACACAAAAACTTTGAAGAGGATCATGGTACATCCAGAATGCCTGCTATGGTAGATGTGAGAGTGGTGGCTGGAGATTAGGGATCTGCCAAATGGTGGCAACTGCGCATTTATTAATTTAACTTTTGAACTTTTTTTATTTTTTTTAATTTTTGTTTTGAACAAATGATATTATCTACGTTAAGGGGATGAGGTGAGCTTAGCCTTGTTGGAAATGTGCCCTAAAGCCAATCATATGATGATACTTTACTAACATTTCACATGTTAAACTAATCTAGTTTAATATAAGAGGGCAAAGACTATTGTTTAAAGCCATCTCATATAAATATTATATGCTTAAACAATAAGTCCAAGGAATATGTAGGGAGAATGTGATCTAAAGAAGTTAGATTCATGAGACCATTCGCTTTCGTATACATATCCTAAATGTTCTTGATCATAGGATTGCCAATTGGGCATTGATAGTCTGTTAAGATCAATACGTGATATGTCTTTTCTGAAAGAGTGATTGGTCTCGACTCATTGGTGTGACTGACACCAAGACAAGCATGTAGGTGCTCAATAGAGAATGAGTCCATTGAACGCGATCAACAAGGAGTTCTCATACTCATGTCACATGAGAATTCATGGTTGAGATAATGCAAAGTAGTCCTTTGACCTGAGGCATCATAGTTGTCTTATGGTTAGGTCCTTGATCTTTGACAATGTCAAAGTCACTTCGTCAGAGGGTGTCCAGTGTCCACGACATAGTTAGGGTTAAGCCACTTAGCCATAGTGGCAAGTGAATGCACAACAAGGGATCTTTAACCTTCAAACCGTTTGAGGGAGAATTCTCTATGATAGGATTAAGAATCTCTAGCCAGAGTTTGAATAAGATTTAGGAAGTCGTTCCAAATCACGTTCAAGGTAATCATATAAGTAAGAGAATCACTTTGGATAGTAAACATGAATAAACTATCAAACCAAACAATGTGGTCAAGAGTATTGTATTAGAGAATGACCGTATTGCATTGAAATCCCAAACTGAATAGGTTCTCCACCTCTTTTGATTAGTTTGGGTAACCATGACATATTGCTAGGTGTCACTCATGGTTTGTGGAAGCCCTAAAGGTGTATAATCACTAAAGGGAGAATTGAAAGTAAGTTTCCATTCACAATCGATTTAAAGAGTTCTAATCGCCCACCGCCTCGCTAAAAGGAACCTAATGGATCGTATACCGTGTAAGGTAGAGATTGAAGAAACAACGGAGATGAGTAAGGATAATTAAATGGTTTAATTATTTATGGCTCAGATTAATTACTATGTTAACTAATCAAACGAATAAGTTCATTTTAGCTTTTGAGTAATTATTGGACCTTAAGGCCCATTGGGCTTAGAACCGTCAAGCCCATTAACATAAGTTGTATGACAACTTAATGACTAAAAACTCAAAAGGGCCCAAACAGCCCAAAGCCTTTAGAAGGCTGGCCATATCATGAATGAAAGTTTTTTGGTTCTTTTTGTCACTTAAGTGAAGTGACTATATAAAGGACTTTATAGCTAAAATTCATTAAGGTTCTCTTTTGAGGAAATTAGAGAGAACAAAAGCTCTCTTTTTCTCTCTCGGAGGCCGGCCCCCTTGGAGGGCATTTACTAGTATCAATCCTCCTCCAAGGTCACTCATCTCTTCTTCATGTCCCTCCTTGGTGTGGAAACTTATAGGTTCCCTTTCTTGGGAACTTGGAGAATCCATTCAACCATCCTCCTCCAAGAAATCCATGGAGCTAAGAAGTAAGGAATGAAGGCCCTCTCTTGGGTGAATATCATTTGCTAAACAAAGAGGTGCTTCAAAGGTATAAAAGTTTCTTAACTCTTTACTCTAAGATTTGAGTTGAGTCTTGGTTCACCACAACTACTAGGCCTTGAATTTCATGGGTAAAGTTTTGTTTTTGAGTGCATACAATCTTGATTCCTCCTTTAATTGTTAATTGCATGCATAGATGTTGCTCAAATGAACTTGTTTTCAAAAAATTTTCCTTCAAGCCTCACAATGGGCTAGCAATAATGCGGTTCAAATTTGCCTTTAGCAACAATTTAACCTAAGACTTCTCACTTAAAAGTGAAGTGGAATACCAATTTTCATTTTCTTTTTAAACAAGGGAAAAAAATGACATTGAATCTAGCTATTGTTGTAAAAGTTGTGGGAGTGAATGCCCACATGTTTTTAGCCAAAGGTAAGGAAGCCTTCAAAATAGTAGCCTTGTCGTTGTTGTATGAGGTTTTTCAAAAGGCACTTGTGATATCCCGTCCCGGAATTATCGGAAACGTACTTGTGAAATTACCATTTTACCCCTGGGTTGTTTTTGGATGTTTTGTGTGATGTGGACATGTGTTGGGCCATACACCCACACTATCTCACTCTCCCTCACCCTCTGTCTCTTTCTTTCTCTCTCTCTCCCCCCCGAGTCCTCTGTTCCTCTTCTTCTTCTTCAAACAAACGTACGGACACACACACAACTACCCTAAAACATCACAGATCGAGGGATCCAAGACCACCATCGTGCTTGTGAGGCTGAGAGGAGTCCAGTGGTGCCATTTTCAGGTAAGAACTTCGACGTTTTCACGTCGAAATCGCCATGTCCATTTTAGCTACTGTTCATGCAAACTTATTGTAGCTTGTTTTTGGACTTTTGAAGCTTGTAGTTGTGTTTGTGAGGCTCCCAGGAGCTTGGGAGTACTTCGTTGGACAAATTTGGACGTCGGGAAAGCTTGGTTCGAAGTTGGCCAGTTGGACAGGTATTTTCTTGTAGTTTTAGGCCTTAAAACTTGTAGGATCGTGTTCTACTAGTCCTAAGGGTTAAAATGGTGCAAAAATCTTGAAAAACGGTTGAAAAACGAGCGAGAAAACCTAAGTTGCAGGTTTTCCGGCGACGGCGCCGGCGAGGGGGTCTGGCCGGAGAAGAAGGGAGAATATTCCGTTAAGGTTTAACGGAATATTCCTAACGGACGTTGACGGCGTCAGTTGGGTTTGACGGAATATTCCGTTGGGTTAATGGAATATTCCTGACGGCGTCACTTGATGCCGTCAGTGTGCATGGCACGTGGCCGCGCGTGGGGGCGCGTGGGTCCGTGTCTGTCTTGGCGCGTGAGGGCGCGTGGGAAGTCCAAAAATTATTTTAAAATTATGGGTGTGATCGTGAGGTTGTGTAGATCACGTTGGTATATTCATTTGTCCATTTTGAGCAATGTATGAGAAGTTATTTTGAACGGACGGTTATGTGCTTTAAAGTTAACGTTTTTATAGTTAATTCGCATATAGGTGACATGTATCCTGAGGACGAGCGTGCACATTCGAGGCAGGGGGGCTACGACCCTTCCACATACCAGTGAGTGGGCTTTTGTTTTCCGTATATACCTATGTACATATTATTCCCAGAATTTAGTATGAATGCTTCGTTACATGCCATTCCTTTTACGTTATTGGTTGATATGCATGATTAGCAGCATATGAGTTGGTTTATATATTTATTCATATGTCATATACATATACGTTGGTGCTGTGGCGGCCTAGGTAAGTGCCAGGTAAGCATTGTTTAATATTTGCATTAAATAGCGATTAGAGGTGCTTAGAGAGCTCATAACCTGCACCCCCGGTGTTAGTGCTCCCGCCCAGAGTAGGGCACAGTCCTTCACGTGTTGTTCACCTCCCACACCACACACTCAGCTTGAATCTAAGTTAGGTGCACAGTCCTGTCGTACAGACCACTATAGGTGGTTCCGACTCGTAGGTGAACCGCAATTATTCGCACAGCCTTCACGTGATCGTAGCACTAGAGCGTTCATATGTATTACACCCAGGCCTGTCGTACAGACCACTATAGGTGGTTCCGACTCGTGGGCAGGTTTAGTGATTAAGTTTGAGATTTGAGCTCTACATTCAGCCGTACAGGTCACTTAGGGGACTCCGGCTGTCAGATTATTATACTATTGATGTGATTTATACCTGAGCACTTGCATGATGTTATGAGGTTTCGAGATGGCTTACCTGTGACCATGATTGGCATATCTTTGAGCATGACTTGGCATATCTACGTATATGTGTTTATTTTCTGGGAAGTATACAGGTTTTACGGAGAGGGGTTAGAATGCATTTTATGAAATGATTTTCAAAGATTTGGTTTTTTTTTGCCCACTCACGCTTTTGTTTTGCGCCCCTCCAGGTTCTAGTAGCTTAGCGGGTTTGGTGGTTTCCCGGAGGACATTCCGGCATTCTGACAGACACTCACCTACGTAGGGTCACCTTCGGGTGCACTATTGTTGTATTATTTCTTTTGAACTGCTGTAGGCTTAAAGCTCTGAATTCAGCGTCTTACTTTTGCTAGCACATACTTTATCACAGTATATTTGCTAGTTTTAAATTATTCGTACTTTTACATTACTGTTTTTAGCTTCCGCAATGTGCACATGGCTACGTCACTTCCACGTGACGGCCAGCATGCCCTGATCTAGGTTGGGGTGTGTCACACTTATTTCACTTTTGTAAATCTTCATGGATGTGGCTCTATATAAAGAGCAATCCATGTGTGATCACAACACACAGAGAAGAAAAGAAGTGAAAGCAATAATAACAATATCCCTTCCCTCATTTCTTTACATGCAATCCTTTTGTGCTATAGTTACAAAAACAAAAGGTGTGATACTCTGCACCCGCTTCGCTCCTGTCCCTAGCAAATGTTATCTCTCTAATTTTTTTGTCTATTTATAACATGTTATTAGCACGACTCTCTAACCGTAACCAATTCTCATTTCCCCTTGCCAAAAAATGCTTCCACCAAGGATCTTACTACTCTTCTTCCTCCTTTGCCTCATCTGCTTGATGTACCCTCGCCAAGATTTGCTAGCACATTGCCTTCTCCTAGTTCTCAATATAAAAATTACTTATATTTTTTATTTCTTGTTTGGTGTAGCTCCTAAGTACTAACCCAGTGTTTATTTATGTCAATTTTAAGATTTTAGATGGTGCGATACAATCGCCCATCTTGAATTGCATATTTAATTTTACTACAATTTTAAGTGGTGTGGTATAATCACCCACCTTGCTCTGCATATTTAAATTTTCTTGATGCTTGAGTGGTGTAGTATAATTGCCCAATCTACGCTATATTGTTTTAATGAGAGTGGTGTGGTACAATCGCCTTCCTCATTAACTGTGTAAATCTTGAGCTTAAAGTTTCGAGTGCTTATCATTTTGGCCTGAAGATCAAAATGAAAAATTTGTAAGAACCAGAAATTATAACATTACATTCCTCCAAAATACATATTATTGCAAGTTTTTACACATCTCATTTTTCTTTCAGAAAAAGAAAATGGCGAACTCGGCAAAGCTTGATTTTGTTGCTGGGAAGAACTACCTTTCCTGGGTAGTGGATACAAAGATCCATCTGGAGGTAGGAAATCTTGGAGAAACCATCAAGGAGGGAAACAGTGCATCCTCTTAAGATCTGGCGAAGGCCATGATCTTTATCTATCTCTACCTTGATGAAAGATCGAATAACCAGTACCTAACAGTTGATGATCCATTAGCCCTCTAGAAGGCATTGAGAAATAGATACAATCACCAAAAAATGGTGATTCTCCTAATTCAAGAATGTAAATCGCCACAAGGGTAAAGCTAATATAAATAACACTCCTAGAAATCCTGAAGGAGTCTGCCATAGGTGTAATGGCAATGGACACTGGGCTCGTACCTACCGTACGTAAAACATTTGGGGGACCTATATCAAGCCTCCCTCGAGGAGAAGGGTGTCGAAACCAATTTCATCGACCAGGCTAAACCAATGGATATACCTGATCCAGTGTTCGATTTAGGCCAATTGAACATAACATGCCTATATGTCTCAGACTTCATTATGGAAAGAGGGAATGAAATGTATCGGTCCAATTGAATTATTTACGTTATCTACTCATCGTGTGCTGCACTGGTGTTAGTGCTCGCCCAGGATCAGGGCTAGTCTTTCACGTGTATGTTCACATCACACCGTACGCTCACTTTGGATCCACTATAGGTGCCAGTTTTGTTCTAGATTGCTATAGGCAAATAGGAATCGTATATGATGCGCATAGTGCCAGTTTTCACATGATTGTAGTACTAGAGCGTATATCATTATTACACCCAATCTTGTTCATGTTAGAATATCTCTGCATGAACTCGTGTGTCAGCATATGTTGGTGAGCACTCGATATGATATGTTTGTTTATACGAAATTATGTGATTACCAGACGTTATGCGTTTATTTACGAAATGTCATGACATATTGCATTATTGTTGAGATATTGTTGGCTACGGTAAATATTTTTGTACTATACGTAATATGTTATATGTGGAAACAATACTTGTTTTACGGTGAGGGGTCATTACATTTTCAAAAAGAGTTTTACAATGCTTTATTTTTAAGCAAAGTTTTTGTGTTGACGAGGATTCTTGGTAAATCTTGGTACTGGTGCTTACCTTCGATGGTATAATTCTTATCCTACCTTCACTATACTTTATTTATGCTCTAACATTACTTGTGAATTGGGTTCAATCCCGCTCACTAGCGCACTCTTATATTTACGCACTTTTAGGTTTAAATTTATTCACATTTTTCCACATCACTATACTTTATGGCTTCGTCACCTTCCTAGTGTCGGCCAACACAACTCGATTCGAAGTCTAGGTGGACATTCCAGGTCCAGGTGTGTCAGACATGGGTTGTACCCACCTTATCTCAATAGGATCCACAAAACACTCAATGTGAAAATGAAGTGAAAAGGATCGTTCATCTTCAAAGTTTGCTAATCAAATGCAGATGCATTTAATGATGCTAGAAAATGACAAAATCACATATGCTATTTGCAAATGCACCTGTGAGAATTAATGTCCCTTTTGGACAAAATAAAATGGCAGCGACTGATTCATCCAGTGCATGCCTGGAGCATGGTAGACCCCAAGGTTCAAAAGATTTAGCCCCTTGAAAGAGGAAGATACAGGCACTACTGAATCCAAATGAAATCATTTAGAAGAAGAAAATGAATGATGAATCCACAATCCATGATTCTGTATTTCTAGAAAAAGAAAATGTCCTTGAAGAGACAAAAGTACATGAAAGCAAAGAAATCTCCATAAATTATGCATGTACTAATGAAGTCTAGGATTGAAATGAAATAATCATCGACAACAAGTTCGCATTCACAATAGCCATTGAAATCATAATAAGCGATGATATTGAGTCCCACTTTGTTGATGAATGCAAACAGAGACAAGATTGGCCTATTTGGAAAGATTCAATCTAGGCAGAATTAAATTCGTTGGAAAGGCAAAGTGTTTTTGGATCGATAGTCCAAACCCCGCCTAGAGTAAGCCCCGTTGGTTACAAATGGGTATTCATAAGAAAGCACAATGAGAAAAACGAGACTGCAAGATATAAAGCCCTACTCATTACACAAGATTTTTCACAAAGACCTGGAATTGATTATTAAGAGACATACTCTCTGGTAATGGACGCAATTATGTTCTATTACTTAATAAGTTTAGCGATTTCAGAAAAACTTGGGATGTGACTTATGGATGTTATCACCGCGTATCTATATATGGAGAATTAGATACCGACATATATATGAAGATCCCAGAAGGACTTAAGTTGCCTGAATCAAATTAAGGTGATCATTATATGGGCTAAAACAACCTGGACGAATGTAGTATAATCATCTTAGTGAGTATTTTGATAGGAGCATATTTATGCTACTTAGTTATGTTGTTTCCTTGCATTTAGTTAGTTAATTACTATTTATTTTAGTCTTTTAAGCTATTTTCGTATGTTTTTAGGTCCTAATGGCAAAAGGAGCAAGAAAGGGCATTTTGAAGCTAAATGGAGCAGTTTTGGGCATGGATTGGATAGCTTAACCATGGAGCAAAGAGGATGGATGAAATTGAAGTCAAGAAGAGCTAGGAAAGGCCAAAAATCTGGAGAAAGGAGTCCAAATGCAACGAAGATAAGGAAATAGCAAGAAATAAGGAACCTTATCCAAATTTCCTTATCTTATCCAAACCTTATCCAACCTTATCTTATCTTATCCTATCCTAATCTTTTCCTACCTTAATCCCAACTTTAAAGAGGACTCATTTTCACATTAAATCACCCAAATATCAAGTTCTAGAAACCCTATTTTCGTGCATTAAGTTTATGCCACATGTAACTCTTCTAGAAGTTCTAGAATCTGCCACAAGGACCATTCCTTGGAATCTGATTGAAAGTGTCCTTGTTCTTTGGTGATTTGGAGTCTTAATTCCTCTCCTTTTCAGCCCAATTTCTGTTGGAAATGTGCCCTAAAACCAATCATATGATGATACTTTACGGACATTTCAAACTAATGTAGTTTAAATGTAAAGGGCAAAGATTATTGTTTGAGCCGTCTCATATAAATGTTATATGCTTAAACGATAAGTCCAAGGAATATGTGATTGGAAGAATGCGATCTAAAGAAGTTAGATTCATGAGACCATTCTTTCGTTGACACATCCTAAACGTTCCTGATCATAGGATTGTCAATTGGGCATTGACAGTCCGTTAAGATCAGTACGTGCTATGTCTTCTCTCAGGGAGAGTGACTAGTCTCGAGTCATTGGTGTGTGTGACATCAAGACAAGTACGTAGGTGCTCAATAGAGAATGAGTTCACTGAACACGATCAACGAAGAGTTCTCATATTCATGTCACATGAGAACTCATGGTTGGGATAATGCAAATTAGTCTTTTGACCTGAGGCATCACAGTTGTCTTGTGGTTAGGTCCTTAATCTTTGATTATGTCAAAGTCACTCCATCAGGAGGGTGTCCACGACATCGTTGGGGTTAAGCCACTTAGCCATGGAGGCAAGTGAATGCGCAACAAGGGATCTCTAACCTTCAAACTGTTTGAGGGAGAATACTCTATGATATGATTAAGAATCTTTGGCCAAAGTATGAATGAGATTTAGGAATGTGTTCCAAATCACATTCAAGGTAATCATATAAGCACAAGACTCACATTGGATAGTAGACATGAATAAACTATCAAACCAAACAATGTGGTCAAGAGTATTGTATTACAGAAAGACCGTATTGCATTTGTAATCCTAAAACTGAATAGGTTCTCCACCTCTTCTGATTAGCTTGGGTAACCATGACATGCTGCTAGGCGTCAACCATGGTTTGTGGAAGCCCTAAAAGTGTATTATCACTAACGGGAGAATTGAAAGTAAGTTTCAATTCACAATCGATTAGAAAGAGTTTTAATCGCCCACTGCCTCGCTAAAAGGAACCTAATGGATCGTTCACCGAGTAAGGTAGAGTTTGAAGAAACAACGGAGATGAGTAAGAATAATTAAATGGTTTAATTATTTATCTAAGGCTAGGATTAATTAATATGTTAATTAATCAAACGAATAAGTTCGTTAAAGACCTCGGGTTAGTTTTGGGCCGCAAGGCCCAATGGGATTTGAATGTCAAGCCCATTAACTCAAGTTGTATGAACTTGAATAAACAAAGGGCTTGAAAGCCCAATAAACCTATAGGCCGGCCATGTTAGAAGAATAGGGCTTTTGGTCCATTAGGTCACATATTTGAAGGGACTATATAAAGGACTTTATAGCCTAAAATTCATTAAGGGTTATTTTTGGGGAAAGGATGAGAACACAAGCTCTCCTTTCTCTCTAAAATTTTGGCCACCTTGGAGGGGTCATCTAGCAATCAAACTCCTCCAAGGTCACTCATTTCTTCTTCATTATGCCTTGGTGATGAATCATTAGAGGTTCTCAATTTTGGGAACTTGGAGAAACCTTTTCATCCATCCAAATCCATGGATCTAAGATGCAAGGAATGAAGGCCCTCTCTTTGGGTAATTAGCCTTTGCTTATGCAAAGAGGAATCTACAAAGGTATTGATTTCTCAACTCACTTTGTTTTGAGTTGAGTCTTGGTTCACCTATCTACTAGGCTTTGAAGTTCATGGGTTAAGTTTTGTTTTTGAGTGCATATAAACATGATTCCGCCTTTTAATTGTTAATTGCATGTTGTTGATGTTGCTCAAATGAACTTGTTTTTCACAAATCTTCCTTCAAGTGGTATCAAGAGCCTAAGTCTAGTAGTTGGTGAATCCTTTTGGGTTTTGTAGTTCATAGTTTGTGATTTGAATGTTGTAATTGTTACAAGCTTTATTCTTGCTTCTTTGAATGTAAATTTTGTTAGAAAATTTGCCATCTCAAATGTTGTAGATGTAGTTCATATGAGCATGAATTTTGGAGCTAAAAGTTGGTGCCAAGTGTTTTGGGATTTTCGGCCAAATCCAAAGGGTAAATTTTTGGGTTCTTGTTAGTCTTGTTAAAATGGTTTTAAAGTGCTTTTTGGAACCCCTAAGTACCCTAGGATATTAACCCTCTTTTGAGTTGTGAAAATTTGAGTTTTTGGTGAAAGAAAACATCCATGGAGCTATTATGAGTTTTCATGTATGTTCTTCATATTTCTTGAAGTTCTTGCCAAGAACAAAAGGTTTTGAAGTTTTGATTCAAAAGTTTTATGTTTTTCATAAAGTTTTGTTTTTCAAATGGTGGGTGATAGTTATTGGTGAGATGTGACTAAAAGAATTTTAAAGTTTTATAAAAACATTTTCTTACAAACCATCAAAGTCACCTTTGTCTCACCTACCAAAAACCACTTTCAAAACTTTAGATTTTTTCAAATTTTCAACAATATGGCCGGCCACCTTTGGAAAAGGTGTTGGAGGGACTTTTGTGCAATTATATAAAGTTTTGATACTTTTGTGTATTTGCATTTTGACCCAAAAGTTTACGTTTTTACGTAAAGGTCCAAAATCACTAAAAGGACAAATTGTTTTGCTCCTTTAATGAAGTTTTAGCTTTTGTGGAAATTTTTGGGTTCTAGTTGTAATTACATGAAGTAGTGGACTTTTGTGTTTTTACAAAGTGACCCCAAAAGTTTAAGTTTTTGCAAAATAGCCCAAAAGTTGAGGTTAATTGCACTATGGCCCAAACAAGTTGAGGTCATAGCATTTTGGCCCAAATTAGGTAGAGAACAAAATTGTTTTGTCTCTTTAAATGAGAATTGGATTTTCATTTCATTTAGCTCAATTTAAATCAATTCTATGGATACAAAAACCAAATGAATTAAAGAAAGGGTGATTATGAACCTTAGCCTACGATAATTGAGCTATGTGAATGGCCGTTTCAAATTTGTTTGAACCATGGGAATGTGTAGATTAAATTTTGGTTGTAATTTGATATGATCAATTGTTGTAAAAGAGCATAAGCTCTTCTTTACTTTAAAGTAATTTGATTTGATCAATTGTTGTAAAAGAGCATAAGCTCTTATTTACTTTGAAGTACTCCTTTCTTGTTTTATTCGATATGCATGAAATTGGAGTAGTTGGGTCCAACGCCCAATACGACAACACGCCTTAATGTGATTAAACGCGTAACTAAAATCAATCACCATCCCTAGACCGAGATTCAACACTAGGCTCGTGTTGAATCGAATCAAAGGTTCATAGTCATCCTAAGGCCCTAAGGCAACTATATAGTCCATCAATGAATGCAAATCTTATGTTAGTAGTACCATATAGTCTTGCTTTAAAAACCGTTTTAAAAGCATAGTGGGAGTATTATATACTACTAAATCAATCATATGGACCAATAGTTGTAATAGGACCAAAATGTTTTAATTGGATTAAAATGTATGTTTATATGTGATGAGACCTAAAAACCCTCAACCAAATCAATATTAAGTTGATAAGCGAGAGATGCTTTGAATATCTCTTCGTGGCCTTCCACCGTGGTAGGCTCCAATCGTTTGTGACTCATGCACCGGCTTCACCCTATAATGGGGAAGTACAAAGTATGTGCTTACATCCAGGAGGAGTCCATAAACATATGATGAGGTGAGTGTAGACAACGAGTATGACCAACATGATATAATTCTGAGGTTGTGCTTGAACCTCTACATAAACTAAGCATGGTGGGAATAACTTAACTAAGTGCAATGGTGCCAACATGATATAATTCTGAGGCATTCATTCTCTAGAGGCCAAACTAGATGGGTAATTACAAGAGTTGTAAATGACTAAAGTGTTATTCTCTCATCATTATTTTTGCTAACCAAAATGATATAATTCTGAGGTGGGCTTGGTAATGGTGAGTCTCCCATACCCTGCTAAGAGTTCACCAAAACTCTCGAATTCCGATGAGGGATATGGAATTTGCCAAAAATAGTGGGTGGTGCTATTTGATTTAAAGACCCGAATCAAATGGCTTAAAATCAATCAATTTATATTCGTTATGTATTTGTTTACCAATATATTTGCAAACGCTATCCAAAACTTGACAAAGAAAAACCGAATGCTTTAATTTCCGGACTTAGTTCTACAATCCCATAGATTGTCTTTAATGGCTTGTAGATGTAACTAAGTAGTCTCATCCTCACAATCTTCCTATTGATAATGTATCATTGGAAGAATATGTTAGATAAGTCTAACATGAGAAGGACAACACTTTTAATGTCATAATTCTTCAAATACAAATTGTTGTATGAAGAAATAAGAGTTGCTTTGAACAACCCTTAATCAACACAAACTTTAGTGCTTGTTTCTTTGTTACATAAACAAGGAACTTGAGAAGTAAGCACAAGGGCATGGACACTTTATGTGCCATGATTCTTCACTTACAAATTGTTGTATGAAGAAATGAGAGTTGCCTTGAACAACTCTTGAAAGTTTGTTATTATGTTTAGAACATAATGGTTGGTTGACAAAAATAGTCCATTTATATGGACTTATGATGATTTTGAATCATTGAGTGTTGAAGTGTTAAACCACTTAACGAGACGGAAACTAGGCAAGGACTTCACCTTTGTGTCCCTATCCTAATGGTTCACTAAGTTTATTGTAAACGATATAGTGAACAATAACCGCACGCTCTCCAAATCGTTTGTTGGGTATAACACATTTGAAATAAGTTTCAAAAGAGATAGTGGGAGTTTAGGGACCATGACTATTGTAATCAAAAGGGAAGTCAAATGAAGAAGGCAAAATAACTCCAAGGTAACAAACTTTCTTTATGAAAGGATGGACATTGGAAGGGGTATTTGCAAGAAATGTCTTGCAAGTGTCAAGAACACACCTTTTGAAGGTGTTGTAAAATGTTCTTGAAAAATTCAAAACAGTTGGTTCTTCTACTTGAATACATGATTCTATATTAGCAACTATGTTTTACAATCGTTGTAAAAGTGTGGCTAATAAGAAGTAGAAGATAAATGAGAGAAGAGAAAGTACTTCACATTCGAAAAGTGAATCAAATATAGATCTCTGCGAAAGCGGATTGTACTTACTTCCTGATATGAATTACCAAAGAAATTGGAAAAACCAAAGATTGTCTTTACGTCCCAATTTTAAGGAACTTAATTCCGTCACTATTGTAGAGATGGATGAATGTTTTGTTTGACAAAACATTGTTCTTTATTAATGAATAATTAGATTATTGTAATTTAATTGGTTGTCTCTATAGTAGAGATGATGTGGTAGTTTAACTGTTTAGAATACGATGATGCTTAAAACCCAAAAGGTTGCAAAGTAGTGACTAATCCCAACTGAGTTGTGATACCTCTAAAACATAAGTTACAAGTTGGTCATAGATGGATGCTTTGGATCGTTACATCCGGATCCAATACCTTCTTGTTAAAATTGTATAGAGGCGAAATGTTCGAATCTTTATTCTTTTGGAAAGAAGAAAGAATCACAAAGTTGTTGAGGTTAATTCACTTAGATGTTAATGGCACTTGTCCACAACATAATACTACTCATGTTGTATGACATTCACCGAAGATCACTCTCGGTTGGACTATAGTTTATTTTGAATAAACACAAGTCCGAATACTTTGCAAAAGGTTTCAAAGAATTCAAGAAATGTAAGTAGATGAGTAAGACGTCTAAAGTATTTACCTCCTTAGATTTGATCCAAGGAAAAAGTAACACTTTAGATTAATTTCCTTGAAAAATATCAAGGAAAGTAGCATCGTAAGATAATGAATTTCTCCATTAGGAGAAGAATGAACATAAATAAGATTTAGTTCGTTGGACATTATCAATTACCCATATATATGATATATACTTCTAAGACATGTTAGTTGTATAGATCCATCCATCATGGATCTTAGCAAGCTAGTGGGAGCTATAAGCGTCTTATGAGAAAAGATCAATTGTTTGATTTCTCATAAAGATGTAAATGAATCTTTTGTTTACTAGGTTTACAAAAGATTAGTGGGAGTTGATCATATTCCTAAATTTGAATATATATACATGATATATATTAATTTTGAAAATGAAAGGAATTCTTCATCGTTAAAGTTATGACTTTAAACATTCTATAATGATAGAATGTATATGGGAGACATAGTCTATATACATGGGATGGAAATCTATAATGATAGATTTCAAGATATAATTGGATTATATCAATCCCTAAAATAGACAATGAGATGCTAGGAAGTTTCTCATATGATGATAAACTTCAATTAGAATGACAATTCTAGTGAGACTAGGAAGTTGTTCTTCTCAAAGGGAATGTACCCTTTGACTCCCAAAGAAATAATGCGTAAATAGAATCCTTTATGCATACGCAGAAAGGTGATTTATGTATTACATATTGTATGAAAACATTGATATAAGTTGTACCTAGAACGGTACAAGATGATATCAGTGCAAGCCCAGGATCAGAACCATGGCAACTGTCAAGTGAATCCTTAGGTATTTAAGAAATACTAAGGATGGATTCCTCAAGAATGAGGAAGAATTAGAGTAACGTAATGGAAGCGTAAATGTATTAGATTATGAATCTAATCCATCATAGAATATCTCTTCATTATGAATGAAGTGATAATGAGATATCTCTTTATTATGACTAAAGAGATATTTCGGTGGAAACGTTAAAAGTAAATGACTTTAATGTGTTCCATCATGTATGCAAAATATATTGCCATATAGAAGCTTACAACATTGTTGTTTGGATGGGAAAGTTCATTCATGAACTCTCCATTCGGTTCCAACCAGAAAGTGTATGACACTAATGGGGCGATAGCTCAAGCCAGGGAATCAAGGTCTCATCAAGGTCCGAACTCAAATGAGAGACTGAACCACATGATTGAGAATCATGTATAATGGTGACGTCGTTATTCTCAAGGTTGCTTCTATGGATAACATATAGATATCCATTGTTTAGGCCTACTACTCAGCCATTTATGAAATGAATTACAGAAGAGGTATCATCACTGATGAACAAGCTGATTGGCTCTAGTGCAAGTGGGAGATTGTTGGAAATGTGTCCTAAAACCAATCATATGATGATACTTTACGAACATTTCAAACTAATGTAGTTTAAATGTAAAGGGCAAAGATTATTGTTTGAGCCGTCTCATATAAATGTTATATGCTTAAACGATAAGTCCAAGGAATATGTGATTAGAAGAATGCGATCTAAAGAAGTTAGATTCATGAGACCATTCTTTCGTTGACACATCCTAAACGTTCCTGATCATAGGATTGTCAATTGGGCGTTGACAGTCTGTTAAGATCAGTACGTGCTATGTCTTCTCTCAGGGAGAGTGACTAGTCTCGAGTCATTGGTGTGTGTGACATCAAGACAAGTACGTAGGTGCTCAATAGAGAATGAGTTCACTGAACACGATCAACGAAGAGTTCTCATATTCATGTCACATGAGAACTCATGGTTGGGATAATGCAAATTAGTCTTTTGACCTGAGGCATCACAGTTGTCTTGTGGTTAGGTCCTTAATCTTTGATTATGTCAAAGTCACTCCATCAGGAGGGTGTCCACGACATCGTTGGGGTTAAGCCACTTAGCCATGGAGGTAAGTGAATGCGCAACAAGGGATCTCTAACCTTCAAACTGTTTGAGGGAGAATACTCTATGATATGATTAAGAATCTTTGGCCAAAGTATGAATGAGATTTAGGAATGTGTTCCAAATCACATTCAAGGTAATCATATAAGCACAAGACTCACATTGGATAGTAGACATGAATAAACTATCAAACCAAACAATGTGGTCAAGAGTATTGTATTAGAGAAAGACCGTATTGCATTTGTAATCCTAAAACTGAATAGGTTCTCCACCTCTTCTGATTAGCTTGGGTAACCATGACATGCTGCTAGGCGTCAACCATGGTTTGTGGAAGCCCTAAAAGTGTATTATCACTAACGGGAGAATTGAAAGTAAGTTTCAATTCACAATCGATTAGAAAGAGTTTTAATCCCCCACTGCCTCGCTAAAAGGAACCTAATGGATCGTTCACCGAGTAAGGTAGAGTTTGAAGAAACAACGGAGATGAGTAAGAATAATTAAATGGTTTAATTATTTATCTAAGGCTAGGATTAATTAATATGTTAATTAATCAAACGAATAAGTTCGTTAAAGACCTCGAGTTAGTTTTGGGCCGCAAGGCCCAATGGGATTTGAATGTCAAGCCCATTAACTCAAGTTGTATGACAACTTGAATAAACAAAGGGCTTGAAAGCCCAATAAACCTATAGGCCGGCCATGTTAGAAGAATAGGGCTTTTGGTCCATTAGGTCACTTATTTGAAGGGACTATATAAAGGACTTTATAGCCTAAAATTCATTAAGGGTTATTTTTGGGGAAATGATGAGAACACAAGCTCTCATTTCTCTCTAAAATTTCGGCCACCTTGGAGGGATCATCTAGCAATCAAACTCCTCCAAGGTCACTCATTTCTTCTTCATTATGCCTTGGTGATGAATCATTAGAGGTTCTCAATTTTGGGAACTTGGAGAAACCTTTTCATCCATCCAAATCCATGGATCTAAGATGCAAGGAATGAAGGCCCTCTCTTTGGGTGATTAGCCTTTGCTTATGCAAAGAGGAATCTACAAAGGTATTGATTTCTCAACTCACTTTGTTTTGAGTTGAGTCTTGGTTCACCTATCTACTAGGCTTTGAAGTTCATGGGTTAAGTTTTGTTTTTGAGTGCATATAAACATGATTCCGCCTTTTAATTGTTAATTGCATGTTGTTGATGTTGCTCAAATGAACTTGTTTTTCACAAATCTTCCTTCAATTTCGTGCCTCCCCGTTACCCTATAAATACATGATGCCACAACACTCAAAAACCACCATTTTCTACCATAAATTCACACCACACCATCCACCACACCTCAAGAGCCTAAATCCACACAAATCCCTATTGTTGGCAGCAAGGAAGGAAGGAGGAGCCACCTGGAGTGTTTCTAGGTGTATTCTATCTTTGTTTTTAATGTTTAAGTTTAATTATCTTTGTTTTGCGAACATGTGGAACTAATTTCTTTTTAGTTAGAGGTGAATTTGAAGCCATGATTATATGTTTTATATGAATTGATTCCATCCAGTTATTGTTTTTTAAGGCATGAATGTGATTTGCTTATCTAAGTTATTAAAACTTGTTTATGTATGTGGGTTGGGGGTCGACACTTAATTTGCATGCATGAATTTGATGCTAGTGTATAAGGGGGTTTCACGTAAGAGTTATTCACTTATATTCACAAGTAGTGGAGGTTGCTAGTCACAATCGTGTTAAGTAAATCCTTGGTATGAGTCTCATGCGTTTCATAGTGGTGGATGCCTTGTCAATGCTTATGATTTTTATAGAACTTAATGACTTTTGACATGTATCTCTATCATGCGTTTCATATAGGGAACTTGAGAAAGATAATTTGGTTTAGATGCGTATTACATCTAATTCAATGCAATAAGGAAAATATGATGGTTAGTTGTGCGATGCAACTAACTTGGGACGTTGTCATTCATAGTCTAAAGGAATAATAACTGGAAATTGGTTCATATGCATATGTGTCATGTGTGGAGAAGGACCCTCTAGCTAGCTTATCACCCATAGTTTTACCTTAATTTCGTCCAAAATCCAATCCCCCTTTACTTTGTTGTGTCAAATTAGTTAGAATCTGTCCAAGTTGTGTTTTTAAGTGTTTTGAGTCAAGTTAAAAGTAATTTTCGTCCAAATCACCTTTAGAGTCTAGTTTGAGTCTTTTTGATTGTTTTGTGCTGTTTTGAGTCTTTTTAGTTTGTTTTGAGTCTTATAAGTCTAGTTAAGTGTTTTTAAGTTTAATTTTGTGTTTTTAAGTCAGTTTAGAGTAGATTAGCATCCCTTCTAATCTCCGGCCTAAAGCGATCCCTACTTTCATATACTACAATCATAGGGTTTTAATTTGAGTGTTAAAATATTTCACTTCATATTTGATCAAAGAAGGATATACCAACAATGCCATTTGCCCTTGTGTGTTCATTGATAGGAGCATATTTAGGTGACTTACTTAGCTTGTTTTTGTGCTTTTATGTTGTTAATTCATAGTTGATTTAGTAGTTTAAGCCATTTTCGTGTGTTTTTAGGTTCATATGGCTAAGGAAGCAAAAAGGTGCATTTTGGAGCATTTTGGAGCAAAATTGGGCTTGGAATGGATAGCTTATGCTTGGAGCAAAAGGAATGGAAGAAATTGAAGACCTAAAAGAGTTAGGATTCCTAATCACAAGAGGATTCCTAATCAAATGAGGAATCCTAGTCAAAGAAGGTTTCCTACTTGAAGTAGGAAAGTTAAGCCAAGGTTTCCTATTTTGGTTTAACCTTTCCTAATCCTTAAAGACTCCATGTTTCAGCAATATCAAGGACTTCTACCTATTCTAGGTCACAAAACAATGTTCTCTTACAACCTAAATTCCTTGCCATGTATTCCCTTGATGTTTCCCTTCCTTGCCGTGCAAGGGAGGGTCATTCTTTCTTATTCTAAAGCATTCAAACAGATCCCTTTTTCATATCAAACTCAGCCATAACTGATGCGAGAATTATACGCACACAAATTAACCCTCTTGTTGTCAAATTGTAGTAAGGATGCAAGTAGGGATCGTTCTAGACCGGGGATTAGGAGGGCTTGCTAAAACCTCTATATTGACTCAAAAACATAAAACAAAGTTAAAAACGTTCACAAAGACTCAAAGGACTCAAAACAGGTTCAAAAGACTCAAAACTGCCTAAAAACACTAACTAGGCAGTTTCTGACCTTAAACACAAATTTGGACGAATTTAAGATTAAAGGTTGATTCAAAACACTTTAAACACAAATTAAGACACTTTAACACTAAACTAGACTCAAAGAATGCAAAACTAAAAGTTAAAACACTTAAACAAACCTAAAACCGAAAACAGCAACTAGAAGACTCAAAACTGCCTAAAAACCACTTTCTGGGCAGTTTTGAGCACCTACACTAATTTGGACGAAATTGGATGAAAACTTGAATCAAAATACTTAGAAACACAAATCAAAACACTTTCTAACTAATCTAAGACTTCAAATTAAAGGGGGATTTGTTTTGGAGGAAAATTGAAATAACGAAACAAGTTAATAAACTAGACAGAATGTAAATATGAAATTGATGAAATGGAATGAATGGATGCTAGCCAAGGGGTTCATCTCCACACATGTTACACTTGCATAATAAAAAGATTTCCAATTGCATTTCAATAAATTATGAAACTCATCACCCCGGGTTAATTAGGTCCGCTTAAATTAACCTTCAAATCTTCCTAACGTTATTGAATTGGATGATTGCATACGACAACCCAAAACATTTCCCACAAGTCCCCTACATGATTGCATAATAGAGATACAAGCAAGAATCATTACGCTCTATGAAAATTATAAGTGTTGACGAGGCATTCGTTACTATGATTGCATGAAACTTATGCCAAGAATTCGTTTAACGCGATTGTTTATAAGCAACCTCCACTACTTGTGAATATAAGTTCGTAACTATTAGGTGAAACTCACTTATATTCTAGCGTCATATTCATGCATGTAAATTAAGCGTGCACTCTCAATAAACATACATAAATAAGTTATCAATCAAACAGTTAAACAAATTGAAACCACGACTTATGAAATGCAATTAGAAGTAATCAAATCAAAACGCAAGCATAAACATATATTTCGAATCCCCCCCTAGCCAAGGGGGGGTTTAGTTCCTCATGATACAAAACAAAGAGAATCAAAGAAACACCTAAACATTCCAACAACTCAAACTTGAATTGTATGAACGTTTAGGCCCTCTTCTCTTCCATTCCTCATTCGTACAAAACAAAGAGTATTGAAATTAGACATTGAAATCAAAGAAACACCTAAACATTCCAACTCAAACTTGAATTGTATGAACGTTTAGGCCCTCTTATCTTCCTCTTCGTTGTAGCACAAGGTCTAATGGATAGTTTGATGGTGTGAATGGTTTGGGGAGTGGTGAAAATGGAAGGAGGAGGCCACGGCAATGGGATGATTTCTGGTGTGGTGTTTGGATTATTAGGGAGAGAGCATGGCACAAGGGAATGGTTGGTGTTTGTGACTGAAATGTGTATGGAAGAATGAATGAGAATGAGTGGGAATGAATGCTTATTTATAGGCGAAATGGGGGGGGGGGGGGGAACATGACAGCTAGGAGGGAATGTGGCTGCATGTTTGAATGATTAAAGGATGCATGTGGGTTGGAAATGCATGTGCAAGCATGTGTTGGCTGATTTAAAGAATGTGAATGCAATCTGAAATGCATGTGAATTATGTTGGAAAGAAGGGGAAGTCACGGCACAAGGTAAGGGGGAGTGAATGTGGCTGAAATGCAAGGGGGAATGATGATGAATGCATGTGCAATGACAGCTAGGTATGTGGTGGAAAGTTGGAATTACACAAAGGGAATGCATGTGCACGGTTTTGGTGTGGAGAAAGGAATAATCTGAAATGGGAGAGCATGTGGGTGGAAATGCATGTTTGAATGATTAAAGGGACATGTGGGGGTGCAATGATGAAGGAATAATCTGAAAATGCAAGGTGAAATGAAGTGGAATGACAATGGCATGTGGAATGGCTGGAAAGTGTATGAAACTCACGGCAAGGATGTTTTGGTGTTGTGTAAATACATGTGAATGCATGGCATTTGAAATGATTGTTGTTGGAAATGAATGATTAAATGTGCATGGCTGGAATGATGAAGAATAAAGGGTGCATGTGGGTTGGAAGTGATGAAGGAAATGCATGTGAAATGTAAAGGGAAAAGCTGGAAATGCTAGGAACCCACGACATGGATGTGTTTTGGGTGTGTGTGTGTGAATGTGTGGCTTAATGATTAAGTGAATGAATATATGGCTGCATGTGGATTAAAGGGGTGTGAATGGTGGTGTAATGATGAAATGAAATGGCTAGAAAGGGTATGAATGCACGGCAAGGATTTCAGGATGCATGTGATTGGTGAATGGTGGTGAAAATGCATGTGAGTGCATGTTTGTGTGAATGGTGGAAATCTGAAAATGGCATAAAACAACTAGGCTAAGGGAAAGGCACGGCAAAAAGATGTTTGTTGGTGTAAATGTGCAATGGTTGCAATGATGAAATGGATGGGAGTGCATGTGGATTAAAGGGGTGTGAATGGTTGTGGTTATGATAAGTGATAAGTGAATGGTTTTGATAAGTGATAAGTGAATGGTTATGATCTTCAATTTCGTCCATCTACTTGGCTTTAAGCATATGCAATCCATTCCAATCTCTAATTTGCTCCAAAAGGCTCCAAAAGGCATCCTTTTGCATACTTTGCCCTTAGAACCTGAAAACACACAAAAGAAGCATAAAGGACTAAAATAACTGTGAATTAACAACATAGATGCACGAAAACAAGCTAAGTAAGTCGCCTAAATATGCTCCTATCAAACTCCCCCATACTTAACTTTTGCTAGTCCTCGAGCAAAATAGAATAAAAACAAATAAACAAAACGACACTAAACACGTAAAACACAACCTAAACCTTCCAACAACCGTCTTAGGGATTTCAAATGCACATGACATGTTAAAAATCATTATTCTCACAGATTTTAGTCATCTTCACACTTAAGTACATTCTTAATCATAGTCACCACATATTATTTCACAATTAAGCATTTAAAACCATGTTTTGAATGTAAACATGCCTTAGAGAATTTGCTCAATTCCTTACAAGATATGCACTCTATTTTCACACAGATTTTCTGACTACACACCCTACACTAGTTATATGTGAGAGATTGATGTAAACATGAAAGACTAGTATGTCACATATGTTATAACAAAGAACGCAATTTCTGGAGTTAATAAGCATGTTTAGATATGATCTCATGAATGGAATGCTACTACTTAGACGCGAGAACCAGTGACACCATATGCTCATACCAAGTTCAAACTCCACAAATTGAAACACATAACACTCAAGATTGAAGTCACGGGTTGTAATGGGGTTCGGGGCGTGTGGATAACAAAGAAGGGATATGGAAAACAAAGGTTCTTAAAGAAATAGTGAGCAAAGTATTGAATTAGGCACTTAGAATTCCCTCAAGAACGCAGAAGTCAACTTTGAACACCCAAGGGAAAGTCACACAAAACTTAGGGCCATATTCAATTTTTTTGGACCCTTTCTTCAACCATCAACGCTCGTGAGTTCATTCTCACTTATTTTCACTCCTTTTCTTTCTTTTCTTCTTCTTTTTCTTTTGAATCTCAAAACATACATATAAACGTAAGAACAAACTTTTACTCCCCCACACTCATTTTCTTGCATAATGTAACTCAAAAGGAATTCATTTAAGTCATGCTCACTATACTTCAAGAACAAGGGTATAGGAAAGTCCTACTCTAGGCTAGGTAAGGAAAATGTGGGTTAACAAAGAATAAAGGCTAAACAAAGCTCAACGGGGGTAAAACTTACAACAAATACGAAATATGGGAAGTGAGGCTATTTGGCTATGGTGGCAACTACACAACTTCATCTTGATATATGTTATGCAAATCAATAACATGCTTTGAATGAAACGGATATAAGTTCTAGCATTTAGTTCTATCATGATACAATTGCATTCTAAGTAGCAACCAAGCAAGGAATAATGAGATCATGCAACAACTTTAGAAAACAAAGAATCACAGAAAATAACTCTCCAAAGAACATTTAGGCTCAAGTCTCACAAGGTTGTAGCATTTGTTTGAGTTCCTTCCTTCAAGCATGTTACAAAAACAATTTTTTTCTTTTATGATTGCATGTGAAGTCATACATTATAACCATAACCAAGCATATACCAAGAGTAAATCAAACTTTTCTCTATGTTCATACTCTTTTTAACAATCATGCAATTACAAACCAAATCCTTATCATTGTGTTGGAAGGTACCCTAAGACACAAACACACAAAAACGACTCAAAACACTCTTTTTAGGCTTTTCAAAACATGTTTTTCAAATTTTTATGTGATTTTCGGAGTTATAAAAACAGAACATACTAAAACACTTCAAAACAACTTAAAAACACCTTAAAACAGCAAGGAACAACATTTGAAGTTATGGGTGATAAAATCCCACGAATTTGCATAAATATACTTAGTTACCCCCCCCACACTTAAATCAAACATTGTCCTCAATGTTTTAAGCATAGATTCACACAAAACATAAGTAAACACACAAAAAGCAACTAAACATACTAAACATGGCAGAATGTAGTTAACAAAGAGAAGAGTTTAGAGACGCAAATCTGGTTATAGAGTGTAAATTCCATCTTCTCCTTGGTAATTGCATTGAGGCTTGGATCTTTGTGATTCCACAGGCTTACTCTTGAACTGCGCTGCTCCCATCGTTGATTTTCCTTTGTGCTACTCTTGCACTGGGCAGCAGGCTTCCTTTGGTCTCCCCCGAAGGTCTGAGCTTCCTCCTTTTATCTGTTTCTTTGTTCAATCTCTCCAATTCGTATTGAAGAGGGTTAGAGGATAGCTCAGCATATGCAGTTGTTGCTTGTCTCCACATGCTTCAATGTGTCATTTTCACTTGCCTTACTTGCTCCCCTTTGCAGAAGTGGTCCCTTCTCTGGAAGTGTATCAACCGTTGAAGATGACTACTCGAGAGCAACACTAGGTAAGCAATCAGGAAAGGGATTCCCGGCTGTCGGAAGACTGACTCCAAGTGCCGGTTGATTGCTTCTTTTACTTTGCTATGCGAGTAATAACAAAGACAAAGGAAAAGACAGGGAAAGAGCATGATATGAGATACTTTTGCTTTTGACCTTGATGATATGAGATACCTTTGCTTTTGAAGAAGCGGTGAATGAATCAGCACATGTATTTGTTGTGCTGTTTCCTCCTGGGTCATCTGTACTCCAGGCATCTGGTATCATCTTTGGGGAAGAAGAAAGAATTGAGTATTTCGAAAGGCTTTGCTGGGAGTGCGCCCTCAAAAGTGAGGAAGAGTTGGGCATTTTCTTCAGGTTTGCCTTGCCATAAAAGATGAAGGTCGACATATATAGGGATTTCCCAATAGCAAGTGGTGGTATTGTTCTTTTACCCTTGTCGACAACGTTTTGATCCCGCAAATCCGGCTTTTTGAAATAGTGACGCCTCTTCGATTTCTGAACGATGCCTCTTCGATTTCTGAGCAGGCGCCCCTTCGCTTTCTGAACGACACGTAGTAGTGCGGATGCGGCTCTTTTGACAAAGCTGCATGCGTTTTCTGAAAAGTAGAGAAAGCGTCGTCGAACTTTGCGTTTTTCGGCTAAAGATGTGTAGTTGCGATGATGGCCTCCGCGTGTTTTCACTTTGTCAGAGATCTTTTGACAAAGTGAACGCGTTTTCTGAAAAGTAGAGAAAGCGTCGCCGAACTTTGCGCAGGAAATTCCGACTTTTTGAATTGGTGGACGCGTCGCCTTGGCTTTTTATAGAGCTACCGATCACCTCAAACATACACACTCTGAAGACTGCCCATTTTTGAAAATTGTCTCCGACCCTTTGAAATTTAACTCCATCCACCCCTTCTCTCGAACACCTTTGAAAAATGGCAAACCCATCGAACCTTAGCTTAGAATTGAGTCTCAGCAGTGATACGGGCGCGCCGCGTCAAGGTAACGTATGGCACCCTTCTTTCTTATCTTCTAACGGTCCTCTTACAGGTGAAGACTCCGTGATGCAGGATGCCACAACAGCTACAATAGTAGCTAGGAACCTCCTCACTCCCAAAGATAGTCAGCTGCTTTTAGGACGGTCCGATGAGTTGGCCGTTCAAGAATCCCTCGCACTTAGTGTTCAGTGTGCGAGCTCTGTGTCCAACATGGGCCAACGCCTGCTTGCTCGGTCTCGTCAAGTGGAATCATTGATGGCAAAGGTGGAAAATCTTAAGCAGGAGATCAAACAGCTTAAGTACGAGAATAGAAGTTTGCATGTGCTTGCAAATAACTATTCGTCGGGCATGAAGAGGAAGCTTGATGAGCTGCAAGAATCTCAAGGTCGCGTTCAAAGTGACCGTCAAAGGCTTGCGTCTTTCTTCCAGAGGCACCTTTTTCCTGGGTCATCTAGCGTTCCACCCAGTATTGAGGCCTGGAATGCTCTAGCTCCGATGCCTCCCGCTCCGATGCCTTCCGCTCCGATGCCATCCGCTCTGATGCCTTCTGCTCCGACGCCTCGTAGTGGGGCTTCACGTAAACATCCTTTGTGAAGGCTCCATCTTTCTCCATGTTTAGTATCTTTTCTTTTTTTTTTTTTTTTTTTTTTTTTTTTTTATGAACATGCTTTGTTTTATTCAGTGCATTGGGTTGCCTCCCAAGTAGCGCTTTCTTTTACGTCTTGCAGCCGGATGAAGAACCCAATCACTCCAGGATATGTTCACGAATCGGATGAGAACTCCGAGTCATGAACTAGTACCTAAAACAAGAAACAAAACAAAATTAAGAATCTAGAAAAATAAAAACAAACGAAAATAAAACAATCCAAGGGATTAGCAAAGTTGCTAATCCCCGGCAACGGCGCCAAAATTTGATGCGAGAATTATACGCACACAAATTAACCCTCTTGTTGTCAAATTGTAGTAAGGATGCAAGTAGGGATCGTTCTAGACCGGGGATTAGGAGGGCTTGCTAAAACCTCTATATTGACTCAAAATATAAAAACGTTCACAAAGACTCAAAGGACTCAAAACAGGTTCAAAAGACTCAAAACTGCCTAAAAACACTAACTAGGCAGTTTCTGACCTTAAACACAAATTTGGACGAATTTAAGATTAAAGGTTGATTCAAAACACTTTAAACACAAATTAAGACACTTTAACACTAAACTAGACTCAAAGAATGCAAAACTAAAAGTTAAAACACTTAAACAAACCTAAAACCCAAAATAGCAACTAGAAGACTCAAAACTGCCTAAAAACCACTTTCTGGGCAGTTTTGAGCACCTACACTAATTTGGACGAAATTGGATGAAAACTTGAATCAAAATACTTAGAAACACAAATCAAAACACTTTCTAACTAATCTAAGACTTCAAATTAAAAGGGGATTTGTTTTGGAGGAAAATTGAAATAACAAAACAAGTTAATAAACTAGACAGAATGTAAATATGAAATTGATGAAATGGAATGAATGGATGCTAGCCAAGGGGTTCATCTCCACACATGTTACACTTGCATAATAAAAAGATTTCCAATTGCATTTCAATAAATTATGAAACTCATCACCCCGGGTTAATTAGGTCCGCTTAAATTAACCTTCAAATCTTCCTAACGTTATTGAATTGGATGATTGCATACGACAACCCAAAACATTTCCCACAAGTCCCCTACATGATTGCATAATAGAGATACAAGCAAGAATCGTTACGCTCTATGAAAATTATAAGTGTTGACGAGGCATTCGTTACTATGATTGCATGAAACTTATGCCAAGAATTCGTTTAACGCGATTGTTTATAAGCAACCTCCACTACTTGTGAATATAAGTTCGTAACTATTAGGTGAAACTCACTTATATTCTAGCGTCATATTCATGCATGTAAATTAAGCGTGCACTCTCAATAAACATACATAAATAAGTTATCAATCAAACAGTTAAACAAATTGAATCCACGACTTATGAAATGCAATTAGAAGTAATCAAATCAAAACGCAAGCATAAACATATATTTCGAATCCCCCCCTAGCCAAGGGGGGGTTTAGTTCCTCATGATACAAAACAAAGAGAATCAAAGAAACACCTAAACATTCCAACAACTCAAACTTGAATTGTATGAACGTTTAGGCCCTCTTATCTTCCTCTTCGTTGTAGCACAAGGTCTAATGGATAGTTTGATGGTGTGAATGGTTTGGGGAGTGGTGAAAATGGAAGGAGGAGGCCACGGCAATGGGATGATTTCTGGTGTGGTGTTTGGATTATTAGGGAGAGAGCATGGCACAAGGGAATGGTTGGTGTTTGTGACTGAAATGTGTATGGAAGAATGAATGAGAATGAGTGGGAATGAATGCTTATTTATAGGCGAAATGGGGGGGGGGGAACATGACAGCTAGGAGGGAATGTGGCTGCATGTTTGAATGATTAAAGGATGCATGTGGGTTGGAAATGCATGTGCAAGCATGTGTTGGCTGATTTAAAGAATGTGAATGCAATCTGAAATGCATGTGAATTATGTTGGAAAGAAGGGGAAGTCACGGCACAAGGTAAGGGGGAGTGAATGTGGCTAAAATGCAAGGGGGAATGATGATGAATGCATGTGCAATGACAGCTAAGTATGTGGTGGAAAGTTGGAATTACACAAAGGGAATGCATGTGCACGGTTTTGGTGTGGAGAAAGGAATAATCTGAAATGGGAGAGCATGTGGGTGGAAATGCATGTTTGAATGATTAAAGGGACATGTGGGGGTGCAATGATGAAGGAATAATCTGAAAATGCAAGGTGAAATGAAGTGGAATGACAATGGCATGTGGAATGGCTGGAAAGTGTATGAAACTCACGGCAAGGATGTTTTGGTGTTGTGTAAATGCATGTGAATGCATGGCATTTGAAATGATTGTTGTTGGAAATGAATGATTAAATGTGCATGGCTGGAATGATGAAGAATAAAGGGTGCATGTGGGTTGGAAGTGATGAAGGAAATGCATGTGAAATGTAAAGGGAAAAGCTGGAAATGCTAGGAACCCACGACATGGATGTGTTTTGGGTGTGTGTGTGTGAATGTGTGGCTTAATGATTAAGTGAATGAATATATGGCTGCATGTGGATTAAAGGGGTGTGAATGGTGGTGTAATGATGAAATGAAATGGCTAGAAAGGGTATGAATGCACGGCAAGGATTTCAGGATGCATGTGATTGGTGAATGGTGGTGAAAATGCATGTGAGTGCATGTTTGTGTGAATGGTGGAAATCTGAAAATGGCATAAAACAACTAGGCTAAGGGAAAGGCAAGGCAAAGAGATGTTTGTTGGTGTAAATGTGCAATGGTTGCAATGATGAAATGGATGGGAGTGCATGTGGATTAAAGGGGTGTGAATGGTTGTGGTTATGATAAGTGATAAGTGATAAGTGAATGGTTTTGATAAGTGATAAGTGAATGGTTATGATCTTCAATTTCGTCCATCTACTTGGCTTTAAGCATATGCAATCCATTCCAATCTCTAATTTGCTCCAAAAGGCTCCAAAAGGCATCATTTTGCATACTTTGCCCTTAGAACCTGAAAACACACAAAAGAAGCATAAAGGACTAAAATAACTGTGAATTAACAACATAGATGCACGAAAACAAGCTAAGTAAGTCGCCTAAATATGCTCCTATCAATAACTCACATACCCTTTTCTATTCCAAAATCCTTGCCTAAATTCAGAAATAAAGAGCATTCTCTTTCTTGCACTCCTTTGCTACAAGTTACTTCCTTTTCCCTTTAATTTCTGACTTTGTGTTTCTTATTCTTGAAGGATTTGGAGTTAATTCTTTTCCTAAACTAAGTAATAAAGCCTTAGGATTCTTGCTTCCTTATAAAAACCCCTATGCCGCACCCTTATTAAACCTAATCACCCTTCCACACAACCTGCCTTCATTCATTCAGAAATCTATCCTTTGCCGCAGCCTTCCATCCAACCTTTCACCATTCCCCTACTTCTAAACCTTCATCCAAGCCTCCATACACCAACCTAAACCCTTGCCGCACCACACTACCCTTCTAAATCCATTCAAAACCCAGAAATTCATCCACAAAACCACCCTAGACTCTTGTGCTGTGACTTAGCAAGGAAGAACCGAAGGAAGACGAAGCCTTGGACGTTTGTGCATTTGAGTTGGAGTGTTGGACATTTTTAGGTGTAATCTATCTTTTGTTTTGAATGTTTAATTCTATTTTTCTTTGTTTTGTTATGAACATGAGAGGCTAAACTCGTTTTAGCCTAGGGATGCTTTGAAACCATGATTACGTTCATAATATGAGTTGATAAATTCCAGTTGTGATTTCATAAATTGTGAATGCAATTTACTTAACCGTTTGATGGATAACTTATTCTTGTATGTTGATTAGGGAGGCCTACTTAATTTGCATGCTTGAATTTGGTGCTAGAATATAAGGGAGTTTCACATAATCGTCATAAACTTATATTGACAAGTAGGTAAGGTTGTTTTCACAATCATGTTAAGTAAATTCCTAGCATGAGTATCATGATGTCATAGTTACAAGTGCTTTGTCAATACTTATGATTTCCATTGAACGTAATGATCTTTGATTGTATCTCTATTATGATGTCATGTAGGGGACTTTTGAAGAATGCTTTGGGTTGTCGTATGATGTCATCCAATCCACTAACTTAAGGGAAATCGGAGGGTTAATTAGTGATGTCATGGTTAATCTGGGGTGTTGAGGTTCATGGTTTATTGGAAAAGCAACTGGAAATCAATTTATGTTTGAATGTATCATGTGTGGAGAAGTATCCCTTGGCTAGTCCATCATCCATTGGTTTTACTTAATTTCGTCAAAATCTGTTTTCAAGTTTTTAATTTACTTGTTTTTCTTTTAAATTCGTTCCAAAATCAAATCCCCTTTTCTTACTTGTTCTAAATATGTCCAAAAGTGTCTTTTTGAGTCTTTTGAGTCAAAACTAATTGTATTTTCGTCCAAATTGAGTCTTTTTGATTGTTTTGAGTTGTTTTGAGTCTTTAAAGTTTGTTTAGAGTCATACAAGTTTAGTTAAGAGTCTTTTGAGTTTATTTAAGTGTTTTAAAGCATATTTTCACATCTTTGAGTCGATTTTCATTAGATTAGCAATCCCTTCTAATCCCCGCCCTAGAACAATCCCTACTTATATCTATACTACAATTGTCAAAAAAGAGGGTTTAATTTGAGTGCTATGTTTTATCACATCAAATTTTTGGCGCCGTTGCCGGGGATTAGCAACTTTTCTAATCCCCCGTTGTTTCTTGTTATTTCTTTTTCATATCTTTTTGTTTTAGCTACTGACCTTATTTCTTTTCTTGTTTGTAGGTACTAGTTTATGACTCGTAGTTCTCAACCTATTAGTGCAAATATCTTGGATTTTGACAACGATTTTAAGCGCACTTTCAGAAAGAAGAAGAAGAACCCAGAACTTCACCCAACAAGTTCTAGTTTGGCTTCTAATCTTGAGGAGGAATTGGACCCATGGCAAGTGAGGAAGAAGAGGTCCAAACCATGGCAGCGGACAACCGTACAATCAAGGAGGTTTCCGCTTCGGGAATGTGATAGGAGCATATTCATGCGACTGAATTAGCTTGTTCTCGTGCATTTATGTTGTGTTTCCTTAAGTTATTTTAGTGTTTAAGTCATTTTTGTGTATTTTCAGATTATAAAGCCAAAGTGTGCAAGAAGATGCAAATTGGAGTCTTTTGGAGCAAAAGTGGAATGAATGAGTTAAAGACTTGAAGAACGAGGATTCCTACTTCAACGAGGATTCCTACTTGAAGTAGGAAAGTTAAGCCTAGGTTTCCCATTTTGGTAACCTTTCCTAATCTTGAAAATCCTTATTTTCCAGCCACTTTGAAGGCCTTGTATGCACTTTAGGACATAAAACAAAGGCCCTAGCCCACTTACACACCTTTGCCGTGGGTTTCCCTTTCTCTCCTTCCCTTGCCGTGCAAGGGGGGGTATTTAGGTCCAAATTTCTGCACTTAAACCCTATTTCCCTTTCTAAATAAACCCTAGCCGCACCTTGCAGCCAATTCCCTTTTAATTTCTGATTTAATTTCCTAATTCTAGAAGCCTTTGACTTAATTTTAAATAAGCTAGGGTTTTATTTTCTGAAACCATATATATTCTAAGCCTAGCCGCACCCTAGGGATCATCTTTCATTCATTCATTCATCATTCCCCTTTTCAGCTACAGCCACCATCAACCCTAAAACCTCTTGGCCGTAACTCCCATCCATTCCAGCCACTTTTCCCTTCTCTGCCACAGCCTTCCCACCATTGCAGCCACTTCAAATCATCCATCCACACCTCCATACATCATCCCACCTCTCTGCCGCACCACCATATCCCCATAAACCCATCTAAAAACCAAAATCACAACCAAAAATCCCCAAAACCCTCTTTGCCCCAGCAAGGAGAATAAGAAAGAGGAGCTTGAAACGTGCAGAAATTCAAGGTGGATTCGTTGGGCGTTCTAGGTGTAATCAATCTTTTGTTCTCTATGTTTAATTTAAATTTTGTTTCTCTTTCTGTGAACATGAGAGGCTAAATCCCTAGTTAGCTAGAGGGTGATTCAAAACCATGTTTATGCTTGCAATATAAATTGATTACCTTCAGTTGGAATTTCATGAGTTGTGGATTCAATTTGTTTAACTACTTGATTGATAACGTATTTATGTATGTTTATTGAGAGTGCACGCTTAGTTTTCATGCATGAATATGATGCTAGAATATGAGGGAGTTTCACCTAATAGTTACAAACTTATATTCACAAGTAGTGGAGGTTGCTTATAAACAATCGCGTTAAATGAATTATTGGCACTAGTTTCATGCTCATCATAGTAACGAATGCCTCGTCAACATTTATAGTTTTCATGTTGCTTAATGATCTTTGATTGTATCTTTATTGTGCTTTTCACGTAAAGGACTTTTGGAGAATGTTTTGAATTGTTGTATGCGTTTTCCCATCCAATTCATTAACTTAAGGAGAATTTGAAGGTTAATTTAAGCGAACCTAATTAACCTGGGGTGTTGAGTTTCATGATTCATCGAAAGACCAACTGAAAATCATCTTGTATGCAAGTGTGACATGTGTGGAGAAGAACCTTCTAGCTAGCATTCCATCCATATTTTCATCAATTTCATATTTACAATCTGTGCTCTTTGTTTTAATTTCGTCAAAAACTAAATCCCCCTTTACTTTAGTGTTCAATTTAGTTTGAAAGTGTCTTAGTTTGTGTTTCTAAGTGTTTTGATTCAAGTTATAACCCAAATTCGTCCAAATTAGTGTTAGGTGCTCAAAACTGCCCAGATTGTGTTTTTAAGGCAGTTTTGAGTGTTTTGTTGCTGTTTTGAGTCTTTTTGTTTGTTTTAGTGTTTTAGTGGTTAGTTTTGCATTCTTTGAGTCTACTTTAGTGTTTTTAACCTTTGTTTTACGTTTTTGAGTCAGTTTTTAAGTGATTTAGCAATCCCTCCTAATCCCCGGTTTAGAACGATCCCTACTTATACATATACTACAATTGTCAAAAGAGGGTTTTAATTTGTGTGCTTATATATTTCGCATCAAAATGGACAATGTCGCACCCTTGTGCATCCAATACCCAAGGGCGGCTCCAGACAAAACCGACGAATTTGAATTAAAGTCAAGTTTGTTGCACCACATTCCTAAGTTCCATGGACTGTCCATGGAGGATCCCAACAAGCATTTGAAGGAGTTCGAGGTGGTGTGTTCGAGCATGACTCCAATCCACGTTGATAGTAGTATTTTGAAGATGAAGGCTTTCCCGTTCTCACTATTGGAGAAGGCCAAGGATTGGTTATACGAACTAGCACCCGGAACGATCACTTCTTGGGAGAGCATGAAGAGGGCGTTTCTTGAGAAGTTCTTTCCTACTTCAAGAGTCATTCTCTTGCGAAAGAAAATTAGCGGAATCCAACAAAGTCAAGGGGAGTCTTTTCCAACGTACTATGAGCATTTTAAAGCCCTTGTTGCATCATGTCCTCAACATCAAATGAAGGAGGAGCTTTTACTTCAATACTTCTATGAAGGTCTTATTCCCATTGAAAGGCAAATGCTTGATGCTTCGACGGGAGGTGCGTTGGTGCATAAAACTCCCATGGCAGCCAAGAACCTAATTGCGAACCGAGCTCTCAATGCACTACAATACGAAGGAATTGGGCAAAAGGACCCCCTACGGCAACAAGTGCATGAGGTAAGTTCTCAATCTGACATTCAAACTCAATTAGCTAATCTTACTTTTATTGTGTCTCAGATGGCCGAAGGAATGAAGATCTAAGGACCAATTGTATGTGGCGTATGTTCTATCCAAGGACACCCTTCGGAAAAGTGCCCTCAATTGATTGAGAATGGGGGATGGGAAAGTGCAAACGCCATTGGATTTCCAAGCCAAAATCAGCCAAGGAATGATCCATATTCCAATACATACAATCCGAGTTGGAGAGACCATCCAAACTTCAAGTGGAGGGAGCCTCAACAACCTCAACAACAAGGAGGCTTTAGGCAGCAACCCCCGGGGTTTTACACCGAAACCTACGGCCATGATTCAAACCAACCCCAATCTGCCCAAAACCATCAAGGTACGCCTTTAGATAATGCTACAATTCTTAAGTTACTTACCAATTTGTCTCAGGGGCAAGAAAATCAAAATAAGGCGATGCAAAACCAAGACAAAAGGGTGTACCAATTAGAGAAGCAAATTGGGCAGATTGCGGAGTTTGTAGGGCAATTCCGAGACCAAGGCAAGCTCCCAAGCTCAACCATTGTCAATCCAAAGGGAGGGTTCGAATTTGCCAAAGCAATAACTTTGAGGAGTGGAAAATAAGTTGGCACTGCATCCACACCACCCAAAACAAGTCCTAATGAAGAAGAAGGCTGCAAGCATGCCCATGGCAAGGATACAACCACCTTTGCCGCAAGCACCTAAGGACCAAAATTCATCCATTCAACCCCATTCGGCCACCAAAGGTAAGTTGGGTTCAAATTCGATTAATTCTAACCCCGTTCCACCCAATGTTCCTTTTCCTCACAGATTTTTGCAAACAAAGAAGGAGGAGCATGAGAAAGACATTCTTGAAACGTTTAGGAAAGTTCAAGTCAATATCCCGCTCCTAGATGCCATAAAGCAACTGCCCAAATATGCCAAGTTCTTAAAAGAATTATGCACTAGAAGGAAGAGGGCTTCAAATAAAGAGGTAGTGAGGGTAAGTGAAAACGTTTCCGCTGTTTTACAAAGGAAGTTACCACCAAAGTGCAAAGATCCAGGTAGCTTTACAATTCCTTGTATTATTGGCCAAACTAAGTTCGAACATGCTATGTTAGACTTAGGAGCTTCAATTAACGTCATGCCATACTCTATTTATGCTTCAATGAACCTTGGTGAATTGAAAAATGATGGTGTGATTATTCAGTTGGCCGATAGATCTAATGCCTATCCAAAGGGCGTATTGGAAGATGTCTTAGTGCAGGTGAATAATTTGATCTTTCTGGTGGATTTCTACGTTTTTGAAATGGAAGAAACCACCCATGCTCCATCCTTGCCGCTTCTTCTTGGGAGGCCATTCATGAAGACGGCCTGAACTAAGATGGACGTGTTTAAAGGCACTTTAACAATGGAATTTGATGGGGAAGTGATTGATTTTAATATTTCTGAAACTATGAGATTTCCTAATGATGATCACTCATGTTTTTCTATTGATATTCTTGATTCTTTGGTGTAGGCACACCTTGATCAATTACATGGAGATGCACTTGAAACGGTCATTACAAATGGCATAGAAGTGAAGGATCACATGGCTGCCACCATAGCAACCCACGGCACACAATTGCAATCCTATGTCGTGGCCTTTGATGAGGAAGTAATTGAGACCGTGGTAGCCCTAGAGTCATTGCCACGGCTCCAAGGTAAGTCCCCTAGTCCAATCTCAATTCCAATTTCAACTAACAAGTTGCTTCCTTCTACAGAACAACCATCTATCCTTGAGCTTAAACCGTTGCCAAATCACTTGAAGTATGTGTTATTGGGCGAGCAAGACACATTGCCCGTCATTGTAGCATCATCACTCACGGCACAAGAGGAGGAGAAATTGGTGAGGGTTCTCAAAGAGCACAAGACGGCCATTGGGTAGACTTTGGCCGATATCAAGGGCATACGCCTTACAACGTGCATGCATCGAATTCTCATGGAAAAAGGCGCCAAACCATCAAGGGAAGCCTAACGTCGACTCAACTCACCAATGATGGAAGTCGTGAAGAAGGAAATCATCAAATTACTTGATTGTGGCGTCATTTATCCTATCTCGGATAGTTGTTGGGTTTCGCCGGTCCAAGTAGTTCCCAAGAAGTCCGAAGTCACGGTGGTGAAAAATGAAGAAGATGAACTTGTGCCCACACGCATTCAAACCGGTTGGAGAGTGTGCATTGACTATAGGAAGCTAAATGCCGCAACAAGGAAAGATCACTTTCCTTTGCCATTCATCGATCAAATGCTTGAAAGGTTAGCCGGTCATTCCTTTTATTGCTTTCTTGATGGTTATTCGGGTTATAATCAAATTGTCATAGCGTCAGATGATCAAGAAAAGACCACCTTTACTTGTCCATTTGGTACTTTTGCATATCGTCGTATGCCATTTGGTTTATGCAATGCACCGGCCACTTTCCAACGATGCATGGTAAGTATATTCTCGGATTATGTTGAGAAGATAATTGAAGTGTTTATGGATGATTTTAGTGTGTTTGGAGACTCATTTGATGATTGTTTGCATAATCTTACTTTAATCTTGAAAAGATGCATGGAAACTAACCTTGTTTTGAATTGGGAAAAATGTCATTTTATGGTTAAACAAGGCATAGTTTTGGGTCATATCATCTCTGAAAAAGGAATTGAAGTTGATAAGTCTAAAATAGATCTTGTACGTTACTTACCCTCTTCTACTTCGGTTAGAGAGGTTCGTTCTTTTCTTGGCCATGCAGGATTCTATAGGCGATTTATCAAGGATTTCTCCAAGATTGCACAACCCCTATGCCATCTCCTACAAAAAGAAGTGGCTTTTGAGTTCAACAAGGAGTGTGAGAAGGCATTCAAGCATCTCAAACACATGCTTACCACGGCACCCATTATCATTCCACCAGATTGGACGTTGCCTTTTGAGCTAATGTGTGATGCATCCGATTATGCAATAGGGGCTGTTTTGGGCCAAAGGAAGAATAAGCAACCACACGTCATATATTATGCTTCCCATACCTTAAATGATGCTCAATTAAACTACTCTAGCATTGAAAAAGAACTTCTTGCCGTTGTGTTTGCTTTAGATAAGTTTCGTTCATATTTACTTGGCACTAAAGTGATTGTATATTCTGACCATGCAGCTTTAAGGTACTTATTCACCAAAAAGGAGGCAAAACCAAAGCTCATTCGATGGATGCTTCTTTTCCAAGAGTTTGACATTGAAATTCGAGACAAGAAAGGGAGTGAAAACTTGGTTGCTGACCATCTAAGTCGTTTGTGAAGGAAGATTTGTGAAAAACATGTTCATTTAAGCAACATCAATAGCATGCAATTAACAATTAAAGGCGGAATCATGCTTGTATGCACTTAAAACAAAACATTTACCCATGAAATTCAAAGCCTAGTAGATAGGTGAACCAAGACTCAACTCAAAACAAAGTGAGTTGAGAAATCAATACCTTTGTAGATTCCTCTTTGCATAAGCAAAGGCTAATCACCCAAAGAGAGGGCCTTCATTCCTTGCATCTTAGATCCATGGATTTGGATGGATGAAAAGGTTTCTCCAAGTTCCCAAAATTGAGAACCTCTAATGATTCATCACCAAGGCATAATGAAGAAGAAATGAGTGACCTTGGAGGAGTTTGATTGCTAGATGATCCCTCCAAGGTGGCCTAAATTTTAGAGAGAAAGGAGAGCTTGTGTTCTCATCCTTTCCCCAAAAATTACCATATCTAAATTTTAGGCTATAAAGTCCTTTATATAGTCCCTTCAAATAAGTGACCTAATGGACCAAAAGCCCTATTCTTCTAACATGGCAAGCCTATAGGGTTTATTGGGCTTTCAAGCCCTTTGTTTATTCAAGTTGTCATACAACTTGAGTTAATGGGCTTGACATTCAAATCCCATTGGGCCTTGCGGCCCAAAACTAACCCGAGGTCTTTAACGAATTTATTCGTTTGATTAATTAACATATTAATTAATCCTAGCCTTAGATAAATAATTAAACCATTTAATTATTCTTACTCATCTCCGTTGTTTCTTCAAACTCTACCTTACTCGGTGAACAATCCATTAGGTTCCTTTTAGCGAGGCAGTGGGCGATTAAAACTCTTTCTAATCGATTGTGAATTGAAACTTACTTTCAATTCTCCCGTTAGTGATAATACACTTTTAGGGCTTCCACAAACCATGGTTGACGCCTAGCAGCATGTCATGGTTACCCAAGCTAATCAGAAGAGGTGGAGAACCTATTCAGTTTTAGGATTACAAATGCAATACGGTCTTTCTCTAATACAATACTCTTGACCACATTGTTTGGTTTGATAGTTTATTCATGTCTACTATCCAATGTGAGTCTTGTGCTTATATGATTACCTTGAATGTGATTTGGAACACATTCCTAAATCTCATTCATACTTTGGCCAAAGATTCTTAATCATATCATAGAGTATTCTCCCTCAAACAGTTTGAAGGTTAGAGATCCCTTGTTGCGCATTCACTTGCCTCCATGGCTAAGTGGCTTAACCCCAACGATGCCATGGACACCCTCCTGATGGAGTGACTTTGACATAATCAAAGATTAAGGACCTAACCACAAGACAACTGTGATGCCTCAGGTCAAAAGACTAATTTGCATTATCCCAACCATGAGTTCTCATGTGACATGAATATGAGAACTCTTCGTTGATCGTGTTCAGTGAACTCATTCTCTATTGAGCACCTACGTACTTGTCTTGATGTCACACACACCAATGACTCGAGACTAGTCACTCTCCCTGAGAGAAGACATAGCACGTACTGATCTTAACGGACTGTCAATGCCCAATTGACAATCCTATGATCAGGAACGTTTAGGATGTGTCAACGAAAGAATGGTCTCATGAATCTAACTTCTTTAGATCGCATTCTTCCAATCACATATTCCTTGGACTTATCGTTTAAGCATATAACATTTATATGAGACGGCTCAAACAATAATCTTTGCCCTTTACATTTAAACTACATTAGTTTGAAATGTCCGTAAAGTATCATCATATGATTGGTTTTAGGGCACATTTCCAACAATCTCCCACTTGCACTGGAGCCAATCAGCTTGTTCATCAGTGATGATACCTCTTCTGTAATTCATTTCATAAATGGCTGAGTAGTAGGCCTAAACAATGGATATCTATATGTTATCCATAGAAGCAACCTTGAGAATAACGACGTCACCATTATACATGATTCTCAATCATGTGGTTCAGTCTCTCATTTGAGTTCGGACCTTGATGAGACCTTGATTCCCTGGCTTGAGCTATCGCCCCATTAGTGTCATACACTTTCTGGTTGGAACCGAATGGAGAGTTCATGAATGAACTTTCCCATCCAAACAACAATGTTGTAAGCTTCTATATGGCAATATATTTTGCATGCATGATGGAACACATTAAAGTCATTTACTTTTAACGTTTCCACCCAAATATCTCTTTAGTCATAATAAAGAGATATCTCATTATCACTTCATTCATAATGAAGAGATATTCTATGATGGATTAGATTCATAATCTAATACATTTACGCTTCCATTACGTTACTCTAATTCTTCCTCATTCTTGAGGAATCCATCCTTAGTATTTCTTAAATACCTAAGGATTCACTTGACAGTTGCCATGGTTCTGATCCTGGGCTTGCACTAATATCATCTTGTACCGTTCTAGGTACAACTTATATCAATGTTTTCATACAATATGTAATACATAAATCACCTTTCTGCGTATGCATAAAGGATTCTATTTACGCATTATTTCTTTGGGAGTCAAAGGGTACATTCCCTTTGAGAAGAACAACTTCCTAGTCTTATTAGAATTGTCATTCTAATTGAAGTTTATCATCATATGAGAAACTTCCTAGCATCTCTTTGTCTATTTTAGGGATTGATATAATCCAATTATATCTTGAAATCTATCATTATAGATTTCCATCCCATGTATATAGACTATGTCTCCCATATACATTCTATCATTATAGAATGTTTAAAGTCATAACTTTAACGATGAAGAATTCCTTTTATTTTCAAAATTAATATATATCATGTATATATATTCAAATTTAGGAATATGATCAACTCCCACTAATCTTTTGTAAACCTAGTAAACAAAAGATTCATTTACATCTTTATGAGAAATCAAACAATTGATCTTTTCTCATAAGACGCTTATAGCTCCCACTAGCTTGCTAAGATCCATGATGGATGGATCTCTACAACTAACCTGTCTTGTGATTTATTGTTTTAGACATATATTATCAAGACTATCTTAATAATGGTTTCGGAAACCCATATTATGTCCAAACCATTCAACTGAGACGGTTCATATACCTTGGAGCTTGTGGTATAGGAACTAGGTTGTCTTAGAAGTATATATCATATATATATGGGTAATTGATAATGTCCAACGAACTAAATCTTATTCATGTTCATTCTTCTCCTAATGGAGAAATTCATTATCTTACGATGCTACTTTCCTTGATATTTTTCAAGGAAATTAATCTAAAGTGTTACTTTTACCTTGGATCAAATCTAAGGAGGTAAATACTTTAGACGTCTTACTCATCTACTTACATTTCTTGAATTCTTTGAAACCTTTTGGAAAGTATTCGGACTTGTGTTTATTCAAAATAAACTATAGTCCAACCGAGAGTGATCTTCGGTGAATGTCATACAACATGAGTAGTATTATGTTGTGGATAAGTGCCACTAACATCTAAGTGAATTAACCTCAACAACTTTGTGATTCTTTCTTCTTTCCAAAAGAATAAAGATTCGAACATTTCGCCTCTATACAATTTTAACAAGAAGGTATTGGATCCGGATCTAACGATCCAAAGCATCCATCTATGACCAACTCGTAACTTATGTTTTAGAGGTGTCACAACTCAGTTGGGATTAGTCACTCCCTTGCAACCTTTTGGGTTTTAAGCATCATCGTATTCTAAACAGTTAAACTACCACATCATCTCTACTATAGAGACAATTAATTAGATTACCATAATCTAATCATTCATTAATAAAGAACAATGTTTTGTCAAACAAAACATTCATCCATCTCTACTATAGTGACGGATTTAAGTTCCTTAAAATTGGAATGTAAAGACAATTTTTAGTATTTTCCAATTTCTTTGGTAGTTCATATGAGGAAGTAAGTACAATCCGCTTTCGCAGAGATCTATATTTTATTCACTTTCCGAATGTGAAGTACTTTCTCTTCTCTCATTAATCTTCTACTTTTTATTAGCACACTTTTACAACAATTGTAAAACATAGTTACTAATAATGAATCATGCATTCAAGTAGAAGAACCAACTGTTATGAACTTTTCAAGAACATTTTACAACACCTTCAAAAGGTCTGTTCTTGACACTTGCAAGACATTTCTTGCAAATACCCCTTCCAATGTCCATCCTTTCATAAAGAAAGTTTGTTCCCTTGGAGTTATTTTACCTTCTTCATTTGACTTCCCTTTTGACTACAATAGTCATGGTCCCTAAACTCCCACTATCTCTCTTGAAACTTATTTCAAATGTGTTATACACATCAAACGATTTGGAGAGCATGCGGTTATTGTTCACTATATAGTTTACAATAAACTTAGTGAACCATTAGGATAGGGACACAAAGGTGAAGTCCTTGCCTCGTTTCCGTCTCGTTAAGTGGTTTAACACTTCAACACTCAATGATTCAAAATCATCATAAGTCCATGTTGATGGACTATTTTTGTCAACCAACCATTATGTTCTAAACATAATTACAAACTTTCAAGAGTTGTTCAAGGCAACTCTCATTTCTTCATACAACAATTTGTAAGTGAAGAATCATGGCACATAAAGTTTCCATGCCCTTGTGCTTACTTCAAAAGTTCCTTGTTTATGTAACAAAGAAACAAGCACTAAAGTTTGTGTTAATTAAGGGTTGTTCAAAGCAACTCTTATTTCTTCATACAACAATTTGTATTTGAAGAATTATGACATTAAAAGTGTTGTCCTTCTTATGTTAGACTTATCTAACATATTCTTCCAATGATACATTATCAATAGGAAGATTGTGAGGATGAGACTACTTAGTTACATCTACAAGCCATTAAAGACAATCTATGGGATTGTAGAACTAAGTCCGGAATTTAAAGCATTCGGCTTTTCTTTGTCAAGTTTTGGATAGCGTTTGCAAATATATTGGTAAACAAATACATAACGAATATAAATTGATTGATTTTAAGCCTTTTGATTCGGGTCTTTAAATCAAATAGCACCACCCACTATTTTTGGCAAATTCCATATCCCTCATCGGAATTCGAGAGTTTTGTTGAACTCTTAGCAGGGTATGGGAGACTCACCATTACCAAGCCCACCTCAGAATTATATCATTTTGGTTAGCAAAAATAATGATGAGAGAATAACACTTTAGTCATTTACAACTCTTGTAATTACCCATCTAGTTTGGCCTCTAGAGAATGAATGCCTCAGAATTATATCATGTTGGCACCATTGCACTTAGTTAAGTTATTCCCACCATGCTTAGTTTATGTAGAGGTTCAAGCACAACCTCAGAATTATATCATGTTGGTCATACTCGTTGTCTACACTCACCTCATCATATGCGTATAGACTCCTCCTGAATGTAAGCATGCACTTTGTACTCCCCCATTATAGGGTGAAGCCGGTGTACAAGTCACAAACGATTGGAGCCTACCACGGTGGAAGGCCACGAAGAGATATTCAAAGCATCTCTCGCTTATCAACTTAATATTGATTTGGTTGAGGGTTTTTAGGTCTCATCACATATAAACATACATTTTAATCCAATTAAAACATTTTGGTCCTATTACAACTATTGGTCCATATGATTGATTTAGTAGTATATAATACTCCCACTATGCTTTTAAAACGGGTTTTAAAGCAAGACTATATGGTACTACTAACATAAGATTTGCATTCATTGATGGACTATATAGTTGCCTTAGGGCCTTAGGATGACTATGAACCTTTGATTTGATTCAACACAAGCCTAGTGTTGAATCTCGGTCTAGGGATGAAGATTGATTTTAGTTACGCGTTTAATCACATTAAGGTGTGTTGTCTTATTGGGCGTTGGACCCAACTACTCCAATTTCATGCATATCGAATAAAACAAGAAAGGAGTACTTCAAAGTAAATAAGAGCTTATGCTCTTTTACAACAATTGATCAAATCAAATTACTTTAAAGTAAAGAAGAGCTTATGCTCTTTTACAACAATTGATCATATCAAATTACAACCAAAATTTAATCTACACATTCCCATGGTTCAAACAAATTTGAAACGGCCTTTCACATAGCTCAATTATCGTAGGCTAAGGTTCATAATCACCCTTTCTTTAATTAATTAACGCTTTAACTAATTAAACTTGAATGCAACATTTCATTTGGTTTTTGTATCCATAGAATTGATTTAAATGGAGCTAAATGAAATGAAAATCCAATTCTCATTTAAAGAGACAAAACAATTTTGTTCTCTACCTAATTTGGGCCAAAATGCTATGACCTCAACTTGTTTGGGCCATTGTGCAATTAACCTCAACTTGTTTGGGCCATTGTGCAATTAACCTCAACTTTTGGGCTATTTTGCAAAAACTTAAACTTTTGGGGTCACTTTGTAAAAACACAAAAGTCCACTACTTCATGTAATTACAACTAGAACCCAAAAATTTCCACAAAAAATAAAACTTCATTAAAGGAGTAGAACAATTTGTCCTTTTAGTGATTTTGGACCTTTACGTAAAAACGTAAACTTTTGGGTCAAAATGCAAATACACAAAAGTATCAAAACTTTATATAATTGCACAAAAGCCCCACAAGGACCCTAATTGAGTAGGGTGGCTGATTTTGAAGCAAAGTAATAAAAAAAATTTCAAAGTTTTTTGTAAGTGGGGTGTGTGTAATGGAATAAATCATTACATACCTACCCACTAAAATTTCTTTAATTTTTCAAAACAAATATCTAATATATTTAAACATTAGAAATATTTCAAAACAAAAACTTTATGAAATAAATCAAAACTTTGAATCAAAACACCAAACCTTTTGTTCTTGGCAAGAACATATCAAGAACAATGAAGAACATCCATGAAAACCCATAAGAGCTCCATGAACATTCTTCACCCAAAAACATACCAAAACCACTCAAACTTAAGGGAAATAACATACAACCATACTAGGGGACATAGGGGTTCCAAAAGTCACTTTAAAACACTTTTAACAAGTCAAACAAGAACCCAAAAATCCACCCTTTGGATTTGGCCGAATTTCCCCAAAAACATGGCACCAAATTTTAGCTCCAAAATTCATGCTCATATGAACTACATCTACAACATTTGAGATGGCAAATTTTCTAACAAAATTTACATTCAAAGAAGCAAGAATAAAGCTTGTAACAATTACAACATTCAAATCACAAACTATGAACTACAAAACCCAAAAGGATTCACCAACTACTAGACTTAGGCTCTTGATACCACTTGAAGGAAGACTTGTGAAAAACATGTTCATTTAAGCAGCATCAATAGCATGCAATTAACAATTAAAGGCGGAATCATGCTTGTATGCACTTAAAACAAAACATTTACCCATGAAATTCAAAGCCTAGTAGATAGGTGAACCAAGACTCAACTCAAAACAAAGTGAGTTGAGAAATCAATACCTTTGTAGATTCCTCTTTGCATAAGCAAAGGCTAATCACCCAAAGAGAGGGCCTTCATTCCTTGCATCTTAGATCCATGGATTTGGATGGATGAAAAGGTTTCTCCAAGTTCCCAAAATTGAGAACCTCTAATGATTCATCACCAAGGCATAATGAAGAAGAAATGAGTGACCTTGGAGGAGTTTGATTGCTAGATGATCCCTCCAAGGTGGCCTAAATTTTAGAGAGAAAGGAGAGCTTGTGTTCTCATCCTTTCCCCAAAAATTACCATATCTAAATTTTAGGCTATAAAGTCCTTTATATAGTCCCTTCAAATAAGTGACCTAATGGACCAAAAGCCCTATTCTTCTAACATGGCAAGCCTATAGGGTTTATTGGGCTTTCAAGCCCTTTGTTTATTCAAGTTGTCATACAACTTGAGTTAATGGGCTTGACATTCAAATCCCATTGGGCCTTGCGGCCCAAAACTAACCCGAGGTCTTTAACGAACTTATTCGTTTGATTAATTAACATATTAATTAATCCTAGCCTTAGATAAATAATTAAACCATTTAATTATTCTTACTCATCTCCGTTGTTTCTTCAAACTCCACCTTACTCGGTGAACGATCCATTAGGTTCCTTTTAGCGAGGCAGTGGGCGATTAAAACTCTTTCTAATCGATTGTGAATTGAAACTTACTTTCAATTCTCCCGTTAGTGATAATACACTTTTAGGGCTTCCACAAACCATGGTTGACGCCTAGCAGCATGTCATGGTTACCCAAGCTAATCAGAAGAGGTGGCGAACCTATTCAGTTTTAGGATTACAAATGCAATACGGTCTTTCTCTAATACAATACTCTTGACCACATTGTTTGGTTTGATAGTTTATTCATGTCTACTATCCAATGTGAGTCTTGTGCTTATATGATTACCTTGAATGTGATTTGGAACACATTCCTAAATCTCATTCATACTTTGGCCAAAGATTCTTAATCATATCATAGAGTATTCTCCCTCAAACGGTTTGAAGGTTAGAGATCCCTTGTTGCACATTCACTTGCCTCCATGGCTAAGTGGCTTAACCCCAACGATGCCATGGACACCCTCCTGATGGAGTGACTTTGACATAATCAAAGATTAAGGACCTAACCACAAGACAACTGTGATGCCTCAGGTCAAAAGACTAATTTGCATTATCCCAACCATGAGTTCTCATGTGACATGAATATGAGAACTCTTCGTTGATCGTGTTCAGTGAACTCATTCTCTATTGAGCACCTACGTACTTGTCTTGATGTCACACACACCAATTACTCGAGACTAGTCACTCTCCCTGAGAGAAGACATAGCACGTACTGATCTTAACGGACTGTCAATGCCCAATTGACAATCCTATGATCAGGAACGTTTAGGATGTGTCAACGAAAGAATGGTCTCATGAATCTAACTTCTTTAGATCGCATTCTTCCAATCACATATTCCTTGGACTTATCGTTTAAGCATATAACATTTATATGAGACGGCTCAAACAATAATCTTTGCCCTTTACATTTAGACTACATTAGTTTGAAATGTCCGTAAAGTATCATCATATAATTGGTTTTAGGGCACATTTCCAACAGTTTGGTGTGCAATGAGGAATCTTTACCCATCCAAGAGACATTCCCTGATGAGCAATTGCTGTCCATTAAGATATGTGAACCTTGGTATGCCGATTTGGTGAACTTTTTGGTGTCAAAATGTGTTCCAAGTACCATAGCTAGGCACCAACATGATAAATTAAAGAAAGAGGCACGGTTTTATGTATGGGATGACCCATATTTGTGGAAGTTTTGTGCAGATCAGATTGTGCGTCGTTGTGTGCATGATTGTGAGTTTAATTCGATTCTAACCTTTTGTCACACTTATGCATGTGGTGGACATTTTGGCACACAACGCACTGCTCTTAAGGTGTTAGAATGTGGTTTTTATTGGCCTACAATCTTTAAAGATGTTAGAACTTTTTGTTTAACTTGTGATCGTTGTCAACGAATGGAAATATAGGTGCAAGGGACCAAATGCCGCAAACACCCATCTTTAATGTTGAAATTTTTGATGTTTGGGGCATTGATTTCATGGGCCCCTTCCCATCTTCGTTTGGTTTTACTTATATTTTTCTTGCGATGGATTATGTCTCAAAATGGGTGGAAGCCAAGGCCACCCGTACTAATGATTCTCGAGTTGTTGCAGATTTTATAAAGACTAACATTTTTGCTAGATTTGGGATGCCTCGAGTGCTTATTAGTGATGGAGGGTCTCACTTTTGCAATTGTACCATAGAGGCGTTGCTCAAGAAGTATCAAGTCACACGTAAGGTTTCAACACCTTACCATCCCCAAACTAATGGCCAAGCCGAGGTGTCCAATAGAGAAATCAAGCAAATCTTGGAGAAGACTGTTGGACCAACAAGAAAAGATTGGAGTGTGCGTTTGGAGGATGCATTATGGGCTTATAGAACGGCTTACAAAACACCCATAGGGATGTCCCCTTTTCGGCTAGTCTATGGCAAGCCATGTCATCTCCCCGTGGAGTTAGAACACAAGGCTCATTGGGCAATCAAGACATTCAACATGGACATAGATGCGGCTGGAATGCATAGAAAGTTGCAATTCAATGAACTTGAGGAGCTTAGGCGTGAAGCATATGAGAATGCTTGCATTTACAAGGAAAAGACCAAAGCTTTCCATGACAAGATGATCCGAAGCAAAACATTCTCCATAGGGCAAAAAGTTTTACTTTTTAATTCTCGCCTTCGTTTATTTCCTGGTAAGTTACGTTCTAAGTGGATTGGACCTTTTGTTGTTACTAAAGTTTTTCCATATGGCGCAGTTCAAATCCAAAGCTTGAGGAATGGCCAAGAATTCAAGGTGAATGGGCATCGTTTGAAGCCCTATTATGCAAATGTTGAAGGGCAGATTGTAGAGGACATCACACTCCATGTTGTGGGCTCTAAGTGAGGCTAAGAAGCATGTTCGTCCGGCTGCACGACGTTAAAGCAAGCGCTTCTTCGAAGGCAACCCATGCATTCAACTAGAGAGGATTTAGGCAATTCACCAATTCATGCCACAAAAATCAGATTTGCGTTTCTCAATCTCTATCTCTTTATTGTTTTTATTTTGTCATGTTAGTTAGTTTATTTTGTTTGTTTGAATGTGAGTCTTTGTTTGAAACATTGAGGACAATGTTTGATTTAAGTGTGGGGGGTGTAAACAAGTTGTTTTTGCATGAAATTACTTGATTTTCGTGGGATTTTATCACCTATCACTTATAATGTTGTTTCTCACTGTTTTTAAGTGTTTCTAGAGTGTTTTGAAGTGTTTTCATGTCTTTTGTTCAGAAAATCCGAAAATTTACAAAAAAAAAATTGCAAAACAGTTTTGAAAAACCCAAAATGAGTTGTTTTAAAGTTGTTTTTGTGTGTTTGTTTGTGTCTTAGGTTACCTTCCAACACAATGATGAGGATTTGGTTTTTAATTGCATGACTATTAAAGAATGTTGTAAACATGGCTGGAAGTTGATTTATGCTTGGTTATGGTTATAGCTTATGAATTCACATGTAATTACAAAGAGAAAATCAGTTTTTGTAACATGCTTGAAGGAAGGAACTCAAACTAAAGCTACATCCTTGAGAGACTTGAGCCTATAACGTTCTTTGGAGAGTATAATCTGTGATTTTTTGTTTTCTAAAGTCGTTGCATGATCTCATCATTCTTTGCTTGGTTGCTACTTGGAATGTATGTCATTATAGTTCCAAATACTAGAACTCATGCCCATTTCATTCAAAGCATGATATTGATTGCATAACATACAATAAGATGAAGTTGTTAGTCAAGCCAAAGCCAAAAAGCCTAAACCTTTTCATATGTATTGTAGGATTAACCCTTTTGAGCCTTTCAAGCCTATTTTCTTTGTTAGCCACACCATCCTTACCTAGCCTGGATTAGGACTTTCCATACCTTTGTTCTTAAAGGATAGTGAAGCACGACTTAGAATGGACTCCTTTTGATCAAAATATTGCAGAAAATGAGTGTGGGGGAAGATGAGAGGGCACGGCAAAAGAAGGAAATAAAGAAGAAAAAAAATTTTGCGGAAAAATAAAAAGAAAATAGAAAAGTGTTGAAAAGAAAGAAAAAGAGTTGAAAAATAAGTGAGAATGATCTCACAAGTGTTGGTTATTGAAGGAAGGGTCCAAAAGAGTGAATTTGACCCTAAAAGTTGCATGAATCTTCCCTTGTGTTTAAAAGTTGATTTCTGCCATTAAAAGTGAGTTTAAGTGTCAATTTCATTACTTTGCTTCCTATTGCTTTAAGAACCTTTGTTTATCCTTTACCTTTCTTTGTTAGCCAATACCCTTAGCCCTGTTACAACCCTCAACTTCTATCTTGATGTTATGTGTTCAATATGTGGAGTTTGAATTTGGTATGAGCATATGGAATCACTGGTTCTCGTTCTAAGTAGTAGCATTCCATTCATGAGATCATATTCATGCCATTATGACATATGTGAGTGTTAGTCTTCATATTTAAATCAATCTTCTCACATATACCTAGTGTAGGGTGTGAAGTTAGAAAATATGTGTGAAAATAGAGTGCATTCTAGTGAGGAATTGAGGGAATTCTCTAAGGCATGTTACTACATTCAAAATATTTTTTTAATTGATTAAATGTGAACTAATAAGTAGTAGCTATGATTAAGTGTTTGTTGAAGTGTAAAGAAAGCTAAAAACCATGGGAATGATGTTCTTTAATGTGTCATGTTCGTTGGAAATCCCTGAGGTACATGTTGGAAGGTTTAGAATGTGTTTGTTTTGTTTTGGTTTCTTTTGTTTTGTTTTGCTCGAGGACTAGCAAAAGCTAAGTGTGGGGGAATTTGATAGGAGCATATTTAGGCGACTTACTTAGCTTGTTTTCGTGCTTTTATGTTGTTAATTCATAGTTGATTTAGTAGTTTAAGCCATTTTCGTGTGTTTTTAGGTTCATATGGCTAAGGAAGCAAATAGGTGCATTTTGGAGCAAAATTGGGCTTGGAATGGATAGCTTATGCTTGAACCAAAAGGAATGGACGAAATTGAAGACCTAAAAGAGTTAGGATTCCTAATCACAAGAGGATTCCTAATCAAATGAGGAATCTTAGTCAAAGAAGGTTTCCTACTTGAAGTAGGAAAGTTAAGCCAATGTTTCCTATTTTGGTTTAACCTTTCCTAATCCTTAAAGACTCCATGTTTCAGCAATATCAAGGACTTCTACCTATTCTAGGTCACAAAACAATGTTCTCTTACAACCTAAATTCCTTGCCGTGTATTCCCTTGATGTTTCCCTTCCTTGCCGAGCAAGGGAGGGTCATTCTTTCTTATTCTAAAGCATTCAAACACATCCCTTTTTCATATCAAACTCAGCCATAACTCACATACCCTTTTCTATTCCAAAATCCTTTCCTAAATTCAAAAATAAAGAGCATTCCCTTTCTTGCACTCCTTTGCCGCAAGTTACTTCCTTTTCCCTTTAATTTCTGACTTTGTGTTTCTTATTCTTGAAGGATTTGGAGTTAATTCTTGATAGGAGCATATTCATGCGACTTAAATGGCTTGTTCTCGTGCATTTACGTTATGTTTCTTTAGTTATTTTAGTACTTTAAGCTATTTTCGTGTGTTTGTAGGTCCACAGGGCTAAAGGAGCAAAAAGATGCATTTTGGAGACTTTTGGAGCACTTTTGGGCTAAGGATGGATAGCTTATGCTTGGAGCCAAAGTGTTGGACGAAATTGAAGTCCTAATTGAAGACCAAAGTGTTGGAACCTTGTTCCCTTTAGTTCTAGGACATTTAAACCTTTCCTATATCCATTGCACATGCATTCCTTTAATCCACATGCATCTCCATAAATCATCCAACACACTTTCTCTCCCAAAAACCGTACACACCATTCACCCTAGATTCTAATCAGCCATTCACCAAAACCATTTCCCTTTGTGCCGTGCACATGCATACACACTTCATTTCAGCCACATGCAACCATTAAACATTCAATCATCTCACTCCACTTAATGCCGTGAGTTCCCATCAGATTTCCAACCTAATTCACATGCATTCCATCCTTTAATTCACCCACATGCACTCATAATCATTCACACCTTGCATTCACATGCATTTCCAACCTAATCACTCACCCACACAATCTGCCATCATTCACACAAACACCATCATTGCCGTGCATCCCATTCCATCTCCCATTTCAGATTTCATTCCATTCATTCCAGCCAAGCCACATGCACTCCCTTTAATTAATTCATCCTAGCTGTCAAAGCACATGCACATTCACCCTAATCATTCACATAGCTTTAATTCACATGCAAACACATTGCATTACCATTCACCACCAGAAAATCACCATCATTGCCGTGAGTTTCATACACTTTCCAGCCATTCCACATGCCATTGTCATTCCACTTCATTTCACCTTGCATTTTCAGATTATTCCTTCATCATTGCACCACACATGCAGCCACATAGTCATTGCACATGTTTTCACATTCAATTTCAGCTTTCCAACCTAGCCACATCCACATGCATTCACTCATAATCATTCACCATCATTGCAGCCACATTTCCACCCACTTCCTAGCTGTCATGTTCCCTCTTATTTACCTATAAATAAGCATCCATTTCAGCCACAACATCATCTCATTCCATTCACAACACAACACACCACAAACACTTCCATTCCTTCTCTTTGCCGTGAGTTATTCTCCCTTAGAATCCAAATACCATTCCTCATCCATTTTCACCACTCCCCAAACCATTCACACCATCAAACTATCCTTAGACCTTGTGCTACAACGAAGAGGAAGATAAGAGGGCCTAAACGTTCATACAATTCAAGTTTGAGTTGTTGGAATGTTTAGGTGTTTCTTTGATTTCAATGTTTAATTTCAATACTCTTTGTTTTGTACGAATGAGGAATGGAAGAGAAGAGGGCCTAAACGTTCATACAATTCAAGTTTGAGTTGTTGGAATGTTTAGGTGTTTCTTTGATTCTCTTTGTTTTGTATCATGAGGAACTAAACCCCCCTTGGCTAGGGGGGGATTCGAAATATATGTTTATGCTTGCGTTTTGATTTGATTACTTCTAATTGCATTTCATAAGTCGTGGATTCAATTTGTTTAACTGTTTGATTGATAACTTATTTATGTATGTTTATTGAGAGTGCACGCTTAATTTTCATGCATAAATATGACGCTAGAATATAAGTGAGTTTCACCTAATAGTTACGAACTTATATTCACAAGTAGTGGAGGTTGCTTATAAATAATCGCGTTAAACGAATTCTTGGCATAAGTTTCATGCAATCATAGTAACGAATGCCTCGTCAACACTTATAATTTTCATAGAGCGTAATGATTCTTGCTTGTATCTCTATTATGCAATTATGTAGGGGACTTGTGGGAAATGTTTTGGGTTGTCGTATGCAATCATCCAATTCAATAACGTTAGGAAGATTTGAAGGTTAATTTAAGCAGACCTAATTAACCCGGGGTGATGAGTTTCATAATTTATTGAAATGCAATTGGAAATCTTTTTATTATGCAAGTGTAACATGTGTGGAGATGAACCCCTTGGCTAGCATCCATTCATTCCATTTCATCAATTTTATATTTACATTCTGTCTAGTTTGTTACTTTGTTTTGTTATTTCAATTTTCATCAAAACAAAACCCCCCTTTACTTTCTTGTTCTATAGTGTTTAGAATCTGTTTAATTTGTGTTTTAAAGTGTTTTGAATCCACCTATAATCTTAAATTCGTCCAAATTTGTGTTTAAGGTCAGAAACTGCCTAGTTAGTGTTTTTAGGCAGTTTTGAGTCTTTTGAACTTGTTTTGAGTCCTTTGAGTCTTTGTATTGTCCAAATTAGTTAGAAAGTGTTTTGATTTGTGTTTCTAAGTATTTTGATTCAAGTTTTCATCCAATTTCGTCCAAATTAGTGTAGGTGCTCAAAACTGCCCAGAAAGTGGTTTTTAGGCAGTTTTGAGTCTTCTAGTTGCTGTTTTGGGTTTTAGGTTTGTTTAAGTGTTTTAACTTTTAGTTTTGCATTCTTTGAGTCAAGTTTAGTGTTTTAAACTTTGTTTTTGAGTTTTTAAGTCAGTTTCCAAGTGTTTAGCAATCCCTCCTAATCCCCGGTTAAGAACGATCCCTACTTATATCTATTCTACAATTGTCAAAAAGAGGGTTTAATTTGTGTGCGTATAATTCTCGCGTCGTTGTAGTATAGTGGTAAGTATTCCCGCCTGTCACGCGGGTGACCCGGGTTCGATCCCCGGCAACGGCGCCAAAATTTGATGCGAGAATTATACGCACACAAATTAAACCCTCTTTTTATCAATTGTAGTATAAGTATAAGTAGGGATCGTTCTTAACCGGGGATTAGGAGGGATTGCAAAATCACTTGGAAACTGACTCAAAAACGTAAAAACACAATATAAAACACTATACTAGACTCAAAGAATGCAAAACTAAACTTTAAAACACCAAAACAAACCAAAAGACTCAAAACAGCACCAAAACACTCAAAACTGCCTTAAAAACACTTTCTGGGCAGTTTTGAGTACTTTGAGTACTTTGGACGAATTTGGGTAATAACTTGAATCAAAACACTTAGAAACACAAACTAAGACACTTTAACACTAAACTAATTTGGACAATACAAAGACTCAAAGGACTCAAAACAAGTTCAAAAGACTCAAAACTGCCTAAAAACACTAACTAGGCAGTTTCTGACCTTAAACCCAATTTTGGACAAATTTAAGTTGTAACTTGACTCAAGACTCTTAAAAACACAAACTAAGACACTTTCTAACTAATTTGGACAATACAAAGACTCAAAGGACTCAAAACAAGTTCAAAAGACTCAAAACTGCCTAAAAACACTAACTAGGCAGTTTCTGACCTTAAACCCAATTTTGGACGAATTTAAGTTGTAACTTGACTCAAGACTCTTAAAAACACAAACTAAATTGATTTCTAACTAATTTGACAATAAAGTAGAGGGGGATTTAGGGTTTGACGAAATTAAACTAAATGAACAAATTGCAATTAAAACAGAATGTAAATATGAAATGGATGAATTGGAATGAATGGATGCTAGCCAAGGGGTTCATCTCCACACATGTTACACTTGCATAATAAAAAGATTTCCAATTGCATTTCAATAAATTATGAAACTCATCACCCCGGGTTAATTAGGTCCGCTTAAATTAACCTTCAAATCTTCCTAACGTTATTGAATTGGATGATTGCATACGACAACCCAAAACATTTCCCACAAGTCCCCTACATGATTGCATAATAGAGATACAAGCAAGAATCATTACGCTCTATGAAAATTATAAGTGTTGACGAGGCATTCGTTACTATGATTGCATGAAACTTATGCCAAGAATTCGTTTAACGCGATTGTTTATAAGCAACCTCCACTACTTGTGAATATAAGTTCGTAACTATTAGGTGAAACTCACTTATATTCTAGCGTCATATTCATGCATGAAAATTAAGCGTGCACTCTCAATAAACATACATAAATAAGTTATCAATCAAACAGTTAAACAAATTGAATCCACGACTTATGAAATGCAATTAGAAGTAATCAAATCAAAACACAAGCATAAACATATATTTTGAATCCCCCCCTAGCCAAGGGGGGTTTAGTTCCTCATGATACAAAACAAAGAGAATCAAAGAAACACCTAAACATTCCAACAACTCAAACTTGAATTGTATGAACGTTTAGGCCCTCTTCTCTTCCATTCCTCATTCGTACAAAACAAAGAGTATTGAAATTAAACATTGAAATCAAAGAAACACCTAAACATTCCAACAACTCAAACTTGAATTGTATAAACGTTTAGGCCCTCTTATCTTCCTCTTCGTTGTAGCACAAGGTCTAAGGATAGTTTGATGGTGTGAATGGTTTGGGGAGTGGTGAAAATGGATGAGGAATGGTATTTGGATTCTAAGGGAGAATAACTCACGGCAAAGAGAAGGAATGGAAGTGTTTGTGGTGTGTTGTGTTGTGAATGGAATGAGATGATGTTGTGGCTGAAATGGATGCTTATTTATAGGTAAATAAGAGGGAACATGACAGCTAGGAAGTGGGTGGAAATGTGGCTGCAATGATGGTGAATGATTATGAGTGAATGCATGTGGATGTGGCTAGGTTGGAAAGCTGAAATTGAATGTGAAAGCATGTGCAATGACTATGTGGCTGCATGTGTGGTGCAATGATGAAGGAATAATCTGAAAATGCAAGGTGAAATGAAGTGGAATGACAATGGCATGTGGAATGGCTGGAAAGTGTATGAAACTCACGGCAATGATGGTGATTTTCTGGTGGTGAATGGTAATGCAATGTGTTTGCATGTGAATTAAAGCTATGTGAATGATTAGGGTGAATGTGCATGTGCTTTGACAACTAGGATGAATTAATTAAAGGGAGTGCATGTGGCTTGGCTGGAATGAATGGAATGAAATCTGAAATGGGAGATGGAATGGGATGCACGGCAATGATGGTGTTTGTGTGAATGATGGCAGATTGTGTGGGTGAGTGATTAGGTTGGAAATGCATGTGAATGCAAGGTGTGAATGATTATGAGTGCATGTGGGTGAATTAAAGGATGGAATGCATGTGAATTAGGTTGGAAATCTGATGGGAACTCACGGCATTAAGTGGAGTGAGATGATTGAATGTTTAATGGTTGCATGTGGCTGAAATGAAGTGTGTATGCATGTGCACGGCACAAAGGGAAATGGTTTTGGTGAATGGCTGATTAGAATCTAGGGTGAATGGTGTGTACGGTTTTTGGGAGAGAAAGTGTGTTGGATGATTTATGGAGATGCATGTGGATTAAAGGAATGCATGTGCAATGGATATAGGAAAGGTTTAAATGTCCTAGAACTAAAGGGAACAAGGTTCCAACACTTTGGTCTTCAATTAGGTCTTCAATTTCGTCCAACACTTTGGCTCCAAGCATAAGCTATCCATCCTTAGCCCAAAAGTGCTCCAAAAGTCTCCAAAATGCATCTTTTTGCTCCTTTAGCCCTTTGGACCTACAAACACACGAAAATAGCTTAAAGTACTAAAATAACTAAAGAAACATAACGTAAATGCACGAGAACAAGCCATTTAAGTCGCATGAATATGCTCCTATCAATTCTTTTCCTAAACTAAGTAATAAAGCCTTAGGATTCTTGCTTCCTTATAAAAACCCCTATGCCGCACCCTTATTAAACCTAATCACCCTTCCACACAACCTGCCTTCATTCATTCAGAAATCTATCCTTTGTTGCAGCCTTCCATCCAACCTTTCACCATTCCCCTACTTCTAAACCTTCATCCAAGCCTCCATACCCCAACCTAAACCCTTGCCGCACCACACGACCCTTCTAAATCCATTCAAAACCCAGAAATTCATCCACAAAACCACCCTAGACTCTTGTGCCGTGACTTAGCAAGGAAGAAGAGAAGGAAGACGAAGCCTTGGACGTTTGTGCATTCAAGTTGGAGTGTTGAACGTTTTTAGGTGTAATCTATCTTTTGTTTTGAATGTTTAATTCTATTTTCCTTTGTTTTGTTATGAACATGAGAGGCTAAACTCGTTTTAGCCTAGGGATGCTTTGAAACCATGATTACGTTCATAATATGAGTTGATAAATTCCAGTTGTGATTTCATAAATTGTGAATGCAATTTACTTAACTGTTTGATTCATTAAGAAATCAAATTCTAGATTTGCTATAGTGGCAGTGTATGTCGATGATATGAACTTAGTTGGAACCCCTGAAGAGCTCAATAAAACTGTTGAATATTTGAAAAGCGAATTTGAAATGAAAGACCTTGGAAAAACAAAATATTGTCTCGGTCTGCAGATCGAGCATTGTGCTAATGGAATTTTGGTCCATCAATTAGCTTACATTGAAAAAATCCTGAAGTGATTTGGCATGGACAAGGCTTATCTGTTCAGCACGCCAATGGTCGTTCGTTCTCTGGACATTAAGAAAGATCCATTTTGTCCAAAAGAAGATAATAAAATGGTCTTTGATCCAAAAGTACCATATTTGAGTGCAATAGGTGCTTTATTGTATTTGGCACAATGTCCTAGACCAAATATAGCTTTTTCAATCAACTTGTTAGCAAGGCATAGCTCTGCTCCAACAATTCATCATTGGACGGGAGTCAAAGATGTTTTACGATACCTTCTTGGAACAACAGACATGGGTCTTTTCTACTTAAAGAAATTCCATAAATGACCAGAGCCTTGTTGGATGTACAGATGCTGGTTTTCTTTGATCGGCATAAAGCCCACTCACAAACTGGATATTTGTTCACTAATGGAGATACGACGATGTTATAGCTCTTAACAAAGCAAACATTAGTTTCTACATTTTCCAATCACTTAAAAATACTTGCTTTACGTAAAGTAAGTCGTGAATGTTCTTAGTTAAGATCAATGATCCATCACATTTGCAATTCATATGGTTTAACTTCAAAGATAGACACTCCAACTATCATTCATGAAGATAATGCAGTGTGTGTTGCCTAAATGAAAGAAGGATTCATCAAGGGCGATAAGACTAAACACATATCTCCAAAGTTTTTCAGTGCACATGAGCTTCAAAAGACTAAAGTTATTGAAGTCAGACAAATCCATTCCAATGAAAATTTGGCAGACTTATTCACCAAGTCTCTACCAAAGTGCATGTTTTAGAAGCTAGTGGATAGTATTGGATTACGTCGGCTCACCAATTAGTTAAATTTGAAGAATGGGGAATCAGGGAGCATCCATGATACATGCCTATTGTACTCTTTTCCTTCAACTAGGAATTTTTCCCACTGGGTTTTTCCTATGAAGGTTTTAAAAAGGCAGCCTAGGCATACTTAACACTACATCAACAATCTAAGCACAGTTGTACTCTTTTTCCTTTGCTACGTTTTTTTCCCGTTGGGTTTTTTCGAGCAAGGTTTTAACAAGGCAACTGATGTTGATATGTGGTCATCCAAGGGAGAGTGTTGTAAAAGTTGTGGGAGTGAATGGCCATATGTTTTTAGCGAAAGGTGAGGAAGACCTTAGAATAGTAGCCTTGTTGTTGTTGTATGAGGTTTTACAAAAGGTACTCATTTTGCTTTTGTAAATCTTTATTGATGTGGCTCTATATAAAGATCATTCCATGTGTGATCACAGCACACATAAAAGAAAATAAGTGAAAGCAATAATAACAATATCCCCTCTTTTCTTTCTTTACCTACAACCTTTTGCGTTATAGTTACGAAAACAAACGGTGTGATACTTTGCACCTGCTTCGCTCATGTCCCTAACAAAGGTTATCTCTTTAACTTTTTCCTATTTATAACGGCTGTAAAAAAATTTCGAGTGGCAAAACGTGGTAATACTGATAGGAGCATATTTAGGTGACTTAGCTAGCTTATTCTTGTGCATTTGTGTTATTATTTCCTAGTTAATGTCGTATTACAACTCATTTTCATGTGTTTGTAGGTCCAAAGGGTTAAGGTACCAAGAAAGTGCAATTTGGAGTAGTTTTGGCCACTAAATGGATAGCACATGTATGGGCCAAGATGGATGGACGAATTTGGAGTTCAAAAGGCTAGGAATCTGATAAGAAGAGGAAGAAATTAAAGTCAAGACAAAGAGGATAAGGAATCAGCTCAAAAGAGGAAACATTATCCAAAACCTTATCTAACCTTATCCAACCTTATCCTATCTTATCCTAACCTAATCTTGTTCCACCTTAATCCTAGCTGCAAGTTGACCTACAAACCTAATTTCTAGAAGCCTTATCTAACCCTAAAAGGGTGCCACACCCTTCCCCCTTTTATCTCTTCTAGAAAACCCAAAATCAGCCACAAAACACCTAGTTTCTAGAAGGCCCAATTTTGGACGAATTTCCTAAACCTTTTTCCTTTTGGATTCTGATTTGTTAGGCCTCATTCCTTGTGGATTTGGGTTACACAAATCCTTTTATGAAACTAATTGGGCTAAACCCTCTCCTAAGTGGATTTAACTTACTTGTGCCGAACCCTAGGGCCCTAATCCATAAAATTTGCTAAGTGTAACCCTAATCTAATTAACCCTAGGACCAAATGCCGCAAACACCCATCTTTAATGTTGAAATTTTTGATGTTTGGGGCATTGATTTCATGGGTCCTTTCCTTTCTTCGTTTGGTTTCATGTATATTTTGCTTGCGGTTGATTATGTCTCAAAATGGGTGGAAGCCAAGGCCACCCGTACTAATGATTCTAGAGTTGTTGCAGATTTTATCAAAACTAACATCTTTGCTAGATTTGGGATGCCTAGAGTGCTTATGAGTGATGGAGGGTCTCATTTTTGCAATCGTACCATCGAGGCGTTGCTCAAGAAATATCAAGTCACACATAAGGTTTCCACACCTTATCATCCTCAAACCAATGGCCAAGCTGAGGTGTCTAATCGAGAAATTAAGCAAATCTTGGAGAAGACCGTTGGGCCAACAAGAAAAAATTGGAGCTTGCGTTTGGAGGATGCATTGTGGGCTTGTCGAACGGCCTACAAAACACCCATAGGGATGTCACCATTTCGGCTAGTCTATGGCAAACTATGCCATCTCCCTGTGGAGTTAGAACACAAGGCACATTGGGCGATCAAGACATTCAACATGGACATAGATGCGGCTGGAATTCATAGGAAGCTTCAATTAAATGAACTTGAAGAGATTAGGCTTGAAGCATATGAGAATGCTTGCATTTCCAAGGAGAAGACCAAGGCTTTCCATGACAAGATGATCTGTAGCAAAACATTCTCCATAGGGCAAAAAGTTTTACTTTTTAATTCTCGCCTTCGTTTATTTCCTGGTAAGTTACGTTCTAAGTGGATTGGCCCCTTTGTTGTTACTAATGTTTTTCCATATGGTGCAATTCAAATCCAAAGCTTGAGGAATGGCCAAGAATTCGAGGTGAATGGGCATCGTTTGAAGCCCTATTATGCAAATATTGAAGGGCAGGTTGTGGAGGATGTCACCCTCCAAGCCGTGGGCTCTACTTGAGGCTAAGAAGAACGTTCATCCGGCTACAAGACGTTAAACCAAGCGCTTCTTAGGAGGCAACCCATGCATTCAACTAGAGAGGATTTGGGCAATTCAACAATCCATTCCACCAAATCAGATTTGCGTTCCTAACTCTCTCTCTCTCTTTATTGTTTTTATTTTGTCAAGTTCATTAATTTTTGTTCCTTGTTTGAATGTGAGTCTTTGTTCGAAACATTGAGGACAATGTTTGATTTAACTGTGGGGGGGGGGGGGTAAACAAGTTGTTTTTGCATGTTTTTTGTGGGATTTTATCACCTATCATTTATAATGTTGTTTCTCACTGTTTTTAAGTGTTTTTAGTGTGTTTTGAAGTGTTTTCATGTGTGTGGATCAGAAAATCCGAAAATTTACAAAAAGATTGCAAAATAGTTTTGAAAAACCCAAAAAGAGTTGTTTTAAAGTTGTTTTTGTGTGTTTGTTTGTGTCTTAGGGTACCTTCCAAGACAATGATGAGGATTTGGTTTTTAATTGCATGACTATTAAAGAATGTTGTAAACATGGATGGAAGTTTGATTTACGCTTTGGTTTATGCTTGGTTATGGTTATAGTTTACGAATTCACATGAAATTACAAAGAGAAAATCAGTTTTTGTAATATGCTTGAAGGAAGGAACTCAAACTAACGCTACATCCTTGAGAGACTTGAGCTTCTAACGTTCTTTGGAGAGTATAAGTTTGTGATTTCTTGTTTTCTAAAGTCGTTGCATGATCTCATCATTCTTTGCTTGGTTGCTACGTGGAATGCATTTCATTATAGTTCCAAATACTAGAACTCATGCCCATTTCATTCAAAGCATGATATTGATTGCATAACATACAATAAGATGAAGTTGTTTAGTTAAGCCAAAGCCAAAGAGCCTAACCCTTTTGCATATCTTTTTGTAGGACTTTTGTATCAAGCCTATTTTCTTTGTTAGCCACATTATCCTCACCTAGCCTAGATTAGGACTTTCCATACCCTTGTTCTTAAAGGATAGTGAAGCATGACTTAGAATGAATTCCTTTTGAGCAACATATTGTAGAAAACAGCGTTGGGGAAGGTAATAGGGCACGGCAAAGAAGAAAATAAAGAAAAAAAAATTCGTGGAAAAATAAAAATAAAACAGAAAAGTGGTGAAAAGAAAGAAAAAAGTTGAAAAATAAGTGAGAAGGAACCCACAAGTATTGGTTGTTGAAGGAAGGGTCCAAAAGAGTGAATTTGACCATAAATGTTGCAAGAGTCTTCTTTTGTGTTTAAAAGTTAATTTCTACCATCAAAAGTGAGTTTAAGTGTCAATTTCATTACTTTGCTTCCTCTTGCTTTAAGAACCTTCATTTATCCTTTACCTTTCTTTGTTAGCCAATACCCTTAACCCCTGTTGCAACCCTCAACTTCTATCTTGATGTTATGTGTTCAATATGTGGAGTTTGAATTTGGTATGAGCATATGGAATCACTGGTTCTCGTTGTAAGTAGTAGCATTCCATTCATGAGATCATATACATGTCATTGTCGTAAATCCAGAAAATGCTTTCTTTGTTATAACATATGTGAGTGTTAGTCTTCATGTTTAAATCAATCTCCTCACATATACCTAGTGTAGGGTGTGTAGTTAGAAAATTTGTGTGAAAATAGAGAAGCATTCTAGTGAGGAATTGAGGGAATTCTCTAAGGCATGTTACTACATTCAAAATGTTGTTTTAATTGATTAAATGTGAACTAGTAAGTGGTAACTATGGTTAAGTGTTTCCTAAAGTGTAAAGAAAGCCAAAAACCGTGGGAATGATGTTCTTTAATGTGTCATGTTCGTTGAAAATCCCTGAGGTACATGTTGGAAGGTTTAGAATGTGTTTTGTTTTGTTTGATGTTTCTTTTATTTTGTTTTGCTCGAGGACTAGCAAAAGCTAAGTGTGGGGGAATTTGATAGGAGCATATTTAGGCGACTTAGTTAGCTTGTTTTCATACATTTATGTTATTAGTTCATAGTTATTTTAGTAGTTTAAGCTATTTTCGTGTGTTTTTAGGTTCATATGGCTAAGGAAGCAAAAAGGTGCATTTTGGAGCATTTTGGAGCAAAATTGGACTTGGAATGAATAGCATATGCTTGGAGCAAAAGGAATGGACGAAATTGAAGACCTAAAGGTGTTAGGATTCCTAATCACAAGAGGATTCCTAGTCAAAGAAGGTTTCCTATTTGAAGTAGGAAAGTTAAGCCATGGTTTCCTATTTTGGTTTAACCTTTCCTAATCCCAAAAGACCTCATGTTTCAGCAACATTGAAGACTCCTATGCATTTTGGGACACAAACCAAGCCTTCCTTGCAACTTAACAATCCTTGCCGTGCACCCCATAAACTTTCCCTTCCTTGCCGTGCAAGGGAGGTCCTTGTTTCCTATTCTATGTCATAAAACCACATTCCTTTACATACCTTTTCCATCCCGAATCCTTGCCTAAATTCAGCATTAAATCACATTCCTTTTCATTCAAACCTTTGCCGCAAGTAACCTTTCCTTTCTTCCCTTTGATTTTTGATTTCATATCTCCTTTTCCTTATGGATTTGGGGTGAAATCCTTTCCTAAAGTATGTAATAAACCTTAGGATTCTTGCTCTCAAATAAATACCAAAGCCGCACCCCTCATTCAACCCTAATCACTGACCCACACAATCTACCATCCTTCATCCTTTCTTCCTAAGCTTTGCCGCAGCCTTCAACCCTTCTTCCACCATTCATACACTTCCATACCTCCACCTAAACATCCATACACCATCCCCAACCTTTGCCGCACCACTCTACCAACCTAAATCCATTCACAACCCAGAAATCCATCCAACAACCACCCTAGAACTCTTGTGCCGCAACCTTGCAAGGAAGAGTAGAAGAAGAAGAAGCCTTGGACGTTTGTGCATTCAAGTTGGAGTGTTGAAGCGTTTTTAGGTGTAATCTATCTTTTGTTTTCAATGTTTAATTCAATTTTCGTTTGTTTTGTTGTGAACATGAAAGGCTAAACTCGTTTTAGCTAGGGGAGGCTTTGAAACCATGATTACATTTACGATATGACTTGATTAATTCCAGTTGTGATTTCATAAAGTGTGAATGCAATTTACTTAACCGTTTGATGGATAACTTATTCTTGTATGTTGATTAGGGAGGCCTACTTAATTTGCATGCATGAATTTGGTGCTAGAATATAAGGGAGTTTCACATAATCGTCACAAACTTATATTCACAAGTAGTTAAGGTTGTTTTCACAATCATGTTAAGTAAATTCCTAGCATGAGTATCATGAGGTCATAGTTACAAGTGCTTTTGTCAATACTTATGATTTTCATTGAACGTAATGATCTTTGATTGTATCTCTATTATGATGTCATGTAGGGAACTTTTGAGGAATGCTTTGGGTTGTCGTATGATGTCATCCAATCCAATAACTTAAGGAAAATCTGAGGGTTAATTAGTGATGTCGCGGTTAATCTGGGGTGTTGAGGTTCATGGTTTATCGGAAAAGCAACTGGAAATCAACTTGTGTTTGAATGTATCATGTGTGGAAAAGTATCCTCTAGCTATCTAATCATCCGTTGGTTTTCCCAAATTCGTCCAAATCTCTTCTAAGTCTTTTAGTTACTTGTTTTTCTCTTAAATTCGTCCAAAACCCAATCCCCTTTACTTAATTGTTTCAAATCTGTCCTAAAGAGTGTTTTTGAGTCTTTTGAGTCAAAACCAATTCTATTTTCGTCCGAATTAAGTCCTCGAGTCTAAATTGAGTCTTTTTTATTGTTTTGCATTGTTTTGAGTCATATAAGTTTAGTTAAGAGTCTTTGAGTTTGTTTAAGCGTTTTTAAGCAAATTTTTCTATCTTTGAGTTAGTTTTCATTAGATTAGCAATCCCTCCTAATCCCCGGCCTAGAACGATCCCTACTTATATCTATACTACAATTGTCAAAAAGAGGGTTTAATTTGAGTGCTATTATTTACCACATCACTAACTAGTGTTTTTCCCATTGAATTCACCTAATTTAGTGCCTAATCTGTTTAGTTTACAATCTGCCCAATGTAATTAATTTCGTCCAAATCAATTCCCCATTTTATTAAGTGTGTTAGATTAGTTAGAAAAGTGTTTGAATCTGTCCAAATTAGTGTTTTGAGTCTAAGTTAGTTAAATTTTGTCCAAATCACCCTTTAGAGTCTAATTTGAGTCTATTTGATTGTTTTGTGCTGTTTTGAGTCTTTTTAATTTGTTTTGAATCATATAGGTCTAGTTAAGTGTTTTTCAGTTTAGTTTTGTGTCTTTAAGTCAGTTTAGAGTAGATTAGCATCCCTAGTTAATCCCCAGTTAGAACGATCCCTACTTGCGTATATACTACAATTGTCACAAATAGGGTTTAATTTGTGTGTCAAGTTAATTTTCACATCAGAGACTTACAAACATATTGTGATGGAGGCTCAAAAGTGGCAGCACTGTCAACAATTTTACTATGGCTGCTTTCGGCCAAATTGGGTGTGTTTAGGGCAGCCACTCCAATTCCTTCTTCGATAGTGGTTCTAGATGCATCCTTCTTGATTGGTGTTGAACGTTCCTGCCCTATATTTTTAATTACACCAATGGCAAAACAAGAACGAACATCATTAGGATTCTCAATAGATTCAGAAACTTTAAAGTTAATCATATCGCCACCAAACTCCATAGTTAAGGCTCCCTTGGCCACGTCAATCTTGGTGGTGTGGGCTGTTTTCATGAAAGGTCATCCAAGTAAGATTTGCAATGGTGGAGAGTCGGCTAAATCCTCCATGTCAAGCACATAGAAATCTGCAGGAAAAATCAAGTGGTCTACCTACACCAAAACATCTTCCAAAACTCCTCTCGGGTATGTATTAGATCGATCGGCTAATTGAATAATAACACCATCATTTTTAAGCTCTCTTAGATTCAAAGATGCATAAATAGAATATGGCATGACATTAATTGATGCACCTAAATCTAGCATAGCATGTTCAAACCTTGTATTACCAATTACACAAGGGATAGTGAAACTACCTGGATCTTTGCATTTAGGTGGCAGCTTTCTTTGCAACATTGCAGAGACATTCTCACTTACATGTACCACCTCTTTCTCCTGAATTCGTTTCCTTGCTATACAAAGCTTTTTCAAAAACTTAGCGTACTTCGGGATTTGCTTTATAGCATCAAGGAGCGGCATATTGACATGCACCTTCCTAAAGGTCTCCAGAATGTCTTTTTCATCCTCCTCTTTCTTAGATTGCATAAACCTGCTAGGAAAGGGCACATTTAGTGGAATAGAACTAGAAAAATTCAAATTTGGACTTGCCTTGGTGGTTTGGGATGGTTTTAAGGCTTTAGAGGGCTGCGGCAAGGATTGGTCTTCCCTTGCCGTGGCCCCTTGCTTCCTGTTCTTCTTCTTGCAGCAACTTTTTCTCCTCGTTAAGGCCTTGTTTGGATGGTTTTGGGTGACTTCCAAGCTCCTTGCCACTTCTCAACATAATGGCCTTGGCGGTTTCAAAGCCCCCCTTTGGATTCACAACGGTTGAACTAGGAAGTTTGCCTTGTTCTCGAAACTGCCCAAGGAACTCTGAAATCTGCCCCATTTGCTTCTCCAATTCATCCACCTTTTTGGCTTGATTTTGCATTGCTTGGGTTTGATTTTGGACTCCCTGCGCCAAAGTGGTTAATAATTGAACACTTTGATCATTATCCATGGATGAACCTATTTTTGGTTGGGCAGATTGTTGTGGGGAATGCTGTGGTGGCTGCATAGGTCTTGAATAAAACTCCTCAAATGGCTGCCAATATCTTCTTGTTAAACTTGTTGAGGTTCCCTCCACATAAAATTTGTACAATCTCTCCAATCTGAATAGTAAGTGTTGGAAAACAAGTTGTTCCTTGATTGATTATAGCCTTGATAACCCCAGGCACCTCCATTCTCAGTTAATTAAGGATGTTGATGAATTTGATATCCTTACCTATAGGACACACCAAATGTAGGGACACTTTGCATTGTGGTCCTTTCCATATACTACGACAACTGAGAAGTAAGATTCACAATTTGAGTTTGAACACTAGCAATTGTCATGTCTTGCTTCTCTAGTACCTAAAATCAAAGAAAGAAAACAAAATCAAATATCAAAAGTAAAATAAAAAAACAGAGGGATTAGCAATTTTATTAATCCCCGGCAGCGACGCCAAAATTTGATGTGAAAATTAATTTGCCACACAAATTAAACCCTATTGTTGACAATTGTAGTATATATGTACGTAGGGATCGTTCTAGACCGAGGATTAACTAGGGATGCTAATCAACACAAATAAGACTTAAAAACAATAAATTAGACTCTATAGACTCAAAACTGACTCAAAACACTCAAAACAGCAACAAACAATCAAAAAGACTCAATTCTAGACCTAACAAGTGATTTTGACGAAAATAAGAATTAACTTGACTCAAGAGACTAAGAGAAAAGAGATTTTGACTCAAATAACAAGACTCAATGAAAAGGGGAATGTTTTTGACGAATTTAAAAGTTCAAACAGAAACTTTGCATAAAACACTTTTATAAAAACGAATTTGGTGAATTGAAAAGGGTGAAATGCTAGTTAGAGGGTCCTTCTCCACACATGATATATGCATACAAACCAATTTCCAGTTATTATTGCTTTAGACTATGAATGACAATGCCCCAATTTAACTATGAAAAACACAAATTAACTTTCAGGTTTTCCTTAACTCATTGAATTGGACGGGATACGCATCACAACCAAATTATCCTTATCAAGTTCCCTAACTATGAAAAGCATGATAGAAAGACATATCAAAGGTCATTAAGTTCTTTGAAAACCATAAGCATTGACGAGGCATTTGTAACTATGAAAAGCATGATACTCATACCAAGGATTTACTTAACACAATCATGACTAATGACTTCCACTACTTGTGAATATAAGTTCATAACGATTAGGTGAAACTCCCTTATACTCTAGCATCAAATTCATGCATGAAAATTAAGTGTCCACCCTCAATCAACATACATAAACAAGTTTTGATAACTCAGATAAGCAAATCACATTCAAGACTTAAGAAACAATAACTGGATGTAATCAATTCATATAAAACATATAATCATGGCTTCGAATTCACCTCCAACTATAAAGAAATTAGTTCCACATAATTATAGAAATTAACAACAAAATCAACATAATTGTAAAACTAAAACAAGGATAGAAGACATCCCTGAGATGTTCCAACGCTCCCAAAAGCTTGGGCATAGGCACGGCACAAAGGCTTCTCCCTTCCTTCCTTCTCCTTGCTACGGCACACCTTTGAATTTTCTGATTTCTTTCTAAAAGTCCCCCCTATGTGGTGCGGCATATATGTCTATATATAGGGCTAGGGTTTCATGGCAGATTTGTATTGGAAAAAGGATTAGTTACATGGCAGAAACCAAGGAGAATAAGGAGTGGGTGCGGCAGATCCTTAGGGCTTCTAGAATAGGGTATTGTGACAGGTTTCTAGAAGGACAAGGGATAAGATATGTGGCACAAACTTAGGGCACGAAAATAAGGCTTCTAGGACCAGATATTTAGGTGATTTAATGTGAAATGGAGTCCTCTTTGCTGCTGGAATTAAGGTGGAACAAGATTAGGTTAGGATAAGATAAGATAAGGTTTGGATAAGATAAGGTTGTTTGGATAATGTTCCATGTTTCTTACTCTTTCCTTATCTTCTTTGTCTTAAACTTGTTTCTTTAGATTTGTAGCATGTTCCTAGCCTTTTTTGACTTCAAATTCGTCCATCCACCTTGCTCCATATGCAAGCTATCCATTCCAAGCCCAAAACTGCTCCAAATAGCTCCAAAATGCACTTTCTTGCCTTTTTTGCCATTAGAACCTACAAACACACGAAAATAGCTTAAAACACTATAATAAATAGAAACTAACTATGTAAATGCAAGAAAACAAGCGAACTAAGTCACATAAATATGCTCCTATCAATATATTGAAGTTCTTTAGCACCCAATGCAAAATAATGTTAATGAGATCATAAAATTTAAAGAAGGAAATTGAAAAGTGTTTGAGAGTAGAAACAAATAAACCCTCAAGAAAAGCATAGGCTCAACAACTCACATGGGTAGTCTCCACTATTTCTCTACATCATCGAAACATGGATAGTTTGTCCACCAAAATACTTGAGACATGGCAAAATGAATGGCAAAAAGAATGTGATGCAAAAACCTTCTAGGGAACCCTTTAGCAAAGGAAGAAAAATTTAGCAAGACATATACATCGCCATTAATAGATTAAAGTGATAACCTTAACAACTTATGTTTCCAAGCTCTTATTGTTTCCAACAAATTCTAACACCCAATCCCAAAATTTTAATTCCTAATCATCCTTTAAATTTTAAAACACAATTCACCACATAAAGATGTGTACATGAAAGCATGGAAGAAAATGAGATAAAGGAAGAGATTACAAGTATTTTTGGGCATCATGGAAGAAGGAATGACTTTAAAAATAATGAATTCTGAGCCAAAATTGTTGCCTTCATCATAGGATAAAAATATGTTTATTTTCACTTTTTGACCTTCTAAACCTCCCATGTCACATCCAGGCCTGGGCCCCCACCACATCCCGGGCTCGACTCTACCGTGGCACGGTATTGTCCACTTTGGGCCCCGACCACGCCCTCACAGTTTTGTTTCTGGGAACTCACACGAGAACTTCTCAGTGGGTCACCCATCCTAGGATTGTTCTCGCCCGAACTCGCTTAACTTCAGAGTTTTGATGCAATCTGAAGCCAGTGAGTTCCCAAAAGACCTCGTGCTATATGAAGGTGGGCATGTATATATAAGGCACATCACCCCCTTTTTGTTGGTTGATGTCGGATGTTACATCCCAATTCACAATGTAGGTCGAATTTCTCCCCCAAACCTATTCCAAAACATCATATGAAATATTCTAAACATGTTGGCATCATCAAATTAACTTGAAAAATATCCAAAATTAATTTAGGTAGCTAAGTTGATTATGACAAAAATATGAACTCAAAGTGCAATTTTGCAATTTCTTTGGCATATAACAACAAAACCACTCCAAACACATTTGAAATGACAAACCAAACATGTTCAAATCATCACGTGGGTAAAGAAATCAATATTATTAAACTTGGAACACAAAAACCTTAACTGTTGACCTTAAAAACAAAAATTCAAATGAATAAACCAAACTAACAAAAAAAACTAGTCTCCCCCCCCAAACCTAAATTAAACATTGTCCTCAATGTAAAATCACAACAAAAAGATGCACAATGAGTAGTATGGGCAAGAAAGAAGAAAATGCAAAACTAATTAACAAGGAAAAGAAAGACTGAACCTGGTTGGGTTGCCTCCTAACAAGTGCTTAGTTTAGAGTCCTTGGCCCAACTTGGCATGGCAATCACTCGTGAAAAGCAAGGGTCACAACATTCGTGTTTTGCTCAAAATTGGCAGAAAGATACGGCTTCAACCGTTGTCCATTAACTTTGAAAGTAGTATCCGTTGTATGATCACGAATTTCAATTGTTCCATACGGAAAAACCTGATCAACTGTAAAAGGACTAGACCATCGTGTTCACAACTTCCCAGGGAAGAGTTTCAACCGAGAATTAAACAAAAGAACTTGCTGACCAATATAGAACTCACGACAAAGAATGTGTTGATCATGCCACTTTTTGGTACGTTCCTTGTAGATTTTAGCATTTCCATATGCATCATTCTGAAATTCTTCCATCTCGTTCAATTGAAGAGCTCTCTTTTCTCCCGCTGCATCCATCTCAAAATTAAGCTTCTTCACTGCCCATAAAGCTTTATGCTCCAATTCCACAGGTAGATGACACGTTTTTCCAAACACCAATCGATACGGAGACATGCCAATTGAAGTCTTGAATGCAGTCTGATATGCCCACAACGTATCATCCAACTTTGCAGCCCAATCTTTGTGTGAAAGTCCCACATTCTTCTCTAAAATCTACTTGATTTCTCGATTGGAAATCTCAACCTGCCCATTAATTTGTGGATGATAAGGTGTAGCAACCTTATGCATGGTTCCATATTTCGCTAAGAGAGCATTAATGTGACGATTACAAAAGTGCTTGCCTCCATCACTAATAATGGCGCAGGGAGTGCCAAAATGAGTGAAAATATGCTTCCGGAGAAAATGAACAACAATCTTAGCATCACTAGTGGGTAAACCGATTGCTTCAACCTATTTTGAAACATAATACATAGCTAACAAGATGTATTGATTGCCATAAAACGATGGAAATGGTCCCATGAAGTCAATACCCCATACATCAAAAAGTTCAACTTCTAGAATATTATTCAACGGCATTTGTTGTCTACTTGAGATATTTCCAACACGTTGGTAGTGATCACATGCAGAAACAAAAGTATGGGCATCCTTAAACAATGTAGGCCACCAAAAACCAGATTGTAGTACTTTGGCAGCAGTCTTTGTAGCTCCAAAATGACCACTACATGCTAGAGAATGGCAATGTCGCAAGATTTCCTCCATCTCGTAATTCGGGACACACCGTCTTATACATTGGTCTGGACAAATGCTTCCACAAATACGGCTTATCCCAATAGTAATGTTTGACTAAATAAGTGAATCTTTTCTTCTGTTTCCAAGTCAAATCAAGAGGCATGATATCACTAACTAAATAATTGACATAATCTGCATACTAAGGAGTGACTAAAAATTAACGGTAAAGAGCTGCTCATTAGGGAATGTTTCGGAAATAGGAACTAAGTCGTTGTCAAGTTCATGATGCACAGTTCAAGAAAGATGATCTACCACCACATTTTCAGACCTTTTTTTTATTTTTTATTTTTATCCCATATCTCTAAATCAAACTCATGTAGTAACAACACCTATCGAATCAACCGAGGCTGTGCATCTTTCTTGGATAATAAATACTTCAAAGCTGAATCATCAGTGTAGACAATTACCTTTGAACCAATGAGATACGAACATAATTTGTCCAAAGCAAAGACAACGACTAGAAGCTCTTTCTCGGTAGTGGCATAATTCAATTGTGCGTCATTGAGAGTTCGAGTAGCATAATAAATCACATGCAGGAGTTTGTCTCTTCGTTGATCGAAAACTGCTCCAACAGCGTAGTCACTTGCATCACACATAATCTCAAAAGGTAATTCCCAATCCGGTGCAACTATCACAGGGGCTGTCATGATCTTCATTTTCAACACATTAAACGCCTCAAGACATGATGAATCGAATACAAACTCCACTTCTTTAAGAAGCAAGTTACATAACGGTTTTGTAATTTTTGAGAAATCCTTAATAAAACGAAGATAAAAGCCAGCATGACCAAGGAAACTTCGAACTCCTTTGATGGAAGTGGGTAGTGGTAATTTCGAAATTGTCTCAATTTTCGCCTTGTTTACCTCGATGCCTTCAACTGAAACTTTATGACCCAAAACAATCCCTTCTTTGCAAAACCGAGGACATATTATCCAGGCAAGAGTCAAACGATGAGCTCAAAACTGAGAAGTCATCCATGAATACCTCAATGCAACACTCCACCATGTCAGAAAAAATACTCATCAAGCACCTTTGAAAAGTAGCAAGTGCGTTTAGAATCTGATTATAACCAGAAGTACTGAAAAGGCATGTGAAGTCATATTTTCTTGGTCTTCCGGTGTAATTGGAATCTGATTATAACCAGAATACCCATCTAAAAAACAATAGTATGCAAATCCAGCAAGTCTATCCAACATCAAATCAATGAAAGGAAAAGGAAAATGATCTTTTCGAGTCCCATTGTTCAATTTCCTATAACGAGTGCATACCCTCCATCCTATTTTAATCCTTGTTGGAATTAACTCATTCTTGTCATTTTTCATCACTGTAACTCCACCTACTTTTGGTACCAAATGCAAAGCACTCACCCATTTACTGTCTGAAATTGGATATATTATTCCAACATCTAATAACTTCAAAATCTCAGCTTGAACCACCTCCTTCATATTTGGATTTAATTTGCGTTGATGCTCAACTGAAGGCTTGTAATTGTCTTCCAACAAGATCCGATGCATACAAATTGACAAACTAATTCCTTTGATGCCAGCAATACTCCACCCAATTGCCATTCTATGCCTTCTTAACACTCTTAATCATTTTTCTTCTTCAATATCACTCAAATTTTCAGAAATTATAATACGTAAAGTTTCAGATGCTCCTAAGTAAGCATACTTTAAATGTGATGGTAATGGTTTCAAATTAATGGTAGGTGTAGCTATGATATTTGGCTACGATTTTGAAGGTGCAGGTCCAAGGTCTTTGAACTCCAACCGTCCACTCTTTGCAACCGATTTAAAAGCATCCAAGTAAAGAGCACATTCCGCTAAAAGTTTATTTTCATCCTTTGAAGTAGCAGCATGAACTAGTGCAGCTTCCATAGGATCACTGGGCTTCTCAACTTTGATTTTTTTTAAAACCACTACATCTACTAGATCGACACGAAAACAATCTTCTGCTTCTCTTGGAAAACAAACTCCCTCTATCTTTTTGCTTGAGCGGAAGCTTTCTTTGAAGGATTGATAAGACCACATTTAGGCGACTTACTTAGCTTGTTTTCGTGCATTTATATTGTTAATTCATAGTTGTTTTAGTAGTTTAAGCCATTTTCGTGTGTTTTTAGGTTCATATGGCTAAGGAAGCAAAAAGATGCATTTTGGAGCAAAATTGGACTTGGAATGGATAGCTTATGTTTGGAGCAAAAGGAATGGACGAAATTAAAGACTCCAAGTTTCAGCAATATCAAGGGTTCCTACCTATTCTAGGTCACAAAACTTGTAACCTTAAGCATTGCCGTGTGTTTCCTTGTGTCTCCCTTCCTTGCCATACAAGGAAGGGCTTTGTTCCCTATTTTAAACACTTAAACACCTTACTTTCTCATACCTATTTCAGCCATAACCCACATGCACTCTTAATCATTCATCCATTTTCTCCCATTTCTATATTACACAACCATTGCCGTGCACATTCACCCCTAATTCCAGCCATCCCACTTCATCATTTCAGCCACCATGACATTATTCCTTCATCATTGCACCACATTCCAGCCTTGCCGTGCATAACCCACCACATAAATCATCACATGCACCCAAACAAGCCAAACCCGTGCATAACCTTGGCAATTCCAGCTTTCCACCAAGCAACATAGCTGTCATTCCACATGCATTCCCCTTGCAATTCCAGCCATCCCACTTCATCATTTCAGCCACCATGACATTATTCCTTCATCATTGCACCACATTCAGCCATTCACCCCTTTCTCCACACCTTGCCATGCACATGCATTCCCCTTTTGCAATTCCAGCTTTCCACCAACCAACCTAGCTGTTTTTTCACATGCATTCCCTTCATTATTTCAGCCACATATTCTCCCATTCTCCCTATAAAACTATGCATTCCCTCACCATCAAAGGGAGGATCCCCTTTTGTGCCGTGCCTTCCCTACCATTCCAGAACCCCTAACCCGTGCATAATCCAAACACCATCACTTCCATTTGCACCACTCCTCTTCCATTCCATATACAAATACCCTCCAAAACACTATCCTTAGACCTTGTGCCACAACAAAGAGGAGGAGAAGAGTGCCTAAACGTTCATACAATTCAAGTTTGAGTTGTTGGAATTTTTAGGTGTTTTCTCTCCTTGATATTCAATGATTAAATTTACTTATCTTTGTCTTGTACGTATGAGGAACTAAACCCCCCATGGCTAAGGGATGCCTTGAAACCATGATTACATTTATAATATGAGTTGATTAAGTCCAGTTGTGATTTCATAAATTGTGAACGCAATTTACTTAACCGTTTGACAGATAACTTATTCTTGTATGTTTATTAGGGAGGCCTACTTAATTTGCATGCTTGAATTTGGAGCTAGAATATTAGGGTGTTTCACCTAATCGTCACAAACTAATATTCACAAGTAGTTAAGGTTGTTTTCACAATCATGTTAAGTAAATTCTTGGCATAAGTTTCATGCAATCATAGTAACAAGTGCTTCGTCAATGCTTATGGTTTTCATAGAACTTAATGATTCTTGCTTGTATCTCTATTATGCAATCATGTAGGGGACTTGTGGGGAATGTTTTGGGTTGTCGTATGCAATCATCCAATTCAATAACGTTAGGAAAATCTGAGGGTTAATTAGTGCAATTCACGGTTAATCTGGGGTGTTGAGGTTCATGGTTTATCGGAAAAGCAACTGGAAATCAATTTATGTTAGAAAGTATCATGTGTGGAGAAGTATCCCTTGGCTATCCCATCATCCATTAGTTTTTCTTATTTTCGTCCAAAATCTGTGTTTTAAAGTTTTAAGTCACTTGTTTTCTTTTAAATTCGTCCAAAATCAAAACCCCCCTTCTTATTTGTTCCAAATCTGTCCAAAAGAGTCCTCTTGAGTCTTTAAAGTTTGTTTTGAGTCATATAAGTTAGTAAGAGTCTTGTGAGTCTATTTAAAGTGTTTTAAAACATATTTTTACATCTTTGAGTCAATTTTCATTAGATTAGCAATCCCTCCTAATCCCCGGCGTAGAACGATCCCTACTTATATCTATACTACAATTGTCAAAAAGAGGGTTTAATTTGAGTGCGTATAATTCTCGCATCAAATTTTGGCGCCGTTGCCGGGGATTAGCAAAGTTGCTAATCCCTTGGATTGTTATTTTCTGTTTAGTTTTATTTTGTTAAAGTTTTTTTTTTTTTTTTTATTTGTGTTTTGTTTTGTTTTGTTGATTTTAGGTACTAGAGAAGCAAGACATGGCACTTGCCAATATTCAAGCTCAAATAACAAATCTTACTTCTCTTTTGTCACAAACGCAAAGAGTTGGTACATTTGATCATAATCAATCAAGGAACGACGTGTTTTCCAATACTTACAATTCGGATTGGAGTGATCATTCAAACTCTATGTGGTGGGAACCTCAACATGTTCAACAAGAAGGTTATTGGCAGCCATATGAGGAGTTCTATTCAACGTCTATGCAGCCACCATAACCTCATATACAATATGCCCAACCAAACTCAGGTTTGTTAATAGATTATGATAAAGTTCTTAATGAATTAATTTCTTCGGTGCAGGGCTCACAAAACCAAATCGAGGAGGCTCAACAAGGAGAATATTGGCAACCATATGAGGAGTTCTATACAACACCTATGCAGCCACCACAACCTGCCCAAAGCAATGTAGGTAATTCAAGTGATAATGATAAGATTTTTCAATTACTTACTACTTTGACGCTGGAAGTCCAAACTCAAAACAAAGAGAGGCAAATCCAAGACAAGAGGGTGGACAACTTGGAGAAGCAAATTGGGCAGATAGCGGAGTTCGTAGGACAATTTCGTGACCAAGGCAAACTCCCTAGTTCAACCATTGTAAATCCGAAGGTAGGATTTGAAACCACCAATGCTATCACGTTAAGAAGTGGCAAGGAGGTTGGAACGGACCTTCAACCATCAAAATCAAATCACAAGGAAGATGAAAGATTGCAATTTGAGGAACAGGAACACACCCAACACACGGCAAGGGTGGAAACACCTTTCCCGCAGGCACCTATTGCTCCTACGCCATCCAATTCAGGTAAGGTTGTTCCAAATTTAATTCTCTCAAACCCCATTCCACCCAATGTCCCTATTCGTTACAGGTTCATGAATTCCAAGGAAGAAGAAAGTGAAAATGACATCTTGGAAGCCCTTCCAAAGATGCAAAGTATGGAATATCAAGAATTCGTCAAAGAGGATGTTCTTGAGGCAAACAACCCCAAAGAAGTTGAATTTTATGACACAGGACAAGGACCAATCCTCACACCACATCTGGCCGAGTGCAAAGTCCCTGAAACGTTCAAAGAAGATGTGTTTATCCTTGAGTTCTTATTGGAGCACATAGGTAAGCCACTTCCCCGAATTTCAATTTCCTTTTATACTAACAGGTTGTTGATGATTCAAGCACCCAATCTTGAATTTAAACCTTTACCGGATCAATTCAAGTATCACCTTCCATTCAAAGATATATTCCATGCCGTGGGTTCCAATTGAGCCTAAGAAGGTCTCATCCGGCTGCAAGACGTAAAAGAAAGCGCTACTTGGGAGGCAACCCAATACACTGAATAAAACAAAGCATGTTCATTGATTTCCGAGAAATTACAAGTGAGTACAAAAAAAAAAAAAAAAAAAAAAAAAAAAAAAAAAACATGAAGCCCCACTACGTGGCAACACTCTAGGAGCGGGAGGCATCGGAGCAGGAGGCATAGGAGCGGGAGGCATAGGAGCAGGAGGCATAGGAGCGGGAGGCACCGAAGATAGATCATTCGAGGCCCCAATACTTGGTGGAACGCTAGATGACGCAGGAAAAAGGTGTCTCTGGAAGAAAGACGCAAGCCTTTGACGGTCACTTTGAATTCGACCTTGAGATTCTTGCATCTCATCAAGCTTCCTCTTCATGCCTGTCGAATAATTATTTGCAAGCACGTGCAAACTTCTATTCTCGTGCTTAAGCTGTTTGATCTCTTGCTTGAGATTTTCCACCTCTCCCATCAATGATTCAACCTGACGGGATCGAGCAAGTAGGCGTTGGCCCATGTTGGACACAGAGCCCACGCACTGAACACTAAGAGCTAGGGACTCTTGAATAGCCAACTAATCGGACGGTCCTGAAAGCAGCTGACTATCTTTAGGAGTGAGAAGGTTCCGAGCTACTATCGTAGCTGTTGTTGCATCCGTCATCACAGAGTCTTCACCTGTAAGAGGGCCATTAGAAGATAAGAAAGACGGGCACCATACCTTACCCTGACGCGGCGCGACCGGATCACTGCTAAGACTCAAATCTAAGCAAATGTTAGATGGGTTAGATGGGTTAGCCATTTTTCAAGAAGTTAAAAGAGAAGGGTTGGATGGAGTAAAATCTCAACGGGCCTGAGACGATTTTCACGAATGGGCAATTTTCAAAGTGTGCATGTTAGAGGTGATCGATCACCTCTATAAAAGGAGAGGCAACACAATCACCAATTCAGAATTGAAGAGACACCACTCTTCAAAGCCGGATTTTCCTGCGTAAAGTTCGCCAACTCTTCAGACACAATCTCGGCTTTTCAGATAAAGCGTTCAACTTTGTCAAAAGATCTCTGACAAAGTTGAAGACGCGTGGATGTCTCTCGGCTTTTCAGATAAAGCGTTTAACTTTGTCAAAAGATCTCTGACAAAGTTGAAGACGCGTGGAGGTTGCCGACAAGTGTGGGTGATAAAGCCGCAATCTCAGCTTTTTAGATATATTTGTTGAAGACGCGTGGAGGTCATTGCCGCATCCGCACTACTACTTGCCATTACAATTCCTATATACATCAACATTCATGGCAAGGCATACACCCAAAAAAAAAAACGCATGACTTTCCTTCTCGGCCGAGAAGGTAGCTGCAACCAACCCTCTCAACATGCTTTCTTCTTCTCTTGAGAACACCTATTCAACCATTGATGTACCCCCAAAGAAGATACCAGATGCCTGGAGTACAGATGAGGCAAGAGGAAACGGTGGATCGAAGCATGTGGAGACAAGCGCAACAAATATATGTGCTGATTCATTCACTGCTTCTTCAAAAGCAAAAGTATCTCATATCATCAAGGGCGAAAGCAAAGGTATCTCATATCATGATCTTTCCCTGTCTTTTCCTTTGTCTTTGTTATTACTCGCATGGCAAAGTGAAAAGAGCAATCAGCCGGCACTTGGAGTCAGTCTTCCGATCTACCCTCTTCAGTACGAATTAGAAAGATTGAACAAAGAAACAGGTCATCACCTCCACCTCGTGCTTGCCTGCCATGTGTTAGAATCCTCCAGCCCAGTTCAAGATTAGCCTGTGGAAAATCAACGATTGGAAGAAACCAGAAAATCTTCCAGTCAAACTAAAGATCTAGCCTCAATGCAATCACCAAGGAGAAGATGGAATTTACACTCCATAACCAGATTTGCGTCCCTAAACTCTTCTCTTTGTTAGTTACATTCTGCCATGTTTAGTATGTTTAGTTGCTGTTTATGTGTTTACTTTTGTTTGGTGTGAATTTAGGCTTAAAACATTGAGGACAATGTTTGATTGAAGTGTGGGGGGGTAACTAAGTATGTTGATGCAAATTCGTTGGATTTTATCACCCATAACTTCAAGTGTTGTTCCTTGCTGTTTTAAAATGTTTTTAAGCTGATTTCGAGTGTTTTAGTGTGTTTTGTTTTATAACTCCGAAAATCACATAAAAATTTGAAAAACATGTTTTGAAAAGCCTAAAAAGAGTGTTTTGAGTCGTTTTTGTGTCTTAGGGTACCTTCCAACACAATGATGAGGATTTGGTTTTTAATTGCATGACTGTTAAGAAAGAGTTATAAACATGGAGAAAAGTTTGATATACTCTTGGTATATGCTTGGTTATGGTTATAATGTATGACTTCACATGCAATCCTAAAAGAAAAATTAGTTTTTGTAACATGCTTGAAGGAAGGAACTTAAACAAACGCTACATCCCTGTGAGACTTGAGCCTAAACGTTATTTGGAGAGTTAAAATCTGTGCATTAATGTTTTCTAAAGTCATTGCATGATCTCATTATTCATTGCTTGGTTACTACTTAGAAGGCGTTTCATCACTTAGTTCCAAATGCTAGAACTCATGCCCATTTCATTCAAAGCATGTTATTGATTTGCATAACACATATTCAAGATGAAGTTGTGTAGTGACCACCATCAAAGCCAAAAAGCCATGTGCCCTTAACTCATTTTGTGTTTAAGTTTAACCTCATTGAACCGTGTTAGCCCATGTTCTTTGTTAACCCACTTTATCCTCACCTAGCCTAGAATATGACCATCCTTACCCTTGTTCTTGAAGCATAGTAAGCAATGAATTCCTTTTGATTAAGGTATTGCAGAAAATAAGTGTGCGGGAAAGAGTATTTATGTGAGTTGATGTGCCATAGGCACGGCTAATAAAAAAAAAAAAAAAAAAAAAAAAAGAGAAAGAAAGAAAAGAAAAATGAAAAAAAAAGAGTTGAAAAGTATTGTTTGTTGAAATAAGGGCCCAAAACAATGAATTAGGCCTGAAGAGTTGTTGAATCTCCCCCTTATGTCTAAAAGTTGATTTCTGCATGCCAAGTGAATTCTAAGTCTTAATTTCATTACTTTGCTTGCTATTGTTTAAAGAACTTTTGTTTATCCCTACCTTTCCTTGTAAGCCAATACCCCAAGCCCCATTACAACCCTTGACTTCTATCTTGAGTGTTGTGCATTTCAATTGTGGAGTTTGAATTTGGTATGAGCATATGGTGTCACTGGTTCTCGCATCTAAGTGGTAGCATTCCATTCATGAGATCATATCTAAACATGCTTATTAACTCCAGAAATTGCTTTCTTTGCGATACATATATGTGAGTGTTCGTTTTCATGTTTACATCAATCTTCTCACATATGACTAGATTAGGGTGTGTAGTTAGAAAGTCTGAGTGAAAATTGAGTGCATATCTTGTAAGGAAGTGAGCAAATTCTCTAAGGCATGTTACTACATTCAAAACATGGTTTTAAATGCTTAATTGTGAACCAGTATGTGGTGACTATGATTAAGAATGTACTTAAGTGTGAAGATGACTAAAATCTGTGGGAATGATGATTTTTAACATGTCATGTGCATTGGAAATCCCTGAGGCAAATGTTGGAAGGTGTAGGTTGTGTTTTGTTCGTTTTGTCTAGTTTCGTGTTCTTTTGTTGTTTTGTTTTGCTCTAGGACTAGCAAAAGCTAAGTGTGGGGAAATTTGATAGGAGCATATTTAGGCGACTTACTTAGCTTGTTTTCGTGCATTTATATTGTTAATTCCTAGTTGTTTTAGTAGTTTAAGCCATTTTCGTGTGTTTTTAGGTTCATATGGCTAAGGAAGCAAAAAGATGCATTTTGGAGCAAAATTGGACTTGGAATGGATAGCTTATGTTTGGAGCAAAAGGAATGGACGAAATTAAAGACTCCAAGTTTCAGCAATATCAAGGGCTCCTACCTATTCTAGGTCACAAAACTTGTAACCTTAAGCATTGCCGTGTGTTTCCTTGTGTCTCCCTTCCTTGCCATACAAGGAAGGGCTTTGTTCCCTATTTTAAACACTTAAACACCTTACTTTCTCATACCTATTTCAGCCATAACCCACATGCACTCTTAATCATTCATCCATTTTCTCCCATTTCTATATCACACAACCATTGCCGTGCACATTCACCCCTAATTCCAGCCATCCCACTTCATCATTTCAGCCACCATGACATTATTCCTTCATCATTGCACCACATTCCAGCCTTGCCGTGCATAACCCACCACATAAATCATCACATGCACCCAAACAAGCCAAACCCGTGCATAACCTTGGCAATTCCAGCTTTCCACCAAGCAATCTAGCTGTCATTCCACATGCATTCCCTTTGCAATTCCAGCCATCCCACTTCATCATTTCAGCCACCATGACATTATTCCTTCATCATTGCACCACATTCAGCCATTCACCCCTTTCTCCACACCTTGCCGTGCACATGCATTCCCCTTTTGCAATTCCAGCTTTCCACCAACCAACCTAGCTGTTTTTTCACATGCATTCCCTTCATTATTTCAGCCACATATTCTCCCATTCTCCCTATAAAACCATGCATTCCCTCACCATCAAAGGGAGGATCCCCTTTTGTGCCGTGCCTTCCCTACCATTCCAGAATCCCTAACCCGTGCATAATCCAAACACCATCACTTCCATTTCCACCACTCCTCTTCCATTCCACATACAAATACCCTCCAAAACACTATCCTTAGACCTTGTGCCACAACAAAGAGGAGGAGAAGAGTGCCTAAACGTTCATACAATTCAAGTTTGAGTTGTTTGAATTTTTAGGTGTTTTCTCTCCTTGATATTCAATGATTAAATTTACTTATCTTTGTCTTGTACGTATGAGGAACTAAACCCCCCATGGCTAAGGGATGCTTTGAAACCATGATTACATTTATAATATGAGTTGATTAAGTCCAGTTGTGATTTCATAAATTGTGAACGCAATTTACTTAACCGTTTGACGGATAACTTATTCTTGTATGTTTATTAGGGCGGCCAACTTAATTTGCATGCTTGAATTTGGAGCTAGAATATTAGGGTGTTTCACCTAATCGTCACAAACTAATATTCACAAGTAGTTAAGGTTGTTTTCACAATCATGTTAAGTAAATTCTTGGCATAAGTTTCATGCAATCATAGTAACAAGTGCTTCGTCAATGCTTATGGTTTTCATAGAACATAATGATTCTTGCTTGTATCTCTATTATGCAATCATGTAGGGGACTTGTGGGGAATGTTTTGGGTTGTCGTATGCAATCATCCAATTCAATATCGTTAGGAAAATCTGAGGGTTAATTAGTGCAATTCACGGTTAATCTGGGGTGTTGAGGTTCATAGTTTATCGGAAAAGCAACTAGAAATCAATTTATGTTAGAAAGTATCATGTGTGGAGAAGTATCCCTTGGCTATCCCATCATCCATTAGTTTTTCTTATTTTCGTCCAAAATCTGTTTTAAAGTTTTAAGTCACTTGTTTTCTTTTAAATTCGTCCAAAATCAAAACCCCCCTTCTTATTTGTTCCAAATCTGTCCAAAAGAGTCCTCTTGAGTCTTTAAAGTTTGTTTTGAGTCATATAAGTTAGTAAGAGTCTTGTGAGTCTATTTAAAGTGTTTTAAAACATATTTTTACATCTTTGAGTCAATTTTCATTAGATTAGCAATCCCTCCTAATCCCCGGCCTAGAACGATCCCTACTTATATCTATACTACAATTGTCAAAAAGAGGGTTTAATTTGAGTGCGTATAATTCTCGCATCAAGGATTGCACTGTATTCTTCTGTCAATTGAAACTTCTGATGATCGCCAAATTTTATTTTCTTTGAGATGATATCCTTCATGATTTTGGCATAGTTCGACATCTGCTCCAGAGCATCGGCAAATGGAATATTAATCTCCAACTTCTTAAACATCACTAAGAATTTTAAATACTTCTCATCTAACTTATTCTTCTTGAGCCGCTGAAGAAAAGGAATAGGGGGCACATATGGCTTCACGGGTGGGACAACAGTCTTAGTTAGAGGCACAGTGGCAATGGCAGATTTTGGAGAAATGTCGGCGATGGTTCCCGTGGTGGCTGATGGTTGTAGGACAATTGACAATGGTTGCTACTCTTGTGCTGTTTCTTCAACCTCTTCCTCCTCAATATTTGGTCCCAAATCCACTCTAGCCTTCACTTGTTTTCCATTCCGAAGAATTATTGCCTTAGCTTGCTCGTGGTTTCCGAGCTTCAGTTTGGCTTGAAAAAAACCTTTTTCTCTAACCACCAATGAATGAGCTAACTGCTCCATTTGAACCTCCAAATTTTTTACCGAAACAATTTGGTTCTGAAGAGTTGTCACAGTTTTGCTCATAAATTTATTTGTATTGACAGAAAGAGTATTCATGTTACCGGGAAGCTGAGCAATGACATCTTCCAAATTATTCTTCTTCTCCTGAGGTTGAAAACCTAATGGTGGCTTTTGCACATTCTGATTGTTGACCCATGAGAGATTTGGATGGTTTCTTCATCCTTGATTATAAGTGTTGGAGTATGGATCGTTACCAGGACATCTATAAGCAAGCCCCATGCTCGCTTGCTTTTGAACAAATTTTGGAAAATCAACACCATACGGACAACCAACAGTGGCATGACCAGGAACTGCACATATGGAACAAACCTCTTGAACTGGTGCTCTCCCATTCATAGATAGCAAAGTATCCAGTTTACTAGCAATTGCATCGAATTGTGCATTGATGCGTGAATTATACGCACACAAATTAAACCCTCTTTTTATCAATTGTAGTAAGTATGTAAGCAGGGATCGTTCTTAACCGGGGATTAGGAGGGATTACAAATCACTTGGAAACTGACTCAAAAACGTAAAATAAAGTTAAAACACTAAACTAGACTCAAAGAATGCGAAACTAAATGCTTAAAATACTAAAACAAACCAAAAGACTCAAACATCACCCAAAACACTCAAAACTGCCTTAAAAACACTTTCTGGGCAGTTTTGAGCACCTTGGTGAATTTGGACGAATTTGTGCAACAAATTGAATCAAAACACTTATAAACACAAACTAAGACACTTTCTAACTAATTTGGACAATAAAGTAAAGGGGGATTGGTTTTGGATGAATTTGAAATTAAACCAGAAACTTGAAAACAAAACAGATTGTAAAACGAATTTGATGGAATAGAATGGATGGGATGGCTAGCTAAGGGGTTCATCTCCACACATGTTACACTTGCATATAAAACGATTCCCAATTGCTTTTCAATAAACAATGATGCTCAACACCCCAAGTTAACCGTGATGCACTAATTAACTCTCAAATTTTCCTTATGTTATTGAATTGGATGATGCATGCGACAATTCAAATCATTCTCCAATGGTTCTCAACATGAATGCATAGAAGAGATACAATGAGAGATCATTATGCTCTATGAAAATTATAAGTGTTGACGAGGCAATTGTAACTATGAATGCATGATACTCTTGCCAAGAATCCATTTAACGCGATTGTTTATAAGCAACCTCCACTACTTGTGAATATAAGTTCATAACTATTCGGTGAAACTCACTTATATTCTAGCGTCATATTCATGCATGAAAATTAAGCGTGCACTCTCAATAAACATACATAAATAAGTTATCAATCAAACAGTTAAACAAATTGAATTCACAACTTATGAAACGTAATTAGAAGTAATCAAATCATATTGCAAGCATAAACATATATTTCGAATCCCCCCCTAGCCAAGGAGGGGTTTAGTTCCGCATATGCACAAAACAAAGAGAATTGAAATTAAACATTGAAATCAAGGAAAAGAAACACCTAAAAATTCCAACAACTCAAACTTGAATTGTATGAACGTTTAAGCCCTCTTCTCCTCCTCTTTGTTGCGGCACAAGGGTTGTTGTGAATTTTGGGGGTTATGGATGGTGTAGAATGATGTGTTTAGGATAGGGATGGATGTAGGGGACTGCAAGGCTTATTTTTGGGCAGAAAATATGAAGAATGGTGAAGTATGGAGGTGTTATAGATAGGGGATGAATTTCTGGCGTGAATGGTGAATGAATGAATGGTTTGTGGCTGCAATGGATGTTTATTTATAGGTGGATGAATGATTAAAGAAGGAATATGACAGCTAGGGAGAGAATGTGGCTGCCATCATGAAGAGTGCATGGATGTGGCTGAATAATCACATGGGAAAGCATGTGGCTGAATGGATTAAAGAAGGAATGATGATGGGAGAGCATGTGGGTGACAGCTAGGTTGGTTGGTGGCTGCAATGGAGGTGTGGAATGATGATGGGAGAGCATGTGGGTGCAGCTATGGTGGGAATTTTGGGCAGAAAATATCCTAAGGCTTTATTACTTAGTTTAGGAAAGGATGTAACTCATTTGATTAGGAATCCTCTTCAATTTCGTCCATTCCTTTTGCTCGAAACGTAAGCTATCCATTCCAAGCCCAATTTTGCTCCAAAATGCTCCAAAATGCACCTTTTTGCTTCCTTAGCCATATGAACCTAGAAACACACGAAAATGGCATAAAGGACTAAAATAACTAAAGAAACACAACGTAAATGCACGAGAACAAGCCAATTAAGTAGCATAAATATGCTCCTATCAAATTCCCCCACACTTAGTTTTTGCTAGTCCTCGAGCAAAACAAAACAACAAAAGAACATGAAACTAGACAAAACGAACAAAACACAACCTACACCTTCCAACATTTGCCTCAAGGATTTCCAATGCACATGACATGTTAAAAATCATCATTCCCATAGATTTTAGTCATCTTCACACTTAAGTACATTCTTAATCATAGTCACCACATACTAGTTCACAATTAAGCATTTAAAACCATGTTTTGAATGTAGTAACATGCCTTAGAGAATTTGCTCAATTCCTTACAAGATATGTACTCAATTTTCACTCAGATTTTCTAACTACACACCCTAATCTAGTTATATGTGAGAAGATTAATGAAAACGAACACTCACATATATATATCACAAAGAAAGCAATTTCTGGAGTTAATAAGTATGCTTAGGTATGATCTCATGAATGGAATGCTCCTACTTAGATGCGAGAACCAGTGACACCATATGCTCATACCAAGTTCAAACTCCACAAATTGAAACACATAACACTCAAGATTGAAGTCACGGTTTTGTAATGGGGCTTGGGGTCTGTGGATAACAAAGAAGGGATATGGAAAACAAAGGTTCTTAAAGAAATAGTGAGCAAAGCACTTGAATCAACTTAGAATTCCCTTTTGAATGAAAACTCAACTTTTGAACAAAAAGGGAGAACAAGCTCTTTTCCTTTCTTTCTTTCTTTTCTTTTCTGTTTTTCTTTTCATATGTTTTTCACAATTTTTTTTTTCTTTTCTTTTGAATCTCAAAACATACATATAAACTTAAGAACAAACTTTCTCTCCCCCACACTCATTTTCTTGCATAATGTAACTCAAAAGGAATTCATTTAAGTCATGCTCACTATCTTTTAAGAACAAGGGTGTGGATTGTCCTAAACTAGGCTAGGTGAGGAAAATGTGGGTTAACAAAGAATAAAGGCTAAACAAAGCTCAACGGGGTTAAAACTTACAACATATACGAAATATGGGACGTAAGGCTATTTGGCTATGGTGGCAACTACACAACTTCATCTTGATATATGTTATGCAATTCAATGTCATGCTTTGAATGAAACGGATATAAGTTCTAGCATTTAGTTCTATCATGATACAATTGCATTCTAAGTAGCAACCAAGCAAGGAATAATGAGATCATGCAACAACTTTAGAAAACAAAGAATCACAGATTATAGCTCTCCAAAGAAGGTAATGGCTCGAGTCTCACAGGGTTGTAGCATTTGTTTGAGTTCCTTCCTTCAAACATGTTACAAAAACGAATTTTTCTTTTATGATTGCATGTGAAGTCATACATTATAACCATAACCAAGCATATACCAAGAGTAAATCAAACTTTTCTCTATGTTTATAACTCTTTTTAACAGTCATGCAATTACAAACCAAATCCTTATCATTGTGTTGGAAGGTACCCTAAGACACAAACACACAAAAACGACTCAAAACACTCTTTTTAGGCTTTTCAAAACATGTTTTTCAAATTTTTATGTGATTTTCGGAGTTATAAAACAAAATATACTAAAACACTCTAAAACATCTTAAAAACACCTTAAAACAGCAAGGAACAACATTTGAAGTTATGGGTGATAAATCCCACGAATTTGTATCAACAATACTTAGTTACCCCCCCACACTTAAATCAAACATTGTCCTCAATGTTTTAAGCATAGATTCACACAAAACATAAGTAAACACACAAACAACACTTAAACATACTAAACATGGCAGAATGTATCTAACAAAGAGAAGAGTTTAGGGATGCAAATCTGGTTATGGAGTGTAAATTCCATCTTCTCCTTGGTGATTGCATTGAGGCTTGATCGTGAATTTTTCCACAGGCTAACTTGAACTGAGCTGGAGGATTCTGACACATGGCAGGCAAGCACGAGGTGGAGGTGATGACCGGTTTCTTTGTTCAATCTTTCTAATTCGTATTGAAGAGGGTTAGAGGATAACTCAGCATATGCAGTTGTTGCGTTTGCTGACTATCCACAAGATTGGTGTTTCCTCGTCACTCGTCTTAGCTGTTCTCCAAGCCAATGTGGTCCCTTCTCTGGAAGTGTTTCAACCTTTGAAGATGACTACTAGAGAGCAACGCTAGGTAAGCAACCAGGGAATAGATTCCAGGTAGTTGGTTCCAGATCGGAAGACTGACTCCAAGTGCCGGCTGATTGCTCACTTTACTTTGCCATGCGAGTAATAACAAGGACAAAGGAAAGGACAGGGAAAGATCATGATATGAGATACCTTTGCTTTCGCCCTTGATGATATGAGATACTTTTGCTTTTGCAGAAGCAGCGAATGAATCAGCACATATATTTGTTGCGCTTGTCTCCACATGCTTCGATCCACCGTTTCCTCTTGCCTCATCTGTACTCCAGGCATCTGGTATTTTCTTTGGGGGATACATCAATGGTTGAAAATGTGTTCTCAAGAGAAGAAGAAAACTGAGCATGTTTGAGAGGGTTGGTTGCAGTTACATTCTCGGCCGAGAAGGGAAGTCATGCGTTTTTGGGTGTATGCCTTGCCATGAATGTTGATGTATATAGGAATTGTAATGGCAAGTGGCAGTGCGGATGCGGCAATGTCCTCCACGCGTCTTCTGAAAAGCCGGGAGCTTTTGACAAAGTTGCACACGTTTTCTGAAAATCCGGGAGCTTTTGACAAAGTTGCACACGTTTTCTGAAAAGCCGGGATTTCGGCTTTTGTCACCCACGTTTGTCGGCAAAAGTGTGTAGCTGCTTTCTCGGCCTCCACGCGTCTTCAACTTTGTCAGAAATCTTTTGACAAAGCTGCACGCTTTATTTGAAAAGCCGGGATTACGTCTGAAGAGCTGGCGAACTTTACGCAGGAAAATCCGGCTTTGAAGAGTGGTGTCTCTTCATTTCTGAATCGGTGATTGTGTCGCCTTTCCTTTAATAGAGGTGATCGATGACCTCTAACATACACACTTTGAAGATTGCCCAAAAATCGTCTCCGGCCCGTCGAGATTTTACTCCATCCAACCCTTCTCTTTTAACTTCTTGAAAAATGGCTAACTCATCTAACCCATCGAACATTTGCTTAGATTTGAGTCTTAGCAGTGATCCGGTCGCGCCTCGTCAGGGTAAGGTATGGTGCCCGTCTTTTTTATCTTCTAATGGCCCTCTTACAGGTGAAGACTCTGTGATGACGGATGCAACAACAGCTACGATAGTAGCTCGGAACCTCCTCACTCCTAAAGATAGTCAGCTGCTTTCAGGACGGTCCGATGAGTTGGCCGTTCAAGAGTCCCTAGCTCTTAGTGTTCAGTGCGCGGGCTCTGTGTCCAACATGGGCCAACGCCTACTTGCTCGCTTCCGTCAGGTTGAATCATTGATGGCAGAGGTGGAAAATCTCAAGCAAGAGATCAAACAGCTTAAGCACGAGAATAGAAGTTTGCACGTGCTTGCAAATAATTATTCAACAGGCATGAAGAGGAAGCTTGATGAGATGCAAGAATCTCAAGGTCGAATTCAAAGTGACCGTCAAAGGCTTGCGTCTTTCTGCCAGAGGCACCTTTTTCCTGGGTCATCCAGCGTTCCGCCAAGTTTTGAGGCCTCAAATGCTCTATCTCCGATGCCTCCTGCTCTGATGCCTCTTGCTCCGATGCCTCCTGCTCCGATGCCTCCCGTTCCTAGAGTGTTGCCACGTAGTGGGGCTTCACGTACACAACCTTTGTGAAGGCTCCATCTTTCTGCCATGTTTTTTTTTTTTTTTTTTTTTTTTTAAATTATTGCACGGCATGAAATTGATCTTTGAATGGGAGATGATACTTGAGATGATCCGTTAATGGTTTAAATTCTAGAGTGGATGCCTGAATCATTAACAACATATTAGTATAAAAGAAAATTGAAATTCGGGGAGGCGGCTTACCTGTGTGCTCCGAAATGAACTCAAGAATAAACACATCTTCTTTGAATATTTCAGGAACCTTGCCCTTGGACAGACTATGTGTGAGGATTGTTCCTTGTCCTTTGTCATAAAATTCAACTTCTTTGGGGTTGTTTATCTCAAGAACGTCCTCTTTGATGAATTCTTGATATTCCATGCTTTGCACCTTTGGAAGGCCTTCCAAGATGTCTTTTTCACTTTCTTCTTCCTTGGAAGTCATGAATCTGCAAGAAATAGGGACATTAGGTGGAATCGGGTTACCACTAATTAAATTTGGAACAACCTTACTTGAATTAGATGGCGTAGGAGCAATAGGTGCCTCCGGCAAAGGTGTTTCCACCCTAGCCATGGCTTGGGTCTCTTCCTCGTGATTTGATTTTGATGGTTGAGGGTCCGTTCCAACCTCCTTGCCACTTCTTAACATGATAGCTTTCGTGGTTTCAAATCCTTCCTTCGGATTTACAATGGTTGAACTAGGGATTTTGCCTTGGTCGTAAAATTGTCCTACAAACTCCGCTATCTGCCCAATTTGCTTTTCCAAGTGGTCCAACCTTTTGTCTTGATTTTGCATTGATTTTTCTTGAGTTTGGATTTCATTGCTTTGGGCAGGTTGTGGTGGCTGCATAGGCGTTGAATAGAACTCCTCATATGGCTGCCAATATTCTCCTTGTTGAGCCTCATTGGCTTGATTTTGTGAGCCCTGCACCAAAAAAATTAATTCATTAAGCTTTTGATTATAATCTATTGACGAACTTGAGTTTGGTTGGGCATATTGAATATGAGGTTGTGGTGGGTGCATAGGTTTTGAATAAAACTCCTCATATGGCTGCCAATATCCTTCTTCTTGAACATGTTGACGTTCCCACCATATAGAGTTTGAATGATCACTCCAATCTGAATTGTAAGTATTGGAAAACACGTTATTCCTTGATTGAAGATCAAATATATCAATGCTTTGCATTTGGGACCTTTCCATGAGCTGTGACAATAGAGAAGCATTATCAAGTGTCATGTTGTGCTTCTCTAGTACTTGAATTCAACAAACAAAACACAAATAAAAAAAACTAAAACTAAAATACATAACAGAAACGAACAATCCAAGGGATTAGCAAATTTGCTAATCCCCGGCAACGGCGCCAAAATTTGATGCGTGAATTATATGCACACAAATTAAACCCTCTTTTTATCAATTGTAGTAAGTATGTAAGTAGGGATCGTTCTTAACCGGGGATTAGGAGGGATTGCAAATCACTTGGAAACTGACTCAAAAACGTAAAATAAAGTTTAAAACACTAAACTAGACTCAAAGAATGCAAAACTAAATGCTTAAAATACTAAAACAAACCAAAAGACTCAAACATCATCCAAAACACTCAAAACTGCCTTAAAAACACTTTCTGGGCAGTTTTGAGCACCTTGGTGAATTTGGACGAATTTGTGCAACAAATTGAATCAAAACACTTATAAACACAAACTAAGACACTTTCTAACTAATTTGGACAATAAAGTAAAGGGGGATTGGTTTTGGATGAATTTGAAATTAAACCAGAAACTTGAAAACAAAACAGATTGTAAAACGAATTTGATGGAATAGAATGGATGGGATGGCTAGCTAAGGGGTTCATCTCCACACATGTTACACTTGCATATAAAACGATTCCCAATTGCTTTTCAATAAACCATGATGCTCAACACCCCAAGTTAACCGTGATGCACTAATTAACTCTCAAATTTTCCTTATGTTATTGAATTGGATGATGCATGCGACAATTCAAATCATTCTCCAATGGTTCTCAACATGAATGCATAGAAGAGATACAATGAGAGATCATTATGCTCTATGAAAATTATAAGTGTTGACGAGGCAATTGTAACTATGAATGCATGATACTCTTGCCAAGAATTCATTTAACGCGATTGTTTATAAGCAACCTCCACTACTTGTGAATATAAGTTCATAACTATTAGGTGAAACTCACTTATATTCTAGCGTCATATTCATGCATGAAAATTAAGCGTGCACTCTCAATAAACATACATAAATAAGTTATCAATCAAACAGTTAAACAAATTGAATTCACAACTTATGAAACGTAATTAGAAGTAATCAAATCATATTGCAAGCATAAACATATATTTCGAATCCCCCCCTAGCCAAGGGGGGGTTTAGTTCCTCATACGCACAAAACAAAGAGAATTGAAATTAAACATTGAAATCAAGGAAAAGAAACACCTAAAAATTCCTACAACTCAAACTTGAATTGTATGAACGTTTAAGCCCTCTTCTCCTCCTCTTTGTTGCGGCACAAGGGTTGTTGTGAATTTTGGGGGTTATGGATGGTGTAGAATGATGTGTTTAGGATAGGGATGGATGTAGGGGACTGCAAGGCTTATTTTTGGGCAGAAAATATGAAGAATGGTGAAGTATGGAGGTGTTATAGAGAGGGGATGAATTTCTGGCGTGAATGGTGAATGAATGAATGGTTTGTGGCTGCAATGGATGTTTATTTATAGGTGGATGAATGATTAAAGAAGGAATATGACAGCTAGGGAGAGAATGTGGCTGCCATCATGAAGAGTGCATGGATGTGGCTGAATAATCACATGGGAAAACATGTGGCTGAATGGATTAAAGAAGGAATGATGATGGGAGAGCATGTGGGTGACAGCTAGGTTGGTTGGTGGCTGCAATGGAGGTGTGGAATGATGATGGGAGAGCATGTGGGTGCAGCTATGGTGGGAATTTTGGGCAGAAAATATCCTAAGGCTTTATTTCTTAGTTTAGGAAAGGATGTAACTCATTTGATTAGGAATCCTCTTCAATTTCGTCCATTCCTTTTGCTCCAAATGTAAGCTATCCATTCCAAGCCCAATTTTGCTCCAAAATGCTCCAAAATGCACCTTTTTGCTTCCTTAGCCATATGAACCTAGAAACACACGAAAATGGCATAAAGGACTAAAATAACTAAAGAAACACAACGTAAATGCACGAGAACAAGCCAATTAAGTCGCATAAATATGCTCCTATCATGCATTTGAAGCAAAATCAGTAGAATTATTAATCTCAAAAACTCTTGCACACCTTCCTCTTGCTTTAGAATGTTGCGTTTTAAGTGCCAGCGTTTCAAAAAGTGCTTGACATTCGGCTGGCATCGTGTTCTTAATTGATCCCCCTGCATAGTTGTTCACTACAGCTTTGCTTGAAACTGTTAATCCCTTATAAAATATCCGCATGAGAACTAGAGTAGGTAAACCATGATGCGGGCACTGAATCAACAAATTATTGAATCTCTCCCATGCCTCAGAAAACGTCTCATCTGCCTGTTGAGTGAACTGCATGATATTATCTCTAAGGGTATCGATCTTCTGAGTCGAAAAGAATTTCTCGAAAAATTTATTCTGAATATCGTTCCAACTTGTCAAGGTTCTAAGCCTTAAAAAATTCAACCAAGTCTTCGCTTTGTCTTTCGTAGTGTACGAAAAGACCTTCATCCTGAGATGTTCCTCGGTGACTCCTTCTACCAATGCCATGTTTGACACCATATTGAAGATATCTCTAATATGTGCCAATGGATCTTCAGTGCTCATGCCATGAAAAGAAGGCATCATATTAAAGTGGATAGTCTTCAATTCATAATTCCTTGCAACTGCAAGAAGAGCTGTGCTTAACAGTGATTCCGAAATGGCTGGAATGTCAAGATCTCCCATCATCTCATTCTGAAGTAACGCCTGTTGGAAATGTGCCCTAAAACCAATCATATGATGATACTTTATGGACATTTCACATGTTAAACTAATCTAGTTTAATATTAAGGGCAAACATTATTGTTTGAGCCGTCTCATATAAATGTTATATGTTTAAACGATAAGTCCAAGGAATATGTGATTGGAAGAATGTGATCTAAAGAAGTTAGATTCATGAGACCATTCTTTTGTTGACACATCCTAAACGTTCCTGATCATAGGATTGTCAATTGGGCATTGACAGTCCGTTAAGATCAGTACGTGCTATGTTTTCTCTCAGGGAGAGTGACTAGTCTCGAGTCATTGGTGTGTGTGACATCAAGACAAGTACGTAGGTGCTCAATAGAGAATGAGTTCACTGAACACGATCAACGAAGAGTTCTCATATTCATGTCACATGAGAACTCATGGTTGGGATAATGCAAATTAGTCTTTTGACCTGAGGCATCACAGTTGTCTTGTGGTTAGGTCCTTAATCTTTGATTATGTCAAAGTCACTCCATCAGGAGGGTGTCCATGGCATCGTTGGGGTTAAGTCACTTAGCCATGAAGGCAAGTGAATGCGCAACAAGGGATCTCTAACCTTCAAAATGTTTGAGGGAGAATACTCTATGATATGATTGAGAATCTTTGGCCAAAGTATGAATGAGATTTAGGAATGTGTTCCAAATCACATTCAAGGTAATCATATAAGCACAAGACTCACATTGGATAGTAGACATGAATAAACTATCAAACCAAACAATGTGGTCAAGAGTATTGTATTAGAGAAAGACCGTATTGCATTTGTAATCCTAAAACTGAATAGGTTCTCCACCTCTTCTGATTAGCTTGGGTAACCATGACATGCTGCTAGGCGTCAACCATGGTTTGTGGAAGCCCTAAAAGTGTATTATCACTAACGGGAGAATTGAAAGTAAGTTTCAATTCACAATCGATTAGAAAGAGTTTTAATCGCCCACTGCCTCGCTAAAAGGAACCTAATGGATCGTTCACCGAGTAAGGTAGAGTTTGAAGAAACAACGGTGATGAGTAAGAATAATTAAATGGTTTAATTATTTATCTAAGGCTAGGATTAATTAATATGTTAATTAATCAAACGAATAAGTTCGTTAAAGACCTCGGGTTAGTTTTGGGCCGCAAGGCCCAATGGGATTTGAATGTCAAGCCCATTAACTCAAGTTGTATGACAACTTGAATAAGCAAAGCGCTTGAAAGCCCAATAAACCTATAGGCTTGCCATGTTAGAAGAATAGGGCTTTTGGTCCATTAGGTCACTTATTTGAAGGGACTATATAAAGGACTTTATAGCCTAAAATTTACATATGGTAATTTTTGGGGAAAGGATGAGAACACAAGCTCTCCTTTCTCTCTAAAATTTAGGCCACCTTGGAGGGATCATCTAGCAATCAAACTCCTCCAAGGTCACTCATTTTCTTCTTCATTATGCCTTGGTGATGAATAATTAGAGGTTCTCAATTTTGGGAACTTGGAGAAACCTTTTCATCCATCCAAATCCATGGATCTAAGATGCAAGGAATGAAGGCCCTCTCTTTGGGTGATTAGCCTTTGCTTATGCAAAGAGGAATCTACAAAGGTATTGATTTCTCAACTCACTTTGTTTTGAGTTGAGTCTTGGTTCACCTATCTACTAGGCTTTGAATTTCATGGGTAAATGTTTTGTTTTTAAGTGCATACAAGCATGATTCCGCCTTTAATTGTTAATTGCATGCTATTGATGTTGCTTAAATGAACATGTTTTTCACAAATATTCCTTCAAGTGGTATCAAGAGCCTAAGTCTAATAGTTGGTGAATCCTTTTGGGTTTTGTAGTTCATAGTTTGTGATTTGAATGTTGTAATTGTTACAAGCTTTATTCTTGCTTCTTTGAATGTAAATTTTGTTAGAAAATTTGCCATCTCAAATGTTGTAGATGTAGTTCATATGAGCATGAATTTTGGAGCTAAAATTTGGTGCCATGTTTTTGGGGAAATTCGGCCAAATCCAAAGGGTGGAATTTTGGGTTCTTGTTTGACTTGTTAAAAGTGTTTTAAAGTGACTTTTGGAACCCCAATGTACCCTAGTATGGTTGTATGTTATTTCCCTTAAGTTTGAGTGGTTTTGGTATGTTTTTGGGTGAAGAATGTTCATGGAGCTCTTATGGGTTTTCATGGATGTTCTTCATTGTTCTTGATATGTTCTTGCCAAGAACAAAAGGTTTGGTGTTTTGATTCAAAGTTTTGATTTATTTCATAAAGTTTTTGTTTTGAAATATTTCTAATGTTTAAATATATTAGATATTTGTTTTGAAAAATTAAAGAAATTTTAGTGGGTAGGTATGTAATGATTTATTCCATTACACACACCCCACTTACAAAAAACTTTGAAATTTTTTTTATTACTTTGCTTCAAAATCAGCCACCCTACTCAATTAGGGTCCTTGTGGGGCTTTTGTGCAATTATATAAAGTTTTGATACTTTTGTGTATTTGCATTTTGACCCAAAAGTTTACGTTTTTACGTAAAGGTCCAAAATCACTAAAAGGACAAATTGTTTTGCTCCTTTAATGAAGTTTTATTTTTTGTGGAAATTTTTGGGTTCTAGTTGTAATTACATGAAGTAGTGGACTTTTGTGTTTTTACAAAGTGACCCCAAAAGTTTAAGTTTTTGCAAAATAGCCCAAAAGTTGAGGTTAATTGCACTATGGCCCAAACAAGTTGAGGTCATAGCATTTTGGCCCAAATTAGGTAGAGAACAAAATTGTTTTGTCTCTTTAAATGAGAATTGGATTTTCATTTCATTTAGCTCCATTTAAATCAATTCTATGGATACAAAAACCAAATGAAAATGTTGCATTCAAGTTTAATTAGTTAAAGCGTTAATTAATTAAAGAAAGGGTGATTATGAACCTTAGCCTACGATAATTGAGCTATGTGAAAGGCCGTTTCAAATTTGTTTGAACCATGGGAATGTGTAGATTAAATTTTGGTTGTAATTTGATATGATCAATTGTTGTAAAAGAGCATAAGCTCTTCTTTACTTTGAAGTAATTTGATTTGATCAATTGTTGTAAAAGAGCATAAGCTCTTATTTACTTTGAAGTATTCCTTTCTTGTTTTATTCGATATGCATGAAATTGGAGTAGTTGGGTCCAACGCCCAATAAGACAACACGCCTTAATGTGATTAAACGCGTAACTAAAATCAATCACCATCCCTAGACCGAGATTCAACACTAGGCTCGTGTTGAATCGAATCAAAGGTTCATAGTCATCCTAAGGCCCTAAGGCAACTATATAGTCCATCAATGAATGCAAATCTTATGTTAGTAGTATCATATAGTCTTGCTTTAAAACCCGTTTTAAAAGCATAGTGGGAGTATTATATACTACTAAATCAATCATATGGACCAATAGTTGTAATAGGACCAAAATGTTTTAATTGGATTAAAATGTATGTTTATATGTGATGAGACCTAAAAACCCTCAACCAAATCAATATTAAGTTGATAAGCGAGAGATGCTTTGAATATCTCTTCGTGGCCTTCCACCGTGGTAGGCTCCAATCGTTTGTGACTTGTACACCGGCTTCACCCTATAATGGGGGAGTACAAAGTGCATGCTTACATTCAGGAGGAGTCTATACGCATATGATGAGGTGAGTGTAGACAACGAGTATGACCAACATGATATAATTCTGAGGTTGTGCTTGAACCTCTACATAAACTAAGCATGGTGGGAATAACTTAACTAAGTGCAATGGTGCCAACATGATATAATTCTGAGGCATTCATTCTCTAGAGGCCAAACTAGATGGGTAATTACAAGAGTTGTAAATGACTAAAGTGTTATTCTCTCATCATTATTTTTGCTAACCAAAATGATATAATTCTGAGGTGGGCTTGGTAATGGTGAGTCTCCCATACCCCGCTAAGAGTTCAACAAAACTCTCGAATTCCGATGAGGGATATGGAATTTGCCAAAAATAGTGGGTGGTGCTATTTGATTTAAAGACCCGAATCAAATGGCTTAAAATCAATCAATTTATATTCGTTATGTATTTGTTTACCAATATATTTGCAAACGCTATCCAAAACTTGACAAAGAAAAACCGAACGCTTTAATTTCTGGACTTAGTTCTACAATCCCATAGATTGTCTTTAATGGCTTGTAGATGTAACTAAGTAGTCTCATCCTCACAATCTTCCTATTGATAATGTATCATTGGAAGAATATGTTAGATAAGTCTAAACATGAGAAGAACAACACTTTTAATGTCATAATTCTTCAAATACAAATTGTTGTATGAAGAAATAAGAGTTGCTTTGAACAACCCTTAATCAACACAAACTTTAGTGCTTGTTTCTTTGTTACATAAACAAGGAACTTTTGAAGTAAGCACAAGGGCATGGACGCTTTATGTGCCATGATTCTTCACTTACAAATTGTTGTATGAAGAAATGAGAGTTGCCTTGAACAACTCTTGAAAGTTTGTTATTATGTTTAGAACATAATGGTTGGTTGACAAAAATAGTCCATTTATATGGACTTATGATGATTTTGAATCATTGAGTGTTGAAGTGTTAAAACACTTAACGAGACGGAAACTAGGCAAGGACTTCACCTTTGTGTCCCTATCCTAATGGTTCACTAAGTTTATTGTAAACTATATAGTGAACAAAAACCGCACGCTCTCCAAATCGTTTGATGTGTATAACACATTTGAAATAAGTTTCAAGAGAGATAGTGGGAGTTTAGGGACCATGACTATTGTAATCAAAAGGGAAGTCAAATGAAGAAGGCAAAATAACTCCAAGGGAACAAACTTTCTTTATGAAAGGATGGACATTGGAAAGGGTATTTGCAAGAAATGTCTTGCAAGTGTCAAGAACACACCTTTCGAAGGTGTTGTAAAAAGTTCTTGAATAATTCAAAACAGTTGGTTCTTCTACTTGAATACATGATTCTGTATTAGCAACTATGTTTTACAATCGTTGTAAAAGTGTGGCTAATAAGAAGTAGAAGATAAATGAGAGAAGAGAAAGTACTTCACATTCGAAACGTGAATCAAATATAGATCTCTGCAAAAGCGGATTGTACTTACTTCCTCATATGAACTGCCAAAGAAATTGGAAAATACTAAAGATTGTCTTTACATTCCAATTTTAAGGAACTTAAAACCGTCACTATAGTAGAGATGGATGAATGTTTTGTTTGACAAAACATTGTTCTTTATTAATCAATGATTAGATTATGGCAATCTAATTAATTGTCTCTGTAGTAGAGATGATGTGGTAGTGTTAACTGTTTAAGAATATAACGATGCTTAAAACCCAAAAGGTTGCAAGGTAGTGACTAATCCCAACTGAGTTGTGATACCTCTAAAACATAAGTTACGAGTTGGTCATAGATGGATGCTTTGGATCGTTAGATCTGGATCCAATACCTTCTTGTTAAAATTGTATAGAGGCGAAATGTTCGAATCGTTATTCTTTTGGAAAGAAGAAAGAATCACAAAGTTGTTGAGGTTGATTCACTTAGATGTTAGTGGCACTTGTCCACAACATAATACTACTCATGTTGTATGACATTCACCGAAGATCACTCTCGGTTGGACTATAGTTTATTTTGAATAAACACAAGTCCGAATACTTTGCAAAAGGTTTCAAAGAATTCAAGAAATGTAAGTAGATGAGTAAGACGTCTAAAGTATTTACCTCCTTAGATTTGATCCAAGGTAAAAGTAACACTTTAGATTAATTTCCTTGAAAAATATCAAGGAAAGTAGCATCGTAAGATAATGAATTTCTCCATTAGGAGAAGAATGAACATGAATAAGATTTAGTTCGTTGGACATTATCAATTACCCATATATATATGATATATACTTCTAAGACAACCTAGTTCCTATACCACAAGCTCCAAGGTTTATAAACCGTCTCAGTTGAATGGTTTGGACATAATATGGGTTTCCGAAACCATTATTAAGATAGTCTTGATAATATATGTCTAAAACAATAAATCACAAGACAGGTTAGTTGTAGAGATCCATCCATCATGGATCTTAGCAAGCTAGTGGGAGCTATAAGCGTCTTATGAGAAAAGATCAATTGTTTGATTTCTCATAAAGATGTAAATGAATCTTTTGTTTACTAGGTTTACAAAAGATTAGTGGGAGTTGATCATATTCCTAAATTTGAATATATATACATGATATATATTAATTTTGAAAATGAAAGGAATTCTTCATCGTTAAAGTTATGACTTTAAACATTCTATAATGATATAATGTATATGGGAGACATAGTCTATATACATGGGATGGAAATCTATAATGATAGATTTCAAGATATAATTGGATTATATCAATCCCTAAAATAGACAAGAGATGCTAGGAAGTTTCTCATATGATGATAAACTTCAATTAGAATGACAATTCTAGTGAGACTAGAAAGTTGTTCTTCTCAAAGGGAATGTACCCTTTGACTCCCAAAGAAATAATGCGTAAATAGAATCCTTTATGCATACGCAGAAAGGTGATTTATGTATTACATATTGTATGAAAACATTGATAAAAGTTGTACCTAGAACGGTACAAGATGATATCAGTGCAAGCCCAGGATCAAAACCATGGCAACTGTCAAGTGAATCCTTAGGTATTTAAGAAATACTAAGGATGGATTCCTCAAGAATGAGGAAGAATTAGAGTAACGTAATGGAAGCGTAAATGAATTAAATTATGAATCTAATCCATCATAGAATATCTCTTCATTATGAATGAAGTGATAATGAGATATCTTTTTATTATGACTAAAGAGATATTTGGGTGGAAACGTTAAAAGTAATGACTTTAATGTGTTCCATCATGTATGCAAAATATATATTGCCATATAGAAGCTTACAACATTGTTGTTTGGATGGGAAAGTTCATTCATGAACTCTCGATTCGGTTCCAACCAGAAAGTGTATGACACTAATGGGGCGATAGCTCAAGCCAGGGAATCAAGGTCTCATCAAGGTCCGAACTCAAATGAGAGACTGAACCACATGATTGAGAATCATGTATAATGGTGACGTCGTTATTCTCAAGGTTGCTTCTATGGATAACATATAGATATCCATTGTCTAGGCCTACTACTCAGCCATTTATGAAATGACTACAGAAGAGGTATCATCACTGATGACTAAGCTGATTGGCTCTAGTGCAAGTGGGAGATTGTTGGAAATGTGCCCTAAAACCAATCATATGATGATACTTTATGGACATTTCACATGTTAAACTAATCTAGTTTAATATTAAGGGCAAACATTATTGTTTGAGCCGTCTCATATAAATGTTATATGCTTAAACGATAAGTCCAAGGAATATGTGATTGGAAGAATGCGATCTAAAGAAGTTAGATTCATGAGACCATTCTTTCGTTGACACATCCTAAACGTTCCTGATCATAGGATTGTCAATTGGGCATTGACAGTCCGTTAAGATCAGTACGTGCTATGTTTTCTCTCAGGGAGAGTGACTAGTCTCGAGTCATTGGTGTGTGTGACATCAAGACAAGTACGTAGGTGCTCAATAGAGAATGAGTTCACTGAACACGATCAACGAAGAGTTCTCATATTCATGTCACATGAGAACTCATGGTTGGGATAATGCAAATTAGTCTTTTGACCTGAGGCATCACAGTTGTCTTGTGGTTAGGTCCTTAATCTTTGATTATGTCAAAGTCACTCCATCAGGAGGGTGTCCATGGCATCGTTGGGGTTAAGCCACTTAGCCATGGAGGCAAGTGAATGCGCAACAAGGGATCTCTAACCTTCAAAATGTTTGAGGGAGAATACTCTATGATATGATTGAGAATCTTTGGCCAAAGTATGAATGAGATTTAGGAATGTGTTCCAAATCACATTCAAGGTAATCATATAAGCACAAGACTCACATTGGATAGTAGACATGAATAAACTATCAAATCAAACAATGTGGTCAAGAGTATTGTATTAGAGAAAGACCGTATTGCATTTGTAATCCTAAAACTGAATAGGTTCTCCACCTCTTCTGATTAGCTTGGGTAACCATGACATGCTGCTAGGCGTCAACCATGGTTTGTGGAAGCCCTAAAAGTGTATTATCACTAACGGGAGAATTGAAAGTAAGTTTCAATTCACAATCGATTAGAAAGAGTTTTAATCGCCCACTGCCTCGCTAAAAGGAACCTAATGGATCGTTCACCGAGTAAGGTAAAGTTTGAAGAAACAACGGAGATGAGTAAGAATAATTAAATGGTTTAATTATTTATCTAAGGCTAGGATTAATTAATATGTTAATTAATCAAACGAATAAGTTCGTTAAAGACCTCGGGTTAGTTTTGGGCCGCAAGGCCCAATGGGATTTGAATGTCAAGCCCATTAACTCAAGTTGTATGACAACTTGAATAAACAAAGGGCTTGAAAGCCCAATAAACCTATAGGCTTGCCATGTTAGAAGAATAGGGCTTTTGGTCCATTAGGTCACTTATTTGAAGGGACTATATAAAGGACTTTATAGCCTAAAATTTACTGATAGGAGCATATTCATGCGACTTAATTAGCTTGTTCTCGTGCATTTATGCTGTGTTTACTTAGTTGTTTTAGTGTTTAAGGCCACTTTTGTGTATTTTCAGATTATAAGGCCAAAGTGTGCAAGAAGATGCAAATTGGAGTCTTTTGGAGCGAAAGAGGAATGAATGAGTTGAAGACTTGAAGAAACGACGAATTCCTACTCCAACGATGAATTCTTACCAAAACGAGGAATCCTACTCAAACAAGGTTTCCTATTTTAGGAAAGTTAACCCTAAGTTTCCCGTTTTGGTAACCTTTCCTAATCTTAAACGTCCATATTTTCTAGCCACTTTGAAGTCCTTGTAGGCACTTTAGGACACAAAACCAAGGCCCTAGCCCTATTTCCCTTCCTAGCCGCACCTTTATATTTATGTTTTAATTTCCTATTTTCGTAAGCCTTTGATTTAATTTTAAATAAGCTAGGGTTAGTTTTCTAAAACCCTACACATTTTTACTCCCCTAGCCGCACATTATTCTTCATATATTCCATAATTCTTAAAAACCTAGCAACCATCCAAATCCATCCACTCTACCCGTGCATTCCATAACCATTATCCCATTCAATCTAAGCCGTGCTTTTTCCCATGAATTTCAGCATTCCATAACCTAAAGACCCGTGCATAATTCTACATTTTAAAACCTATTGCATCAGCCGCAAAAGCCATTGATTGGATTTTCTTTATTCAGCCACCATTCCATATTTTTCTACAATTCCTTCTCTGCCGTGTTGGTCCCCATCCATTGCAGCAAAATCCCATAACCCTAGGCTATTCACTCCATTATCTCCCATACTCTAATCCGTAGCACCCATTCAGCCATTTTTTATTATTCTCACCCTAATTCCCCCCCCAAAAACCGAGCCACCTTCATACCCTAATAAAAATCCATTCCAGCCGCAATCATTTTGTCCCATTCTTTCACCATCCAATATTGCGGTGCATCCCATAATTCACCCCAACAGCCGCCACCATCATCACATATTTCCCAACCTGTCCGCAGCCTTCAGCCATTCCAGCCATATTCCACACACTTCCCACCATTGCCACAACACCAATCCTCCCTAAATCCGTCCCCAACCCAAAACAACATCCAGAAATTCCCAAAAACCTCACTGTCGCAGCAAGGAGAAGAGGAAAGAGGACTTAGACGCGCAGAAATTCAAGTGGATTCGTTGGGCGTTTTAGGTGTAATCAATCCTTTGTTCTTTATGTTTAAATTCAATTGTATTTCTCTTTTTGCGAACATGAGAGGCTAAATCCCCCTAGTTAGCTAGGGGGTGATTCGAAACCATGTTTATGCTTGCAATATGAATTGATTACTTTCGGTTGGAATTTCATAAGTTGTGGATTCAATTTGTTCATCTATTTGATTGATAACTTATTTGTGTATGTTGATTGAGAGTGCACGCTTAGTTTTCATGCATGAATATGATGCTAGATTATGAGGGAGTTTCACCTAATAGTTACAATCTTATAATCACAAGTAGTGAAGATCGCTTGAAAACGATCGCGTTGAATGAATTCTTAGCATAAGTTTCATGCAATTCATAGTAACGAATGCTTCGTCAATGCTTATGTTTTTCATAGAACTTAATGATTCTTGCTTGTATCTCTATTATGCAATTCATGTAGGGAACTTGTAGGGAATGTTTTGGGTTGTCGTATGCAATCATCCAACTTAATAACTTGTGGAAAAACTGATGGTTAATTAGTGCAATTCACAGTTAACTTGGAGTGTCGAGTTTCATAATTTATCGAAAGACCAACTGAAAATCAAAGTGTATGCAAGTGTGACATGTGTGGAGAAGAACCTTCTAGCTAGCATTCATCCATATTTTCATCACATTCATATTTACATTCTGCCTTTAAATTACAATCGTTGCATTTAGTTTAATTTCGTCAAAACCTCAATCCCCCTTTACTTTAGTGTCCAATTTAGTTAGAAAGTGTCTTAGTTTGTGTTTATAAGCGTTTTGTATTCTTTGAGTCTTTTGATTTGTTTTAGTGTTTTATTGTTTAGCTTTGCATTCTTTGAGTCTAGTTTAGTCTTTTCAACGTTTGTTTTACGTTTTTGAGTCAGTTTCCAAGTGATTTAGTAATCCCTCCTAATCCCCGGTCTAGAACGATCCCTACTTGCATCTTTACTACAATTGTCACAAGAGGGTTTTAATTTGTGTGCTTAATTAGTTCGCATCATTTACATATGGTAATTTTTGGGGAAAGGATGAGAACACAAGCTCTCCTTTCTCTCTAAACTTTAGGCCACCTTGGAGGGATCATCTAGCAATCAAACTCCTCCAAGGTCACTCATTTTCTTCTTCATTATGCCTTGGTGATGAATAATTAGAGGTTCTCAATTTTGGGAACTTGGAGAAACCTTTTCATCCATCCAAATCCATGGATCTAAGATGCAAGGAATGAAGGCCCTCTCTTTGGGTGATTAGCCTTTGCTTATGCAAAGAGGAATCTACAAAGGTATTGATTTCTCAACTCACTTTGTTTTGAGTTGAGTCTTGGTTCACCTATCTACTAGGCTTTGAATTTCATGGGTAAATGTTTTGTTTTTAAGTGCATACAAGCATGATTCCGCCTTTAATTGTTAATTGCATGCTATTGATGTTGCTTAAATGAACATGTTTTTCACAAATATTCCTTCAACGCCATCATGCTTTCTTGCTACTTTTCTTTCTCACTCACTTTTCTCTTTTTTCTCTTCGGATTTCACGGAGTCTTTTCTCAATTTCTAGTTCAAACTCAAGTAGTAAACAATCCGACGAACAGGTACCAAGCATTCACCTTCAAGAAACAATGGAAAAAAAATGAGATTGCATCGAGAAATTAATCAAAATATAAAAAACGAAAATAAACTGAAAATTAAATTCGATCTGAGGCAGCGGTCCCAAAAACTTGTTGTTGATAATTGCAAGTGTACAATATCGTCCAAGTAATATAGTGATAAGTAGAGTGTTGTTCAAACAAGGATTGAATTAACCAAAATTTACTATTGAGATTGACTTCAAACTAAACTTAAATAAAAGAAGGATTACGTTGACAAATTCAAATATGCAAAGAAATGAAACGAAAATAAAAATAACAATTAATCGAACAATGTAAAAGTGAATGAATTGTAAAAGATTAATATATGGAAGCACTAAGACATCAGGTTCCTCATTCTCAATCCCAACTAATCCCGTTATTCATATTAACATCAAATTATTCCCATGTTGCTAGCAATTATCCCTTGATTTGTCAATATATCCTGTCAGAATATACTAACCGTGTTTCTAACTATCTACCCATGCTATGTTTAGCCACATATATAGATACATATATAGATAATCGAAACCCCTTACGCTAAATGGATAATTACACAAATCTACACAAATCATAACCAATATGTCTACTCAATTATGTAATTCATGGTAATTGTTATGAGATGCAATCTACTAAACTCAACCTGTCAATCATAATTTAGTTCTTCACACAAATGATGGCCAGTTATTTGCTAACAATGAAGCACAATAACAATTACTCAATATGGAAAATAACTAAGATTAATGTATAATAACGAGAATTATATGTTCATGATAAGAGTACACCCTAATCCTAGCAAAAGGGCTTAGTTCATGATTAAACTAATGACAAACATGGATGAATTCGATGGCATAAAAGAAACCCAAAACTCCCATTCTGTATTCGTGTGTGAATATGCCCTGGAAATCTGCAATCTTCTTCCCTTGCGGCACCACCAATTAAGCTCTCTATTCTCCTATTTATTATTCCCTCGTCTACCTCCTAATAAGGAATTAGAATCCTTGTCCTCTTTGGAAAAGTCCAACCGGCACTTTTTATAAAGCCCAAATTGGATTTAATTTGATAAAGCCCAAATTCCAGCACCACTCTCACATAGCAGCAGTCCACTTTATTATTTCTTCATACTTCCCTTATAATTCTTCTTAAAAATCGACACTTATCTCGGACTATTATTTGTACAAAACTCACACAAAACACATCAAACTCAACAATTTAATATAAAATCATGATCAAATAATAAGTAAAAGAGGTATAAAACATGCATATAAAATCAACCTAACATTACCTGTAATTAGTTGAGGAAGTCGTGTTATTGTAAATAAGTAAATTGCTTGCAGACTCTTTGTAAATCTCTCTTTACCTATGTTTTTTTTATTTTTTTTTATTTTTATTTGTATCTGATTATTTTTCTTTCGTTTTTAAATACATGTCCTCGGGTTTAAGACACTGTATATAAATCCACGTCGTGGACTCACAAAACGTTTTAGACGATTAACAGTACAATTGTTGGAAGGTAGAATAATAGATTGGTGAGTTCAACTATGGTAGTTGTTTCGTGTACATCTACATATAAGTGGTTTCTTCAAGTGGTTTCATTTCATATACTTCTACGTTTACATACATACTGAGTTTTAGGAAAGGAATCTACATACAAAGTAGTGTCTGGTTTATTAGGGTAAATGGAATTCCGTAAGATACAATGCGAGTCTTAGTTTCGGTATTATGCCAAGTATTATTTTCATCTTTCATGTATGATGTGGTAAATCGTGTGGGGGAATTTGATATGTTGTTAATGTTTGAAAATTTGAAATGTCAATCTAAGTATATAATTATATGTATATGTATGTTAAAATATAAGACTCGATATTCTAGTTTGGCTATAGTTTGGAGGTGAATACGGTACGGGTTAAATCCTTGAAAGTACATGGAGAAAGAAGCACAGCATGGACAGGAATGTCTGGTTTATTTGGGTTCAACTTCAAAGATGCTGATGTGAGTGCTTGCTGCCCAATCATCAAAATAACGAAGAAAATGCCCCGAAAGGAGGTGACATTTTGTGAAGGAAAAATGTATGAATTAGGACTGTAGATATTGTAGCTTTTTCCTTCCGCTAAAAGGAAGATGTGTATATTATCGTATTCCGATCCCTAGCTCGTTTTCTGCCGCTATCAGAAGCAGCATTAATCTTCTCCTTCCTTGTCGTGCCTAACACCCATGGGCAACGGCCGACAGCGAGACCGTGGACCTCTTTTCCTTTGACGAACTGAATGGGGCCGAGCCATTTCTTTGATTCTCAAGAACAAAACCGGTTTTATTATTGACGGTAAGACTGTAAGACGAAGATCTCTTCTTCACGAACTGGATCCAAAATTCTCTTGAACTGGACGTTGCATCACGTACAAAGTTTGGGAGGATCTCTAGGAACGATTTTCTGAAAGTGATGCTGATGTGATCGGTAATTAGTGATTAGCTTAATCACTATCAAAGGTTTTAATCTTGGGATTATTAGGCTTATAATTCCTGTTATAGTGCCGTTTGTTATAATTGGCCAGCTGGTATGATGATTTGTGACTTGCATGAGAGCACTAGCTCTCAGTAATAGTATTGAAAAGGAAGCAGAATTTTACAAAGAAATACAGAACACAAAAAATACATTGTAGCCCTGCTCCCTTCTACTTCATCTTCTCCATAGCCATTTCTATTGCTGCTTGCTCATTGGGATCAGCCATCTCGTTCCTGGTTTCCCTCATGTTTGCCAGCCAATCCAATACCTCTCGTCCTGCTGCCATGAACGTACGCGTTTCAGCTGCGTTAGACTCCTTTGAAGCTTTGACATGTGCGGCCCGTGACGCTATGGACTCTGCACTCGCAGTCGTCCGCCATGAGCTTGCTCTGTTACGCCGTGACCTGGGATCTTGGCATCGGGGGAGACTCAACTCCAGACCCAATGTCGCCCGTCAAGCCACACTAGGAAAATTCAGTTGCAGCCACAGTTTTGCATCCGGGATCGAATATTGTGATTCATGCTTCGACCAAGACCACAACTCCGCGGCTGCTTCCAATTGGCACTGAATCTGAGTGCCACTCGTTCTCCGATAACACAAAAACTAGACCTGAGGTATTCCTTTCTGTTATAATTCTGAACATTGGAGAGCCATATTCTATTCGCGCTTTTTTGGCGTACTTTCTTTCTTGAATGATAAATATGGGTGGGTCCATTGGCATCTTGTGGGCAAATTCGTGAAGATGGATTTGAATGCGGATGGACTGTTTGCTGAAATGTCTAGGCGACTGCTTGAAGACAATATGTTCATTCAGCCACTCGTTCACATTATTGCACCTCATAGTTGTAAAAGACTTGTTAGCATAGCAAGTGGTGATGAGGGGTTGGTGCACTTTCAGTGGTTTGATCGTAATCAAAATATTGTGGAAGATGATCAGATTGTATTCCTTGACAAAGAAGGGTCTAATGGCTCTATTCCATTCCAAGTTTCTGAAGATACGGTTGAAGATGATATTTCATCAAAGCAATGGAATCTTGCTAGAACCAAACTTGGGTAGGGAAGTAAGTAGGGGTGTAACTTCTTCATCTGTCCCAGTGAAATTGGAAAATCTCCAAAGAAGTGCTGTTATGGATGAGGGAAAAATTGTTCGATTGAACCCTCTTTGCTTGTCCCATGAAAATACAGCGACTGCTTTGACTTACGATAATTACATGTATTCTAAGGTGAAGATGAGCGTCGTGGATTGTAATTTGGTTTTGGATGCCTTAAGCAAGAATGGCAAGTTTGATGAGACATTGAGGTTGTTTGATAGGATGATCTAGGAGAATAACTTGCCGAGGCGCTTGACTGTGAATTTGGGAAGCTCGAATGTGATAGCGAACAAGTATTGCGCCAAGGGGAATCAATCCGATTGAGTAGGAATGAGATGATGAATGAAGCTGAGGAGCAATTGTGTAGGAATGAGATGATGATGGGGTTGAATTCTTTAACAATCCAAATAAGAAGGCTATGTTGTTTTTGAACTTCACCAGTGAGTCTTCTAATGCTTTCAAATCAACATATCGTGAAGTTGCTGAGAAATATAAGAAAGAAGGCATAAGCTTTCTCATTGGAGATCTCAAGGTCGTAGTCACTGAGAACATCCAGAAGTACGTCAAATCCGGAAAATGTGTTGCTGGCGTTCTATGCTCCTTGGTGTGGACACTGCAAGAAGTTTGTTCCAATTTTGGATGAAGTTGTTGTCTCATATGAAAAGGATTTCGATGTCGTTTACGAGCTACTGTAAATGGTGTGCCAAGTGACTTCGATGCCAAATATTACCAGCTGCCTCAACGCCTGCAGGATCAGATGCTTGCACACTTGTGTCTGAAGTTCAGAACAGACACGGAAGAACTGTAGCAACAAGACCCCTTGATTCCCATCATAAAGCCATCCGCTCGAGTATTTCACATTATCTTTTTTACTCACTTGTAGATATGGTGTACTTATTTCATGGGGTTTCAAATGACACACTTTTTCAGTTGGTCTCTGAGATGAAAGCTGAGTATTTTCCTCCCAAAGAAGATGTAAACTCTGAGATCAAAGTTGCGTATATCGAACCATACACAGAGAAGCTTCTTCCAGATTTGCATCCCACGGAGAAACATGTAATTAGTGATTAGCTTAATCACTATTAAAGGTTTTAATCTTGGGATTATTAGGCTTATTCTTGTTTTAGTGACGTTTGCTATAACTGGCCAGCTAGCATGATGAATTGTGACTTGTATAAGAGCACTAGCTCCCTGAAATTTTCATATCCATACATGTCAATAGTATCAACGGGATCAAAAGAAGCCTCAATGCAACCCGAAATTTAATTCGTGCCATAAGCAAGCAAAAATATGCAGTGTCATATACTTACAATTTCATAAGTTGTACATATCTTGTATATATTGTTCACTGTAAAAAATAGCAAGCAAAGATATGCAGTGTCAAATCCTACAATATCATAAGTTGTACATTTCTTGTATATATTGTTCACTGTCAAAAATAACAAGCTAAGATATGCAGTGTCATATACCTACAATATCATAAGTTGTACATACCTTGTATATATTGTTCATTGCAAAAAATAGCAAGCAAAGATATGCAGTGTCATATACCTACAATATCATAAGTTGTACATATCTTGTATATATTGTTCACTGTAAAATATAGAAAAGACGGGAAAAAATGGTTTTCAAAATGTGAAAAGTGGTGAAACGATTAGGGGTTAAAGCCATTGTTGGGCCTGCTGGGTGGTTGTGGGCGGCGGTTAATGTTGTGGACGCTGTTAAATTGTGGGTTTTGTTGGTCGGGAGGAGTGTCGGGCGTGTCGAGGGTGTCGACTTCTGCTGGTCCTTGATCATGATCTCCAACATATTGTTGCATCACCAACACCGACGCCGTGGCAGCAAAGTCTGAAGATGCTAACAAATCTCCAATGGCACCAAGTTCCGGGCACTCACTCCAGTCCGTCAGTCCCGCCGTCAAAGGCGATACCATCCCTTGCCCTCTCCCAACAATGAAGAGATCGTGAACGTTGTCCATGGACCTAATTGCCGCCACCGTCTCCTCTCCGTTATTCACCACCTTCTCGGTGTAAACAACCGACTCTTCGTTGGCATTTTTCATTCTAAAATCATTGATCAACTCCTCGTCGAGCTGCTTCTCCCACCCTAACTCCATCTCCACCGACAGTATCCTCGAATTGTTCCCGTTGCCATCCACATTACTAGTGGAAGTAGAAGCAGCTCTCTCCAGTCCAGCTTCCTCCCCTGGAACAAACCGCATGACGTTGAGGTTTATCCCGGGATGCTCCGACATCCTCCAGGCATAGGACAAGGCCTCTCTGTCGTCGGGTCCTCCAAAGAAGAGAATAACCACGTGATGCGAGATTTGATTTGCAGCAGCCAAGCGATTGGAGCCGTTGAGGCCTCTGTCCACAAGGATTCCAACGGAGCAAGGTGCATTTGTAAGCACGTTCTGGTTCATTGTCCGAAAAGCCGGGTTCATTGCCTCCATTCCCCCGTCCACAGTTTGCTGTTTGTGGAAAGGAATGATTAAGAAGGCGACGCGCTTGTCCTCGGCCAAGTTGCAGATGTCTTCGTGCATGGTGGAGTAGGGGGAAATGGCCGTGAGCGGCTGCACCGAAACACAGTTGCCCGGGGCATGCTGCTCGTAGTTTTCGAATGCGTTGATAATGTGATCCGACTGAGCTTGTGTTCTGTTGAGAGCAGGCCTCCCGGATTTTCTGGTGTTGTGCACAATGAGCATGGCGGAAGCGCGGCCGCTCAGCTCCACCAAGTGGAGAATGTAGACACAAAGCGGGGATCGTTTCGTCGGGTGGGAAGCTTCAAGGAGATTGATCATAGTCGGCACGTTTCGAGGAGTGTGGACGCAAACAAGTATTCGTAACTCCGCATCTGGCTTCGACCTCTGAATGCTTCTTCGTTTGTAAGGTATAAACCTTCTGGCTGGCTTGTAGACGGTGGTCACGATTGGCGTAATGATTCCAGTCATGACAACCGCCACAATTACCATGATGGCAAACGCCTCGTCGTCTAAAACTTTTTGGTCTTTGCCGACATTCAAAACAATGAGCTCGACGAGGCCTTTGCAGTTCATGAGGAGCCCTAGAGTAAACCCTTCGTCGAACGGCATCTGGTAAAACAAGCAGACGATGACGGTGCCGGCTATTTTGCCGATGCAGGCCAGGAATATGACGAGCAACAGAATCCCCCACGTGCCGGGGCCAGTAATGCTGGCTATATTGGTTCTGAGACCGCTGATTGCGAAGAAAAGAGGAAGCAGAAGCCCCGAGACGAAATCCTCAAGCTTCTCAATCAGCGTAGCTCCAAGAGGCCCATTGGGAATCACCAGCCCAAACACAAATGCACCGAAGACGGAGTGAGTCCCGATGGCATCCGTGACGAAGCCAGAGATCATGACGCCGGTGAGGATGAGGCAGATGTAGAACTCACTGAAGGTCTCTCCTTCGGGGGTTCTTCGAATGAGCCAACAAATGGCAGGGCGGACGATGAAGATACAAACTAGAACAAAGGCCCCGCTGGACAGGACGACGTAGAGGGAAGCCAAGGAAGTGGAGTCATTTTCGGCCAGGGCAATTGCAAGAGCCAAGAGAGCCCAAGCGCACATGTCGTTGACAAGAGCGGAGGAGAGGGCAATCCTGCCAATCTCAGTGTTGATGAGTTTGAGCTCAGCCAGGACACGGACCAGGACAGGAAAAGCGGTGACGGAGAGGGCAACGCCAAGGAAGAGGATAAAAGTGCCTTGGTTCATGGATTGTTCCCGCTTGTGGAGAAGGAAGGAGAAGGCGGCGCCGATGAGAAAGGGAAGGATCATACCGGAAATGGCAATGACAACAGCCCTTTTCCCCATTCGACGAATCACTGAAATGTCCATTTCCAATCCGACGAGGAAGAGAAAGTAGAGGAGACCCACGTTTGCCATTGTCTCCAACACCATCACGCTTCTTAGAGGGAAGATTGTGTTGGCGAATTTATCACTCTTTCCAAGCACCGATGGCCCTAATAATACTCCACCCTGCAATTACAACATTTAAATAGTTGATTGATTAGTTAAACCATACATGCATGCATGCAGATTGAAACGATTAAGTTCATAATCTAGATAAAAAGGACATTTATCTAGCTGGATGTTAATTGATATATAAATTTCCTCGTACGTCCGTACGCATGTACATACATACCAGGATTTCTGAGATAACACGAGGTTGGCGAAAGGGTTTGAGAATGAGAACGAGAATTCGAGTGGTAACGACCACCATTGTTAATTGCAAGATGAAGAGCGGGAGGGAGTAATCTAAAGGATTGTCGCCCTGCCATATACCGTTAGTAGTGATCATGGTTGGAGCGTAACATACTATTGAACCATCTGATGAATTATTCGTCGCACCGGTTGCTGCAGCCACTGCCGCCGCCATCTTTTAATCTCCTACCACTTTTCCTCCAATATATTTACCACAACCACCGATGCAACCACAACCGCGATAACAATTTGAGGTACCTAGCTAGTTTCTCCAATTCCTCCTACTCTTTTCTTCAATTTGTGTCATGAAATTTCATCACTATTTCCATCGTTTCTTTTCCTTGGTTACAAGATAGGACATGAGATTACAGAAATTACGAAAAATTGTTTTAGGAAAATGATGATGGAATAGGAGGGGAGGAGGAGGTAAATCCAGGAAATTTTTTGATGGTTGACCGCCCCATTTGGGTTATTTCTTGTCTGTGGCCTGTGGTTTACAGTTTGGTAGCTTGACTATTTTAAGAATTGCATATTTCATTATCCAAACGACACGATCATGTATTTGGGGACACTACAAGAAAATGTGCCTATAGGGCACCATTTTAAGGGCACCATTCTTCATCAGTGGCTTTGTAAATTGGACTATCACCGTTGTCAAAATTTGGTGTCTTTAACTTGCCTGACACCAATTTTGGTGGGTTTAACCTTTGTAAACACCACTCATTAGCATCAAACTATAAAAATTTTGACACCAAAGACTTTTTACATGTTTTTTCAACTTTGGGACCTGTTTTTTTATTTCTTTTTCAGTCTTCTTCTCCTATTTTTCTGTCAAAGATAATTTTTTTTTTCATTTAATAATCATATTCTACAGTACTTTCACCCCCATAAAATTACGAAGTTAGACAACCCTAATTTTCAACCTAGTCGGTCTCTCTTTCTCTCTCTCTCCCCTCCCTAAGCTCAACTACTTGCCTCCTCCCTAAACCTAGCTTCCTAACCCTTTCGATGGGATCAACGGCTCAGCGTGGGATTTGGTGAGGGGAAGGCATGCGGCTTATAGAGAGGAGGAGAGACAGAGGGCGAGGGGGGGAGAAAGAGAGAAAGGGATTCAATGAAGGGAATGCATGCAGCTTGTAGAGAGGAGGGAGGGAAGGAGGGCGGAGAAGACATAAAGCAACTATAGCAAGTTCATGGACAGGGTCACAACAATGAAGACCCCTCGACAATAGATTCAAGTCAATTTGGGTAAAGTCATGGCCTTCAACCCTCATCAAAGCTTCCCTTTTAGCTTTTCTCCAGGTTATTTTTTATTTATATTATTCAATTTATTTCTATTTTTTGTGGTTGAATTCGGCTTCTGGGATTGCGAAATTCTTCGATTCGAAGTTTGAATTCTTCAATTTTGATTTATGGAGGCAATTTTTATTTTCGATTATTAAAAAAATTAAAATTAAAGCCTCATGCTTTCACATGCTTTCAGTATTTGTATTGAAATCAACAACCGAACATAGAAAGATTCCACTTATGCTCTCGTAAATGGACCTAGTTGCCTGCTTGCTTAACGAAGCCAACAATAAGTTATTGATATTATAGTATGCAACCAGCAATACCAATAACTCACTGTCGTCCCGACAAGCAAGTAAGAGATTCCCGAGGCTGCAATATTACCATCTTGCCCCTTATTGGGAAATACACACACATTGCCTGAACAAAGCCTCGATCATGCTCATGTACTACCTTGTCAAGCAACATCGTCAATATCATAATATTTCTATGTCATAATCTCGATCATTCAAACACATGTTCGCAATACTCTTTTGTAACTCACATACTGTGCATAAATATTTATACCATATCTCAAACAATGCCATGCTCATAACCAGGGGTGTAACCACATAACGAAGATTCTATGAACCTTTAAACTTCGAGGGCATTTTGGTAATTTTCCATTTGAAACACATGTGGTATTTTGTGTGACCGTTGGATAAGTGCCACGTGGGGCCACCCCCACTTTTCTAGAACTCTCTCTCTCTTTCTTTTTCTTCTTCTTCCGTAGCTCTTCTCTCTAATTCTCTAACTCTCTCTCAGCTCTCCCTTTCTCCCGTGAAACAAACCACCATCATCACCAAAAATTTCGGCTTGTTGAACATTAAAACCACCATTATATGCATGTCTTCACCACCATAAACCCATTTTTTTAAGTTTTGTTTCATTGAAAACGAATCCTAACCTCGAGTTCGAAGAACAAGGTTTTGGGCCGAGACTTCTAGGCTTGATTTAAACAATTCCCAATCATATTTTGAGCTCAAAATAGGTATAAATTGATTCCTCATGTTGTGTAGAAGAATTTTCATGTTTGGATCTGTTGACCCTAAAAATTACAAAGCCTACACGGCGTGCAGGCCGAATAACTAATAAGCTAACTAAGTCTTTCCGTTGAATGCGAGGCGTGCCAACTCGTCGGCCGAGCTCGGTCAAGGAGTAAAATTCGTTGTTATTGCGTTGAGCGCGCTGCTGACTTCTTAATCTTGCGACTGCAACCAAGGAATGAACACTCTCGATCTTTGGGTTCTAGAGCCTGAAGACGAGGCTGCTAGTTCTGCGAAGTTCACAAATCGTCGATGCTCGATTCAGTCACCGTGACTATATTCGTAAGAGTATAAGCACGTCGAATCGACACCAGACTATACAGACACAAATATTCGAAGGTGATGTATGCCTTGATGGTGAACGTGGTTCGGCCGTCAGAATGCCGAACTCTAAAACTCACTTGTGAATATCCAATCATAAAATCACTTGGCGTCCGATGCGCCAAATGTTGTAACTTGTAACACCTTACTTCGCCAAGAGGGCTGATAAGATGACCTCTGCCAATAAGGATTCGAAAACCCTTCTTGGCCAAGACTTGGATAGGTAACTAATCGGCCTCGACGCAGTGCTGTTTATCCAAACTGAAGATGCTCCTCGGTCGGCTGATTCTACGGCAACAGTGCTGTTTATCCAAACTGAAGGTGTTCGCCGGTTGCCTCCATAGTGCTGTTTATCCAAACTGAAGGTGTGTTGGCGGAAAAAGAAAAGGAAAAATCTAAAGGTGTTTGAGAGGTTTTACGCAGGGCAATTGTATGTTGAATTTAAGGTCTTTCTTTGTTGCATGATTTCTTGTATTTATAGCACCAACTCCTTGAGACCGAATTAAACACCTATCTGAATTGGGAGTCCTTGCCCCGTTCTAACTTTGCTTCGAACAACCCTGCTCCCATTAGGACTTTGAACTCACCCCCCTTCGGGGCTTTATTCATTGCTGGTTCGAGAATCCTAGTTGCACCAAGATTTCCTCGGCCCTCCTTGCTTATTTGGACTACTCCTTCTTGTGATAGGACTCGACCATCCCTGCTAAATGGCCTGGAATTAATCAGGCAGCCCATAGTATTTGACATCGCTTTGGGCCGACCACAACCCTACACTCGGCCCAACAATATTATTTTGGGCACAAACAGGATCATGTGATTTGGTGGAGAAATGAGAAAGTTATAATGATTTAAAGTTTGCCCAGTTTCCGACGACCTCCACCACTTTCGAGGCGTTTTAAGGCCAAATCACGTCGATATAGCAATCATGTAAGATACCAATCTCTTCGTTTCGTCGAGAGCTATGATTTACATTTTTGAATCACTTGATTTTGTTGAGTATTGACCAAGTTATGGACACTGAAGTGCTGCCCAGAAATTATGGCGAATTTCCCCGTTTTTCCCGTGGACAGCCGTCTTTTAGGCCATTTTTTGGCCATCTCTGGTGACCATTTGGACTCCAAGCAGGTATAATCTTGTTCTACACTTCTCTAGCTTCGTTTTGGTATATTATGGGTCGATTTTGGTGATGTGAAAATTAACTTGACGCACAAATTAAACCCTATTTGACAATTGTAGTACATATGCAAGTAGGGATCGTTCTAGACCGAGGATTAACTAGGGATGCTAATCAACACAAATAAGATTGAAAAACACTAAACTAAACTCTATGGACTCAAAACTAACTTAAAACACTCAAAACATCAACAAACAATCAAAAAGACTCTATTTTAGACCTAACAAGTGATTTTGACGAAAATAAAACTTAGCTTGACTCAAAAGACTAAAAGAAAACAGATTTTGACTCAAATAACAAGACTAAATGAAAGGGGGATTGTTTTTGACGAAGTTAAAACTTAAAACAGAAACTTTGCATAAAATACTTTGTAAAAACGAATTTGGTGAATTGATAAGGGTGAAAGGCTAGTTAGAGGGTCCTTTTCCACACATGACATATGCATATAAACCAATTACTAGTTATTATTCCTTTAGACTATGAATGACAACGCCCCAAGTTAATTGCATCGCACAACCAACCATCAAATTTTCCTTATTTCATTGAATTGAATGAATAC